>NC_088418.1:45449404-45768904 GCF_034236695.1 Oncorhynchus nerka | reverse complement strand
ATAGAACAGAGGCTTCCTGGGAGGGGCTGGTGGGATGAAGAGGGGGATAAAAACATTCCACACAGTTCACGAATGCAGAAGTGGATGGACTTTCATGAAAGCGAGCAAAGTGTGACCTGGGATCGTTGGAGCAATGGAATTGGAATCTCGTTGAAGTCGTTCACTGGATCAAACAGTAAAACAGACGCATGAATGACATCTGCATACAAAGTGTGTTGTGTATCCTGTACCCCAAAATCGTCCAATTAGTCTGACGCAGGACCAAAGCCTCTGTCTGGTTGTCTGGTGTATCTTTCTATTGATTCCCCTAAATGAAGTGACTTACTAGCAGGAGTAGCAAGATTCGTCTCCCTTTCATAAAAGGTCATGCAGAACAGTAATGCACCAGTGGCTTCAACAATACCTGGCAGTGGTTCCCTTATCACCCCCAGCTCCCCAAAGCCCATCCCAACACAATACAGGGGGATTCGCCTGCACTCTGCTTGACTGGCTCCTTAGAAAATAAACCATTACTGGAAAATAACGGCACCTTTAGACGGGAGTTACAGAAACAAGGGTCGGAGGACACAGAAGCGTGGAGCGGAGAGCTCGACTAAGGCCCAACAAACAAGAGGTAAACAAGAGTCAGTGAGTCGGTGAATCCGCATCGGAGGGAGGGGAGAGAGAGTTCACACAGATAAATCATGCCATTATCTCATACTGGGAATAAATAGCTGTGGAATCAGAGGATAGTGTTTTTCTATGGTTGTTGATGATGTAGGGACACCGCACGCACGCACGCACACACACACACACACACACACACACACACACACACACACACACACACACACACACACACACACACACACACACACACACACACACACACACACACACACACACACCTGAGCAGTAGAGGAGAGGGAGAGGATGTAGGAGTAATGAGCATTTTTATGTATGACTCAATAAATCAACAGAGTCTGCAAAGGTGGAGGGAGCGGTGGAGGGAGCGAGGGAGAGAGGGAGCAGTCCGTTGAGAATCTGCTTCAGCCACAGGACAGAGAGGAGAGCTAACCAGCAGAACAATGGGCTTCTGTGTGCTGCTCTGGTCTGCTCTGCTTCCTCCGTCTAGTGCCACGACTCACTATCAACTATCTCTCTCTATTTCCACATCCGTTTCACACTCTCTCTTTCTACGCCTGTTTCTTCCTCTCCATCTTCATCCCCCCTCTCTCTTACTCAGTTATTCTCTCTCTAAGAATTCCTTTCATTTCACTCACATCAATCTCACTATCAACTTCTTCTTTCTTTCTTTATTCCCTTCTTTCTCTCTCCTTGTTTATTGATCCACAAACAATGGAAATGATTTCAGGGTGTGGTTATTTGCCTTCCCCTTGCATCTATTTGGGCCTGTGCCTGTAGACAATTATACTTCCCCAGCCCCAGGGGCTAATAACGAAGGACAAATAGAATCATATGTGTAAACTTCTCCTTCTGATGAAAATGTATATTAACTTTCTGCCACTGTAAACAGAGCCGGCATAGCTCAGCCCTCCCCAGTGAATTGTAAGACGAACTCAGGCATTGCTACCCCAGGAAGCTGTGCACTTATAGGGGAAAGGAGGGGTAGAAAATATGGAATCCTGCCCCATTGTGTAACCTCACACTTATTTTTCCAGCTCGGGAGAGAGACATAACATGGGTCTGCTCAGCCCATCAGAGGGGAGGGGGGGAGAGAGAGAGAGAGAGAGAGAGAGAGAGAGAGAGAGATAGATAGATAGATAGAGAGAAGAGAGAGAGACAGAGAAGAGAGAGAGAGAGACAGAGAAGAGAGAGAGAGAGAGAGAGAGAGAGAGAGAGAGAGAGAAGAGAGAGAGAAGAGAGAGAGAAGAGAGAGAGAGATAGACAGACAGAGAGAGAGAGAAGAGAGAGAGAGAAGAGAGAGAGAGAGAGAGAGAGAGAGACAGACAGATAAGAGAGAGATAAAGAGAGAGAGAGAGAGAGACAGAAGAGAGAGAGAGGAGAGAGAGAAGAGAGAGAAGAGAGAGAGAAGAGAGAGAGAGAGAGAGAGACAGATAGAAGAGAGAGAGAAGAGAGAGAGAAGAGAGAGAGAAGAGAGAGAAGAGAGATAGAGAGAGAGAAGAGAGAGAAGAGAGAGAGAAGAGAGAGAAGAGAGAGAAGAGAGAGAAGAGAGAGAGAAGAGAGAGAGAAGAGAGAGAAGAGAGATAGAGAGAGAGAGAGAGAGAGAAGAGAGAGAAGAGAGAGAAAGAGAGAAGAGAGAGAGAAGAGAGAGAGAAGAGAGAGAGAAGAGAGAGAAGAGAGAGAAGAGAGAGAGAAGAGAGAGAAGAGAGAGAAGAGAGAGAGAAGGGAGAGAGAAGAGAGAGAAGAGAGAGAGAAGAGAGAGAGAAGAGAGAGAAGAGAGAGAGAAGAGAGAGAGAAGAGAGAAGAGAGAGAGAAGAGAGAGAGAGAGAGAGAGAGAGAAGAGAGAGAGAAGAGATAGAGAAGAGAGAGAGAGAGAGAAGAGAGAGAGAAGAGAGAGAGAGAGAGAAGAGAGAGAGAGAGAGAAGAGAGAGAGAAGAGAGAGAGAAGAGAGAGAAGAGATAGAGAAGAGAGAGAAGAGAGAGAAGAGAGAGAAGAGAGAGAAGAGAGAGAAGAAGAGAGAGAGAAGAGAGAGAGAAGAGAGAGAAGAGAGAGAGAAAGAGAGAGAGAAGAGAGAGAAGAGAGAGAGAGAGAGAGAAGAGAGAGAGTACTCCATTCGGTCTATCCGCCCTGGCGGAGAGAGAAACAGTGCCAGCAATAACACACCAAGCAGAGCGAGCCTGCCATCGTTCACTGCAAACACAAACATTCATACACATCCCACCTCCTGCAGATACTGTCATGGATATTCTGTGCAAATACAAGGAAACCTTGTCTATGGAGCGAGCATAATAGTTTACAGTTTGCCAGCAACCTGTGAGGTGAACTTATACACCGCATAAAATACACCGCTGGGAGCGAGTCAGAGAACCACCTACAAAACACCTGACATCGTCTCGATGCATCTCTTCCCTGTTTCTTCCCTTATGAAATTCTATTTATCCCGCTTCTCTTCTGGTGGCTAAAGCCTTCACTTTCAACTGCAGTATATCACTGGCTTTTAGATAAGGTGACTCACGGGCCATTCACAGCTCTTTTATCTGCTCGTCTTAGGGACGTCCTTTACAGCCGAAACACCCGAAAGCTACCACAATCTGCTAGGAAAAAGAGAAGAGACTGCCTTTCACTTACACCCGAGCGAGGTGCGTGGGGAGAGAGTGTATGTGTGAGTGTACGTGCCCGCGTGCTCGTGTGTGTGTGTGTGTGTGTGTGTGTGTGTGGTGTGTGTGTGTGTGTGCATGCCTGTGTGTGTGCCTGCACCCCACCCCTTCTTAACGGTTCAGGCACACACTTGATTCGCTTGATTCCTCTTTCAAGTGATTATGATCCATCTCCCTTTTCACAGTTCCAGACGGCTGAACGTCACACAGTTGGAAGAATACCTACGATTAAATGTTGCATTAAAAGCATCTACAGTTCATTGAGAGCAGGGCCGACCAGTGGAAAAAGACAAGCACTCTGGAAAACTGAGCTTGGAGGGCAATGGATTGTAGCTAAAAACGTATGTGTTTCTGAGAGCTAGGGGAAGGCAGAATGAAGTTGTTTTCCACCATCGGCGTTCTGTTGGTGTCTGTCTTTAGTTATCTAAGAGGCCGGAGGCTATGAGCTTTCTGACTACGGCACAGGAGAGCAGGGAACCTTTCAAAGGCATCGACAGAAGATCATGCATTTGTGCAGGATGTCAATACCAAAACACGTGCCTAAAATGATACGCACACACACACACACACACTCACATGCACGCACGCACGCACACACACACACACAACACACACACACACACACACACACACAAAAGTGCACGTACAGGCATGCGGACACGCACACACACACACTCCACTGCCAAAAACCTTGAGTCATAAAAGGACTGTAAACAAAATCATATTGAAATGAAAATAGGCAATATGAGAGTAAAGCTTCACCACATCCAACTCATTATTACCAATGCCAAAAACCGGCCTGGGCCCATATCTGAATGTGTTATAAACTAACTATCCTTGAGCTTGTTTGTGTGTTTAATCTCACCCATTAACGCCCATCATTACCAAATCACATTGATGCACCACTAGTGCTTATCGACCACGGGGGACTTAACCAGGGATCACATACGGTCTATGATTGACAACGGCATCTTGCAAAGGTAGACTGAGGCCTTGTCTCTTCCCTTCCACAGCAATGGAGCTTTCAGATAACTGAGATAATCAGCTCCAGTGTGCTTTGCTGTAGCCAGTTGATCACACCCCCTCGGAGCCTCTCGTGCTGCAGGTCAATAGAGTGGGTCTGGCCCTGGCTGGGGCTCAGGTTGGGTGGTAAGTGTTGCCTCCGGGGTCGATTAAATGCCACTCTGACCTTAGTTGTAAATGAAAACCTTAATGACTGCATGGCTAGCCCAATAGCAATTGGGCTGAGTGTGGCGCTAGGCTAGTACTGTGCCTGGGCTGGAATAGAGAGCACACACAGCAGTTGTATTGGGCCAGGCTGTTTCTCATGTTTGTAGCCAATTCAATTGGCAGTGCAAGGAGGAATGAAGCAGTCCTGAACAAAGAACAAGGAACAAATTCACATGATAACACTCCGCACGGATTCCCTCAGCACACCTTCACCTAGGTGACCAGAAAGTGGTTGTTTTCTGTTCGATTACCTGGGTCCTGTGTTGTCATTAGCCTCTATGGGAAGAGCCTTCGGCCCATCCAAGATGCTAGGGTGATGGATCTCCGGGGCCCAATCTCAATGAACGCCCGGTTCCCCCAAAGATCACTGAAGTTAATGGCCACTACATCTAGCCGTGGAGGGCCAATGCATCTCCGTCAACTGTTTCCCTGCTTATGGAGTTACGCTTTCGACACCACCTTCTCTTCACGTACCATCCCCAGCACTCTATCTCATCCAGTTGTCTTGTGAATATTCCAATTACTCCGTGTGTCTGACCTTTAAGTGAGCTGCGATAGATACAGTTATCTTCTCCTCTCTGACACGCCGCGTCTATCAATCAGCGTCTTGCCTGCCTGCCTGCGTGCCTGCCTGCAGTGGAGGGAGGCTGGGAAGTGGAGGGAGGCTGGGAGGGAGAGAGGAGGAAAGGAGCTAAGGCTCTGGCACCGCTATCACCGCACCGCTCTGACTACAGGAGAGTTGTGTACGGCTAAGGTGGGAAGTGAGATGAGCACAAGCCCCATAGATAAAGACGTACACACACACACGCCAGTGAACACATCTGAAGGCATAGACATAAGCAGTCACAGATGGTCACACACAAACACACACGAGCGCATACAAAACACACACACACACACAGTGGTGGAAAAAACAACGTGAAATATATTTGTTTCAGACCACTACCTGGCTGACTATACCCCTGCTTCCATAAACAAAAGCCCCTTTTCACCGGCATCCTATAACACGCTTATAAGAATAACCTCCTAGCGTGAAAAAAGTCATACTTCTTTAGTTTCATTCTTTTCCTCCCCTTTCCAAAGGGTCTAATCTACATCTTTCATTGAATCAAGAATGGAAATTCCGAAGAAACGCTTCTTTTTCAATTTCATGCTGAAGTAGCTCAAGTTAGTGGATGTAATTTCTCCTAACAAGAAAATGTATCACTGTGTCGCTCACTTAGTGTGTCCATGTGAGAAGCGGGGGATTTTTTTTGTGCATTTTCTATTTTTTTAAAGGCTTTGATAAATGTGCCAAAAGCATGATCACTCCCTCCACAGCACTCCACACAAGGCCGGCACAATTACACTGGTGATTTAAAAAAAAACTTCTGACTTGAATCTACATCAAAAGGAAATGACAGATAATTTATAGCGAAGGAAGGAGCTACTGCATAGAAGTAGATCAAGCGGAAGGAGGGGGGAGGGGGGGGATTTCATACTGTAAGAGTGTCAAATCCTCAACATTGTTCAGACGATCCTACATTGTATATCGTTGGTGTTATTGAACCTATAACGCAGTTAAAGTTCGTACAGGAAGTGATAAACATGCTGCTATGTTGAAGTCTGAAATGTAGGAAATCAACTGTGGAAATGTGGACGATAAAAAACTTGTACCGAATAAGCAATATTTCTGCACTCTAACAACATTGACAGAAGCCCATACGTCGTTTGGGGTTAAAAAAAAGTTTAAAAAAGTGACATTTGATGATGATCATTTTCATAGGGAATTAGATGATGAAGTCCAAACAGGTGAAAGTGAATGCATAAAGCAACAATCCCACACATGGCCAAGTCACTCAGCTAATGTATATTTATCATGTAAACCTCTGATAAATGCATATGCAGAAACAATCAAATCGTCCCATTTTCATTGGTGCCTCGTGCACAAAGACTCAAGCGTGAAACCCAATATCAGCTTAGTGTCAACTCGAGCTTGAAGCGCTGCTACGCGTACCACAAAGCACGTTCTGCGTATGCTCATAGACTTCCCTTATCAGGCTGAAACAACGAAGCAGCTTCCCACTGCTATCACTAATCAATTCAACCCCAGTGAAGTTGTCCCAGTGCGGGTAAATAACCAGTGGTTATGGGCCTTGATGAGGACTGGCGGGCTGCAGGGGATGGGGGACAGAGTGCAGCTTCATTTAGAGGGTCTGTCTGGTCTGCAAGGCTGGGGTCCTTTGCTGTTGGTCTTCTACTCTTACCTCCACATGCCCTCCCTTAAACCGGACGAGAGGAGACGGGAGAGACACCCAGAATGGCTGATGAAGTGATGAAGACATCTGAGCCAGAATGACAGGAGAGGAAATGGAACAGGGACGTCTGCAGCTAAGGCCTCTGGACCAATAAGGGGAGCTTCAAACGAAAGCCCGCTAGTGAGAAAGGCAGACCGTAAAGCCAGAGCTAAGTGACATGTATGTCTGTTTGAAAAAGCCTCTTGTGTATTTGGTCGAGGTGAGGCCCGGGCTTATTTACTGGGTTTGTTAGAAAGCCCTGAAGAGGAGAAGAGCAGCCGGTTGAGAGAGGAAAAAGGCCCCTACTACATATGTATACATGGTTAGTCGGGAGGCTGTGGGTGGAGGATGAGCATCCCTTCCCTTAGCAGGCTTCCAGCCACAGCTTTCAGGGGGGAACAGACCATTCACATATTCAGGAGGAAGATTCTGTTTGGAGTCACCTGATAGTGTTCGTGCATAAGAAGCAGAGAGTGCTAGCTGACATCTGGTGTTTGGTCAATGGACAGCGGAAGCAGTTGGGGTTAAGAAAAGGACTAAGGACCGCAGACACTGGAGCTGCCTACTTCTAGTCATCCCATTTCATCAGATTTGAATATTTGTTCCAGGAGGGAAGGAAAAACAACAACTGCAAGGCAGGCGTTTCGGACGCTGATTTGGGACGAAAGCGGAGAGAAACTGTAATACCCGACATGCTTGTTAAATTCACAACGCTCCAAAGCTGCCTTCTAGCAAATCCTGCCTCTTGGTTGTCAGCTTAAGACGTGGGACATATGCATATGTGTTATTTTTAAGCTCTGTTAAATGGATAGCGGCGTCGCAGCCTATCAAACGTCTAAGCCACTTGCTTTGGGGAATCGCTTGCGTAAGGCAAGCAGCAACGCCTTCGTCTCTACGACTGCACCCCCAAAGCAAACTCTACATCACGAACCCAGGCATTATGCACCTTCAGTGACTGGCCCCTCACACCTCGACGTATTAACGACCTGCTAGTCTATTGTTAGTCAATGACAGGGGAGTGGGCAACAAACAATGACAGAATGCCTGTTTCAATACAATTATTGTTAAGGGGTGAAAAATCTGAGATGCATTCTTAGAGAGATGAAAAAAAGCCATCTGCAAATAAATTATTGTTGGGCATTGAGCTGTAGCAATAGCCGGGGGTTTTACGGATCCAGGACTATGGATCGAGCACTATTTATTTCCCGGTCGTAGGGAGCGGAGCAGTGCGGTTTAGGAGGCATAAAGGAAATGAGTTGTGAAGTGGCCATTGATCCTGACCTGCACTGGCTGGCTGGGTCTTATTTATAAAGAGAGGTTAACCCTGGCTCTAATCACTGGCTCTAACCTACAGCAGTCCTAGCAGTATTCTAGCACTGTGGAGTGAGATGAATGCTGTGCTACTACTACATTGGATGTAGCCTACACTAACTCTCATCTTGCTAATGCTAAGTACCATAACATACCATAATAATATGGCACCTTCAGAAATATAACGCTAACTATTTTCTGGACCTCATCAACCACATGTTCTCTGAGAGAGTGGCAGCTCGTCATGTGTGTGTGTGTGTGGGGGGGGCAGCGATACCGTCGGTGACACGGTGGACACACTCTCCTGCCGCCAGGTCCCCCCTCCTTCCCCTCCCCCTAGCCTGCTGTGTTCCACCTGTGGTGCATCTCAACCCACACAGCGCTCACACGCGCACCACTCACACACACCACTCCCCTCACAATTGCACCCAGCTGCTCAAGCATAAAATGCTCATAAGTGTTTGTTTCCAGCAGATTTCTCTCCTCTCCCTTTCTCTCTCTCTCTCTCTCCTCTCCCTTTCTCTCTCTCTCTCTCTTTCTCTCCTCTCCCTTTCTCTCTCTCTCTCTCTCCTCTCCCTTTCTCTCTCTCTCTCTCCTCTCCCCCGCTCCGCCATCCCCATTCCTCTCTCCTCCTCGTCTCTCTTTCAAAGCCTTGCAGCTTGACATTTCCGTGGGTCTCAGGAGACCAGGACGTGAAATGGAGTTACTGCGGGAGCCACACTGTAAATTCCACGAAGCCACATGTAACGTGTCTTAAACACAGATGGACACTCCAGGTTTAAAGCAGGAAAAAGAGAAGAAGAAGAAGCGAGGGTAGAAAGATAACGGAATAATACTCCTGTTTTGTGCGGGGAGGGGAGCAAACAGCAGCAACGTCGCCCTGTCTGTCATTCACATCCTATATCTTGAGTGTCATCGACATAGAGGGGAGACGGACGAACCTATATGTCAGGCTGTATGTGCAGGACTTAAGAGACCGTCTGGGAGATAGTAGTGAAATGTTAGAAATGAAATGTATGGCTATACCCACCATAAATAAGTGGGGCATGGAGCAGGGAGGCAGGGGCCCTCCTTCGACTGTGGAAACTGTGATGGAGAGAGAGAGGAAAAAAAAGAAATACGCAAGACACAAACTGTGGGTCCCTGTCAACTTTCCTCCTTTCAAACCGACACTCTTATCTCCATTTAGAACGATGACTACACATCTCTTTCAAACTGTTCATATTTCAAGAGGAAAGCCTTTATCATAACCTGACTGAAAGCATAGTGTAGTCTATAGTAGGCTGATGGTGAGGTGTGTTATTTACACACTCGAGTCGGGCCAGTCTTGGCCTGTAAAGATAAACCTTCTGAGGTTCTTTGTGTAAGAGTGCAAAGGAGAGTCACCTCCCTCACCGGGCTCCAGAGGGGAGAAAACCAGGGTGATTAGGCCTTTCAATTACGCTCAAGGGCAATGCCCAGATTTGCATCTGAGGGGGGGGGGAGAATTCTTATTTTTGTTTGTCCTGACGAGCTGGGATGGAGCAGATATATACAGCATCCAGCATCACATCACAGTGACTTTTTAATGTATCACTGCCACCTCCACCTCCACCATTTTCCCTATAGGCAAAGACCCAGAATATGGATTGTGAGGAAAACAGAAGCCCTGGCAAGCTGTTGTGTACAAGCGTCTTGAGCCTGCATCCTCCTGACTGACAGTAATTAAAACTCCCAGTGGCCCCCTGCGCACGCGCACACACGCACACACACACACACACACACACACACACACACACACACACACACACACACACACACACACAGAGAGAGAGAGAGAGGTCTGTTAGGTGCTGATGGGGGAGCTCTCTGTCATTAGTATTGTGGCAGGGGATAGAGAGTGTTTACTTGTGAAAACCAACAAGCCGAGGCCAGACACACTAAGTGGCTGTTTAAACTCTGTTCTCTGTAAGGAACGTGCTGATGTTCTCATAATGTATATAACACACATACGCATGTTCACAAACACAGTGGCACTGGAACAGCAGACGGAACCGCAGATGTGAAAAGACACTTTGTGTTGTTTTGTGTTACGGGGAGAGAATTGTTCTTTACAATTGGCCAAATAAACATATGGAAATGCACAACTTTAAATAGCTCAAACAAGAGTGATTTATCTCAATAAAAGCCATTAAATCCATTGAGAAAGGTTGGAATCCTTCCCTTTGTAGAGCATCAGGTGCTGGTGACAGATAAACTGGTATGGGACTGCCAGGGGACTAAGAGCTGAGATGAATGGATCTGGCCTCCGTACATAACAGGACAGTTCATCTGAATAAAATACATATTCAGTCATCCATTCTCCTGATAAGGGCCATATAGATTATAGGCCACTGCAATCAACTAACCGCTCTGTTAAAGAACATTATGGTATGGATCCAGCAGATCAATGCAGAGCATCATGTATACTCATTTTGATCACATATTAATACATTTGTACGACCGCAGCCTTATAGATTGATTTAATTAAAGGGGGAAAAAACATGAGAGCCTTTCTGAGTGCTTTTATCATCATGGTTTTACATAGTAATTAGGCTGTATGCAACATTTATGACTATGTGGCTACCTGGGCCTAACTGGCAAATTGCAATCAGATACACAGGACATCTAATCTACAATCTAAAATCAAATTAGGCCTATTTAGGGGAGACCTTGGGAATATGGTGATGAGAGGATGACATAATGTGTGCTTGAAATTCAACTGTGACATGGACGTATTTATTATTCAGGAAGAGGCCTACTACGTGGCAATGACTTTGACCTTTGCGATCCACCTGTTTAGTGAAATGTTTCTGAATCACTTCATATAAATGCAAAACGTAAGCGTGGAAATCATCTGAAGGCTATCTTGTTTTTTGATCGGGGGAAGAATTTTTGTCATTTAAAAAAAAAATGTAAATCCCTATTTTGTTTCTCTCCCCTTCTTTTGTCCAAAAAGGTTCAAAAGCTCTCGTGTTACATGCTGATTTGCGTCCTTCAAGGAAATCAACAGAAAGAAAGAGGAAACGCTAAAATGGCATCTTTCTAATTATAGCTGTAGGTGGTGTGTTGCGATGACTGTGGAACAGCTGAACCCAAAGGGACAGTGGAGAATTAATCAGTGCTTATTAACCATCCTCTCTAGCACCATGATGAGAGAGGGGAGATTCTATCAGCTCCCTTTATGCCCACTGGAACACTCAATGTCATTCCAAATACTGTATGTCAGAAAATTAAACCCAGGCTCTCTTCAAAGTGCTGGAATATACTTAGATAAGCATTTGCATGTACAAACAGTATAGTACAATCCATGCTGTAAGTAGGGATAAAAATCAGCACATGCCTAAATCACGTTAAAACACGCATATGCGCGCACGCACGCACACACACACACACACACACACACACACACACACACACACACACACACACACACACACACACACACACACACACACACACACACACACACCCCTTTATACCAATCCACTAACCACTCATAAACAACTGTAAGCTTATGCTAACCAATGCTAACCAAGGTAGAGGTATCCTCTCCATACAGACAGACCAGACCAGAGGGAGAGTGATGTGAGCCCAGAACAGGAAGTGTGTGAAGTTAACAGCACAGGGACTCTGTTTAAAAAGCCTCAGGAGACCTGTTAGCTGGACCACTCATTTCAATGTGTCTGTCTCTCCACAGAAATAAAGCTGCTCTTTACAGCAGAAGATTGTCACATCCCTCCACATTTCCCCTTCACAATGTGTCCATCTCAACGACTTAACTAGATACTTTATGCTTACGTTGCTCTTTCCCACCGTGGCTCTCTTTTATGGCTTCGACTTCCTTTGTCAGTAAATGAGTTTCTGACTAAAGTTAGAAGATCTGTTCTCGTTGCCTTAGGTGTGCGTTTTAGATTTAAGCAATTTAAGTGTTCGGAAAAAAATAGTCCTTGTGAAATAATAGCATAATACATAATTATAATATAATAATCACATATTTAAAATATGTATAATAGTACGCATGTAAAATGGCAGTGAAATAAAAAATAAAAAATAGATGACTATTGTTTCTACTATTTTGACTTATTTGTAATAAATGTGTCCCAGCATCTCTACTCCACCACACTCCCGAGACTAGTGAATGAGAGCAGAGAGATTTACAGCCCTGTGCACACAGGGCCCTATAGCACGATATAGGCCTATGGTGAGATATACAGTGAGTATGTATCTGCAGTCCTCCACAGTAGGACAGGTTAAAACATAAAAGAATAATGAGAGAAGGAGAGAACTGACCCCAATCAGCCATCTGCAGGGAGAGAGACAGGGAGTGTGATGATGAATAGGGGGTGAGGCGATGGTGTCGTGATGCTGTTGTAATCACCAGCTGGAGCATCGGGGGTGGTGCAGGGCAGGGGTTAGGCGGGGTGTAGGAGGGCCGGGGAGGACTGCAGGACATGCTTCATTCTGCTACACTGGCTGCACCCCCCCCCCCCCACCCACCCACCCACCCATCTGACACACACACACACACACACACACACACACACACACACACACACACACACACACACACACACACACGCACACATCGGCACAACTTAACCACAGGGCTTCAGCTGCCTCCACCAGCATGTGTATACACACACACTAACATGGACACACACAGACGCAAACTTACACATGTAAAAATATAGAAACATCCTCAAGGCAACAAAAAAAAACAGTTACAAGTAGACAACACACACAAACACACACTCGCAGGGTTCCATACACAGAAGCAACACGCATTGTTCCAAACCCGCGGTGAGGGGCCCCCAAAGCACAGCCCGACCTCTACCGCTGCTCTTTTGGCAAACTGTCAAAGCCATCATTCTCCATGAAAAGACACGAGCACTTGACTCCTCTCCCCAACAGCGCCTGACTCTCACAGCTCCCACACAACAACCCCAGTCACATTGAAATATCCCACGGAAATCAATAAAATCAACACCATCAACAGAACATTTTTTATAAAAACACACTAAACATTTACACACACAAAAAAATGTAGGAATTATTTGTTAATTCCATAGGCCAAGATGAGAGACAAGCAGTCAGAACAGAGAGCATGCAGAAGTGTGTCCCAGTCAAAGGTTTGCCTGTGGCAGAGTAGAGTGGACGGCTATAGGACCGAGTTAGGAGGCCCTCTGGTGGTTACAGCTGAGCCACGGCTCTCAAACCCACACACAGGGCGCACACACACAAACGGCAGCGCCAGCCGGCTTTGTACGCCGCTCCCTCTCTCACACACACATGCGCGCTCACATGGCCTCAGCCGAAGTGTGCTCTCAACACAGCACACACACACACAAATATCAATAAAAACACACTAAAACACCAGCAACAACTACACAACCTCTTAGACGAGTAGTCCTCAACAGCAACATGTCAAAATCAAACACATAAATGCCCAACCACACAATAAACAACTATCAATAAAAACAATCATAAACACGCCAAAAATCCATAAAATAAAAAAACACAACCTTATTTCTACACTAAACGAAACAGTGTCATCTCCAGAAAAGAGTGCCTGCCCTGTCAGTACGAGCCCTGTGCTAGCAGTTAAGAGCATGGTGACGTGCAGGAGAAACACAACTTACCTGCTGTTGTTGGAGATGCAGCAGCCCGACTGTGCTTACTTCGCTGCTCGTGTCACCGCTTGATCTTCCATCTCTACTGCCAGCATCTAATTGGCTGCATAGGCTGCTCAGGCTGCTCATTCCATTTTGACTCATTGAACTGTTGCTTATTGTCTCTGTGGCCGACTCCTGCATCATGACTTAAAACCTAGAAGTGATTAAGAGGCACCAGTTAAGGCTCTTGTTACAACCCTTTTCTTTTCTTCTCTTTTCATTTTTTTCCCTCTTTTTTTTTCTTCTTTTTTTTTTTTTAAAGCTTCCATTATTACCTCTGCAAATGAAAGCATTTAAGAGGGGGAGGGGGGTGACGCAGGAGGAATTATGCATTCATTGTGTAAATGAAGCGATACAAAGAGATGCACATCTTCTCGGTCTCTTTGTAAAGGAGGGTCGAGTCTAAACGTGGTAAGTGTTTTAATAACTAGAATTTAGGCACAAATAGGGCCTCTGCTGCACTACGCCCATGTTGGGAATATGTGTGTATAGGACACATTTATGATTGTATATTTAAATTTTAAAAATACAGAAATACTTTTTCTAACGGACGTAAAAAATATGTAGTCAGACAGACACATGCCCACACACGTACACTTATTTTATTTTTGATATGATCACTCACTCCTTGATATACCCTCACCCTGTCTAGGCACACACAGACCCTCCTAAACTATTCCCCGTCTTGATTCTGTCAGGATTTTAGTGCGAGTCTCGCATGAACAAAGTTGCCTAATGACGCACAGCTAATCATGCAAAATTTAAATGTGGTAGAGGAGGTGGGAGGGGAGGAGGAGGTGGGAGGGGAGGTCCAAATCACATGGTATCACCCGGTGATAAATGATATAATAGGCTTCTTCTCCCTTAGCTGTGTCTAAATAAAATGTGCCTCCGAGGCTTCCATAGAGGAAAAAGCTCATATGTCACATATTGGCTCAATGTTTTTTCTCTTTCTTTTTTAATCAAACCTCAAATATTCATTTATTTTGGTGACATTTAAAACATATACTGCTGTTCTCCACGGGACACAATTAAACTGGTCCATGGGCAAATAAATGTAAGATATTGAACTAATTTCACTAGCATCTATTAGATATGAAAAGCTGAGACGAAGGAGAGAAAAGAAGCAAAAAAAATCACGAATATTACTAATGATTGTGCTAAAAACAGCATAAATTATGCATAATTTATGCCTCCTCTTCTGTAATCCATTATTTTCCCTGCATAAATGCTCTGTACCTTGGTTGGAGCAATGAGGAGTCCTGCCCAGGATCAGTGGAAATCCTCACAATAAATAAAATAAGTCGAATCACAGTGACTGACCCAACACAACACACTGTTCGAGGTGTGTTCTGCATCTCTAATACCACTCTGATGGGGCTTCTCTATTTGACAGCCTCTCCATAATTAGCATATTCATTAAGGTAGTACCTAATAATTCAAATGTATAATTTTTGGGGATTCATATTTCAGTTTCCCTTCAATAAAATATCATGTCTATACCATTAATATAGTCTGTATGCAATAATGATATTTCAAATCGTTATATATGGTTATTCATATTCAAATAATAGCCTTTCTTATATCTGTGGTGGTACAGTACAGCCCTCCTCCCTTCTTAAATTAAATACACCAATTGTGTCACATGCATTGGCTGAGCAACTAATACTAAGTTTTGATTCAAAGCATACTGTAGCATGACTGATTTTGAACTGAGAGATAATGCTGGTAATGAAATGCTAAACACACACACTCACTCACCCACCCACCCACTCACTCACTCACATATATACATGCATGCCCGTGCACAAACGCACGTGCTCATGCACAGTGCACACACATACACAGACACAAACATGCACAAGCACACACACAAACAAACAAACAAACAAACAAACAAACAACACACACACACACACACACACGAACATACACACACACACTACACATTGACCTTAGTAGGGATACTCTAACAGCACCTAATGTTTCCTCATTAACTAACATGTCTCCCTCATCATCATGCAGCAAACACACAACACCGGTCATCTCTATCTGGTGGGGATACAGATTTCCTCTGTTATCCTGTCAATAACGGGACGCAGACAGGTTCAAATGCCCCCAAACTGACTACTGAGGTGGCATGGTGGGGTGTCATTTGAGATTTGCCCATAGACTGTATGCCACTCTCTTTCTTGAGTCAAAACACAGATCCCATCTCCATGTATGATACAATGAGCTCCAAAAGAATTGGGACAGTGAATTTTGTTGCTGTTTTGGCTCTGTACTCCCAGCACTTTGGATTTTAAATGTACAATGACTATGCGGTTAAAGTGCAGACTGTCAGATTTAATTTGAGGGTATTTTCATCCATATTGGGTGAACGGTTTAGAAATTACAGCACTTTTTGTACATAGTCCCCCAATTTTAGGGAAACAAAAGCATTGGAACAAATTCACTTAATTAAAGTAGTCGAAAGTTGGTCCCATATTCCTTGAATACATCAAGCATGTGGGATGCATTTGTTGTTTGTTTTGGTTGTGTTTCAGATTATTTTGTGCCCAAATAGAAATGAATGGTCAATCATGTATTGTGTCATTTTGGAGTCACTTTTATTGTTAATAAGAATAGAATATGTTTCTAAACACTTCTACATTCATGTGGATGCTACCATGATTACAGATAGTCCTGAATGAATCGTGAATAATGATGAGAGATGAGCATGTCTTGGGGGTATGATATTTGTGTGTCACTGTATCATTTCAAATTCAAAGTACTGGAGTACAGAGCCAAACAAAACATAATGTGTCACTGTCCCAATACCTTTGGAGCTCACTGTATATGAAACAGCATCACTCTAGTCTTCAAGAGCCTGATAACTATTTCAGACACCAAACGTGACCATCAACTCTGATGCCAATTTGTTATCAATTCACAGTTTGGGTAACAAAACAGATTCTGCTTCTAACATAACCGCATTTTCACATGAGTAAATGCCATTAGAATGACTGGGCCAGGCTGTGTAACTGTCTGATGAGGGGCAGACCCAGCCACAAAGCCAGCTAACAGCAGACAGTCTTTAAAGGATGTCCAGGGTGCAGGATAAACAGGATACAGGCAGAACAAACAGGAGCAGGAGTTACACAGAGCAGGGTGACAGCTGCTCCGGCCACAGTAAATAAGCAGTGAACAAGACGTGCTTATGAACAAACACTCCCTGTTAAAACAGGGCAGAGCTACATTAGTGGTGAGAGAAAGACAGAGGGAGGGAGAGAAGGGGGGGCAGTGAGAGACAGAAAAGGAGAGAGCCTGAGAGGGGGGGGGGGAGAAGAGTGCATGATAAATAAAGAGAGAGAGAAAGAGATGGAGACAGAGAGAGAGAAAGAGAGAAAAAGAGAGAGACATTTTGAAACAGCATATTTGTACATCGTTACAACACTGTATATATACATTATATGACATCTTTATTCTTTTGGAACTTCTGTGAGTGTAATGTTTCCTGTTAATTTTTATTGTTTATTTCACGTATGTATATTATTTACTTCACTTGCTTTGGCAATGTTAACATGTTTCCCATGCCAATAAAGCTACTTGAATTGAATTGAGAGAGAGAGAAAGAGAGAAAGAGAGAGAGAGAGAGAGAGAGAGAGAGAGAGAGAAGACATAGTGAGAGGGTAAGATTGGCATAATGTGTGACACCCAAACCAGTGATGAATCTCAGCCCAAGAAACACAAAGCAGCAGCCGAGATCAGGCGACTAATAAGTATTCAAATTAGGCATACATTTTACATGCCCAATGTTTAAAATATTCAGAGAAACACCGCCTGATTGCCTTTACTAGGGTTTTATGAACATTCTAATGGAGATTTTTTGGGGGGGAAGGGCGATGGATGCGAGGAAAACTTGAAGATATATGAGGGAAAAATAAGGATATTTTAATGACATTTAATACAATGAGAAGCGTTACCTAACTCAACTTAAAATTGGGGATTTTTAAATGAAACCAATTAGATGTTTATTAACCCACAAGACAGGTTCTATTTACTATATGTCATTTACTTGAAAATGATTAGTACATTTAAAAAAAATACAGATTTGGAATGAGAAATTTGGTTAAGAGAAAGAAACCTCTCTCACCTATCAAATGCCGCTTAGACGAGAAACAAGGGAGAATCATATTGTCATTTAAATCAAGGAAATGCAAAAATATTAATACAATATCCATCTTTAATCATGACAATGGTATAGTTTCTCCCTCAACAAAAATCTGTGCATGTGTCTAACCGATGATAATGATAATGCAGATATATGCTAATCATATTCTGAGAGATCAGATGGTGCTTTAACCTTAATGACAGCGGTGAGACAAATTAATTAGCCATCTAAAGGCAGCATTCAAATCTGCCAATTAGAATGTCAATTAGATCCACCCTGGCTGCAGACCACAGAGAGAGGATCTGACTGTAGCGGTGACTGGGTGACTGGCAGAGTGTCAGGGCTCACTGTACACATCGAGAAAGATGGATAGTGACAACGCATGGCACCAGAGGGTAAGTGTGTATTGGTGTGTGTGTGTGTGTGCGTGCATTGGGCATACATGTGTGTATGTCCATCGCAGGTCTTCCCCCATGTTCTTCACCCCTCGCGGGTACCAACCAGTCCGCCCTGGGATCAGATTGTCCTAGAAAGAACTGGGCCGGAAGCATCTAGCCCTCCACCCTTAGTAACAATATTTACTGGACTAGCGCTATCCAGAGTCCATGGGCTATGGAGGAGTTGAACAGTGCATGAGTGAGTGAATAAGGCTCAGCAATGTCTGCCTCGTCGGTGTGTTCGACATCCCTTAAATTGGTAGTGTCCTGCATTTTAACACATCAGCTATTTCACGCCATTTCCTCAAGCCATAATCTTCCAATGAGGAGTGCCAGACCACATATTATATGAATCAGTTACACAGACACAGACTGTTATTGCCAGCGTAATGTACTGGTAATACTATAGGTGTACAGCTAGGGAGGGAAAATAATAGTCATACAAAGAGTTTAAGGGGAGGTAGTGAGAGAAAACTGAATTTTATCTGTCTGCGGTCAAAGATCACGGATGACTTCAACGTTCCTATTACGGGGTCTGATAGAATGAGAATCATTTCAGATGCAGTGAGAGAGACACATTATTTGCGAATGTTTAAAGTAACTTCTGTTTGTGTCTAATTCCCACTGTAACGGTACCTTGCTTTGCTATTCCTCTCGGGCTGAGTAAATGTTTGCTCATGAATCTTACGCCGTGCAAATCTGTCTTTTCCATCAGGTGAAGAATCCCAGACAGAATCCTGACAACGCATTCAGGGCTGAGATTGTGAATTTGTAGTGAGACTACTGATGTGGGAGGACAGAGACAATTCACACACACATGCGCACACACACACACATACCTTTCTCTAACAGCCCCTAATGTTTCCTCATTAACTAACATGTCTCCCTCTTCATCATGTACCAAACACACAACACTGGCCATCTATCTAGATGTACTGTGTTATACTGTCCCCTATTTGACACATAAAGGTCTCTATCTGCCCCAAAATTGAACTGCGGTGGCAGGGTGTCAGATATGTTGCATGTTCAGCTATATAGTGCATGTTCCCTATATAGTGCACTGCTTCGTAGTGGACTTTGTAGTGCACTATAGGGAAAAGGGTGTCATTTGAGATTTGCCCAGGATTCAAATAGCCTGAGTGTTCAGGATTCCACTCTGCAGTGTCTTTCTGCAGTCAGGAACACGGATCCATTCTCCCTGTGCCTGCATGATACTGTATATGAAACTCCAGCCTAAAGAAGCCCGATGACTATTTCAGAAACCAAACGTGACCACTAACTCTGTGATCCAAGAAGTCTATTCATTATCAGTCCACAGTTCAGGTAGTTGGAATTCTTACATTCACTGGAAAAAATAATACAAAAATGACATTTCACCGTCTGTTGGCTCCTTCAGTTCAGATCAAGTCGAGATATGGATACCACTTAAAATAATCACAAATGCTGTGCTCCAGTGAAATGAATTCATCATTGCCATAAGTTACAACGCATTGAAAATAAAGAAGTGCCGGGCCCTGGCTATGCTCAAATATGTAACACTTAAGATTGCTTAATAAATGAAAATGCCAGATATCACTGGCTCTGAGCTGGTACTTACAACATGATAACTCCAACCGTGAGTTGAAATAACAATCCCCCCAAAAAAAGAAATAAAACCAGTTTTATTTCATTTGAACGTTTACCACTCAGCTCGTTGCTTACATAAACCCTTAAATATGACATAGATGCTTGTTTGTACTTGAGGTGTAATTCGTAAGCGAAGCTCTCGCTCCTCGCAGCCCAAGGAAGTCACTGTGGTTTATTGCTACCTCTCCCGGAGCCCTAAGGAGTGAGACACGATCAGGGAGAGAACAGCCACTGGTAAAGTTCTGTTCAACACAGCTACACTATTGGAGATGAAGTATAGCCAAGCCAGAGCAGACCTTGCCGCTTCCGAAAACAAAAGCTTCCTTTTTTGGCACTGAAGGGACACCATAAAGAGCATTAATGACTATTTCTAAAAACCTGTGTGTAATGGTAAGGGTTTCTCTTTCAGATAAAGGGATTTCAAAGTGACTCACAACGGAACGAGAAGATGAGATTGCTTTAGGGGAAGAAATCATATTTACAAAACCAGGAGTTGGAAAAATGAAAAAAGGGATGGATATGAAGGAATAATAGACTTATCTTTTTTAGGATTAACATGATTCTCTGAAACGGTATCACACGTCATTATCGGGCAGCACAATGAGACCATGCTCAGAAAACCTCAGTCATATTTCAATTCATCATTTTAGCTGACAAGAAATAGTCGTTCCCAGTCATTCTGTGGAGAGATTGTTCAGAACTTAATTCTGTTCTGTTTACATTAAGAAGACGAGACAGAAAGAGGGGGAGAGTACGCAAGTGTGTGTAAGTGTCTGGGAGCGTGTGTGTGTGTGTGTGTGTGTATTCTGCCAACGTAACCAAGGATGTCTGCACTGTACTAAATGTCCCAAAGTACATTTAAATAATTCATATTACACAGTGTCTTACTCTACAGTTTCATTCTCCATTAAGACAGTGTGCTTAAATATACAAAACAATGGCTAACGATTCCAGTTAATTATCCAAATGGTTAGAAATAACCTTAAATATGAAAACAAATATAAATCAATGATAATAAATAAAACTTTTTTTTTTAAAGTAAATAAATATTCAACTTGGTCTTTAATTATATCTGAGATTTCCTGGAGGTCAATGGAGATTTACACCTGTCTGTGTATGGAGAGTGTCTTCTCTCTCTATCTGCCTCTGGGTCTGTAATACACAGTAGCAGAGCATTGACGGGAGGAGGAGAATCTAAGTCCGTATGTGTGGTTAGTGAGTACGTTCTCCTCTTAAGCTCTTCCCATATCTTTTACATTTTGCTCATCAAGCACCTCCTTCTGCGAGGAGGAGGTGGCACCAAAGTGGGCGACCACAAGCAGACAGTGACGAAAGCTCATCAAGCTAGGCCCTCGTTTGCATTTTGGGAAATTCCCATTAATTAACTTAGCCCACCTAATCACGAGTAATTGACCTATAAAAGAGAAGGCCCCATTGTCTGCTCCAATCATATCTACAGAGAGGACGCAGCAGCGTTGTGAAGCAGGGAAGAAAGAACTTTCACCGGTGGCTGGAAACCTGTACGTCCATCTATCTACCAGGGACTATTTACCCAACTCCTCAGACGCATATTTCATCTCTCATTGCATTGTTCTGATGTGATTATCTGTCGTTGACATGGTCTACTTTTGTTGCTGGGGCCCGAGATAAAAACAAGCTGTGAGATGAGATTGACTGACGCAAGCAACAAGAGAGGTGCCTGCGGCTTCTTCTGAGGGAAGGTGAGGGGGGGGGGAACAGAGGAGCGAATGACCGCAAAGCGGACGGAGGGACAACGGGCAGAGCTGCAGCGAGGAGAGAGGGATCCAGCCAGAGCGATACAGAGACATAGCTCATTGTGACGTTTCCAGTTATTTCTGGCTGATTAGGGTCATTATGTCCACGGCCTGATTTATGTTGTCATTCCCCCTCACCAGTCCTGCATCGATAGATCTTAATGAATTGGTAAATAAGGGTGAAGATTACACTTGACAAGACCACAACATTTCTCATTCATACCGAGACAAGATTTATGTAACCAATTAGGTCCATAACGGGGGAGATTGGTCAGGAGAAAAATCATATTTTCAGAAGAAATGACCAGTCTAACCCTGGACAAAACAGATAAAGGGGAGTCTTTAACAGTGGCTTAGTCACACACCAAACAGCCAGCGTGAGGTCTCCAAACGGATATCACTCCTGCCCCGCTTGGGATTTTAGGAATTGATTTAAAAAAGACTCCCCGCTATAGCTAGCCACCCCACTACAGTACCAGCTACAGCTACTTTCCATTTTAAACACTGCCAGCTAATCACTATAGCTCCATCTGCATAACGTCTAAACCACAGATTATGGAATCAACAGATACAAAATTAAGCTCTCGCCCAACAAAGGATCCACTTTGATGTGCAAATGTAAATTCAAGGAGGTACTCTCCCCCCCCCCCCCCCATAGAACAAAAAATACAAATCGATCGTTTCTACCGAGACTTCACTTAATGTTTGATACGTCCATTGATGAATAATCGGCTTTTTCCCCCTCAATTATTTAATTTACACGTCCTACAATTCTAGGAATCATTTGGCACCCTCTTTTGTCATTAGTAAAAAAAAAAAAAAAGGATAAAAGCGCTGATCATCAATAGCCAACGACAGCCCGGGACGACCCAAAGGGCGGGAGTGAACAGAGGTGGAAAATTACAGCAAGGTGATACCGGAGCCTCCTCGCTTCAGCTCTCCCCTTCAAGCACATGCAAATGAGCGTGGCGCTGCTTAACTGCATCATTTATGTGGATAATAGCGGCATCATCATTACGGGACTCAAATTAAATTACATCACAATTAGCGTAACAAAGTGATTGGTTAAACTTTCAAAACAAATACCCAGTTCTGCTAATGAACAGTGCTAATTGGCCACCGTGCATTCTAAATCAAACATGTAGGTAAACATGTGTTTTACTGAAACAATTTCAAAATGCATTGTTTCTGAGAGACACAAAGAGAGAGAGAGAGAGATAGAGAAAGAAAGAAAGAAAGAAAGAAAAAGGAGACAGGAAAAAAGCTCCAAAACAGAATATCGCCAGGGGGATTTGTAAACTGAAATATAAAATGTGTAGCATTTAATTTTATTGCACTAAATAACCTATTATATTCAGGACTCTAGAGAACAATGTAAATTATCTGCCTTCAAAATGGAGTTGGGCCAATTCTCCACGTGAACTAATCACATAGCTCATTATGCATCTGGGTATTAAATTATGAAGAGGAAGCCTATCCGCATTCCAGCACAAAGACCTATGAAATGTTAATAATATGCTCACAACAGCCCAATACCATGCTTTACTCCATGTCATGAATATTTAAGTAAACAAATTATTCACCCGCCTTTGATAAAGATAATTAGTATTTCGCCAGCTTATCATTTTTGTGACCCTCCCTCTCCCTCCTTTCTTAAGGGATTTGCTCTATATGGATATGCTGTTCTGAGACATGCCCTATAAAGTTTGGGTCCTTAAGATATAAACGAGTCCTTACTTACAATTTTTTTTTTTTTTTATCTAGCTAAATAACTCAAAATAAAAGACTCACCCTAGTAAAACAAATATCTGCAACTCATTTATATTTGATCTTTATTAACTTATAAAGAATCACGGAGGAGGGTGACCCCTTTTCATTTCATCACCACCAGTAAAATCTCATCCGAAAAAACATGACTTTCACCTCTTGATTTTAATGATCAATAATTTGCCCATTAGTAACACAGTAAACTCCACATCAACACAACATCCTAAACAGCAGTCTAAAGTGCACACATCAAATAAAGAAGCCAACACAATACTAAGACAGCTAAGAGCTCAAAAAAAAAGCCAGCATGTTCACATCCACAGACAAACACTAATCACCAGCCCAACCATTCATTCATCAAGAGCAATTAACCACCAGCACATGAATGCACAGCCCACAGACACACACAGAACACAATCCAAGCCAAAGTACAGCAGCTAGCCAAATACTGGATGAGCAGCCCGCCTCCCTGCCGTTGAAAACATAGCCATTAATACAGAGAGAGGTGAGCGGTACAGAGAGCAGAGAGAGAGGTGCGCGGAGAGCAGGATGGATGAAGTTGGAGTTGCTTGGTTTTATTACCTGGAGGTGAGGAGTAGTGTCAGAGACAGTGTCTGGTGGCCAGAGAAGGAAAGCTGTTGGTGTTGTTTGCAGTGGTGAGGAGCAGACTGGGGTGTCACAGGGGGAGAGGGGCTTCTATCGTTTCTCATCACTCCAACTGTGTTTATAGAGGCTCGCATCATAAACAAGACAACGCCGCCACTGCTCTTCCCTGCCTCTCTCGAAGCCCTGTTCATGCATACTTAAATCACCCCCGTCGCCCATTAAAAAACGGCCTTCCTGACAATTATTCTATCATTTCCAGTTGTCACTGGGCAATTACCAACAGGCAGCCCCTCTCGGACAGGCCCAATGGGAGAGATCAGAAAGAGAGAGAGAGAGAGAGAGGGAGAGAGGGGGGCTGCTGCCTGCCTTCTCAGGCAGAGAGAGGGAGTAAAAAAAGTGCCCAAAATGGAAATTTATAGCCTAGACACAGTGCCTTCTCTCTCCTGACACGCAGGAAATAATTAGACCATCATACACCCGGCCTGCCGACCGCTGATGAAATATATCACAATTACTTGAAAACACTACTTATCATTTCATTCTCCTTTTTTATTGCCTTTGAAAGACATTACAATTATTACGGCTCGGTGTCTGATCTGAGAGTGACCTTCAAAAACTATTTTTTTGTGGGGTTTTTCCCGCTGCTTTTGGCTAGTGAGTGAGAGGGTAAGTGAGTGAGTGAGTGAGTGAGTGCAGCGTGTGTGTGTTTGTGTGTGTGTGTGTGGGTAGGGGGGGGGACCTTTACACGCGTACATGTAGAGTGTCTGACTCCTCACAGGATGCGAGCCGGGTCTCCCCTCGGGCCTCGTCTGCACGCTTGCCAGGCAACACTCTCTCACACCGCTCTCTCTCAACGCACATCTGCTACTTGCAGGAGCTCTCCTTCTCTCTCCCTCAAACACACACGCACGCACACACACACACACACACACACACACGAGCGAGCTACCTCAGCTCTCGCCGGCACAGCCTGCATCCCTACCTGGCGGCGCGTCGAGGGGAACTAACTAACCGGCTGAGGGAGAACCGCAGCTGAAAGGGAGCGTTTTGGGACACCCTGGGAGAGAGGTATGTGTGCCTGGCTTTATTTCTAGCACAGCTCAGTGCCTTTCTCAGCGTCTCCGTCTCTGTGTCGCTGTCTAAACAGGCAGAATAGGATGAGTGGGAGAGAGCGAGTGGAGCAGCCTGTAGCCTCGGCTCTGTGCACTGTGCTCCGGGAGAGAGAGAGTAGTAGAGCTCTTAAAAACAATTAGACACGTCGCTCTATCTATTACTGGATAACTGCCCTCAGACCACACCACACAGAACTACCACGACACACAGATCTGTTCACAAACACAAATCATCGATACAAACTGCCAATAACGTAAAGCAGAGAGAGAAAGTAGCCTACCTTTTAAACAATGACAAGAGAGAACTCCACTCCCCCGGGTAAGAGGCATTTGAAGATATTCTTAGAAGCCTCGGAGCGTTAACGGCACATCAAGGGGGGGGGGGGGGAAATGTCACTGGTAGAAAACAGCTTCAGGGCGAGGGGGAACGAGAGGAAAAAAAGAGGAAAGAAAAATGTAAAAAAACTAGCTGACGCTAACTGTCAAAGACATCATCAAAGAGGTATTTACAGCAGTAATGACACCACTGTGACAGAGCACCTCTGCCTGGTCATGTCCAAGAACCACTGCACTTCTGGGTAATTAAAACAAATCAAGCATCCCCTCTGATTGTTTTGGCACCCGAGGACCAATCGTACACAAAAATCAGCGGTTTGATTGCAAGGGTAGAGGGGGAGGTAGGATTTGGCAGGGGTGTGGGAGGGGGTACGTTGGGGGGAGGTCAAGTTTTTTTTCCTTTCTGCATAGCAAGCAGAAAGAGGAGTGACAAAGGTTCAGGAGCGGACCAGGCGTGATCTCCAAACAGTGAGTGCTTTTCTCACTTCCTTTCTCAGGAAGACACCAGTCACAGAAGAGCGTCGGCCTCTTCTGCCATGCAGCTCTCACGACTCTGATAAATATACCTCTGTCTTCCCTTTTTAGGGCAAGCCTGCAACAATGTGCTGTAAGCCTGGCGAAACTCAAAAAGACCTCTTTACAGAGGAAGTATTCGAGCGGAGGGGGGGGGGGGGAACAGCAGACAACCTTTGCAACCACTTCACAAAAGACACATTTGTCTTTACAGATGCCCATCACGCCTCACGTATTTTGCACAGTGCATTTCATCATTTAGCAATGGTTAATTGGAGCCAAAGAACAACCGTCCCCTCTGTCTGCCAGCTACATTGTCACCAGTCTGACTGTGATGTATTGACATACTTGCTGTACTGTAAACAACACACGCCGGCAGAAACGAGACGGAACATTTTGAGCTAATGCTGTTTGTCAATTTTCACTTTTTTTTGTCTCTCTCGCTCTCTCTCTCTCTCTCTCTCTCTCTCTCTCCTTTCTCTCTCTCTCTCTTTCTCTCTCTCTCTCTCTCCTTTCTCTCTTTTTTTCTCTCTCTCTCTTCTCTCTCTCCTGCATGCCACAGATGTTTTCCTTAGCTGCTCCAGCAGACAGGAATCTACTAGCAGAGAAGAAAGCCTCGGTCTCCCCCAGGAGAACAGTACAAAGCCCAGTCTGCACACAGCAGATGCAAAAGCAAGTCCATCTGCTACCAGCTCACAACGCCACATGGACTTGTGAGATTCAATCCTAGGCGTCGTCTGGCTGGCTGTGTTTGTGTAGACGCCACGGAAACAAGAGGAGGAGAGGCTGATGTGGAGGAAAGGGTCGATACAACTCACACAGGCTCCCCCAGACCTGAAACACACGTGTCCCCACAAGTGTGTGTGCTCGTGTGTGTGTGTGTGTGTGTGTGTGTGTGCACGCGCACAGGCGTAAGTGCATGTGTGTTGAAGTCTGCCGGATGAATGTGTACTCATGAAATTCAACAAACTATTCTTACAGCATAAAGAAAGATAAACAGACACAAATTCACTGACAGCGAGAGTACGCGGAGCAGGAACTTTCATGCTCAGGGAGATGCACCCAAGGCAGGCATGACAGATTTATTTAGTAAAAGATCTAGCCTCTAACTCGGGGTATAAGACCACTTGAACTCACAGCTCAGAGCGGTGTGTTGGCATGAGTTCACAGGCTCCGAATAGCACATTATATACCAACCAGCAGATTTGAGCTGTCTGATATCCTTATTAAAAAAAAAGCAACAGCGAAAGCCAAAAAGCTTTAGCATTTTCATTTGTCTTCACTGTCTGAAGCAGCGTGGTAAACACTAAACAAGATCAAGGGGGAGTTGTACCTGAGAAACAGCTAGCTATACAAGGTCTAAATTGCTTAGAGCACAAACATTGGGCCGAGCAATTACGCCCATTTTACTTTCAACACGTTGAGCTATGTGGCTATAATGCTCCTTCAACACCCCATAAACCACTTGAAAGATAAACACAAGACAGTCCTCTGGGCGTTGAAAAGCCACCCAGCCACCCTCCTTGACATTGTCAGCCAGAGAACAACAAGACATTGTGGATCACTAACACTTCACTGTATGTTTTCTGCCTGTATTTTCTTCCAGGCCTTCACACCACCAAGGTCAACAAACAACGCCACCAGCGTCTCTTCACCGTGGCAGAAGAAGAGACATGGGTAGCAGGGGGGGTAAAGAGGAGGGTAGTGCCGGGGTGGGGGATGGTAATAACTACGGCAGTAGTGTAGTGGTGGTGTAGGTTTCTATCTCAGAGCGATGGCATAATTTCCATAGCAACCCTCTAACTATTAATTTCCAATTAAAGCAGACACAAAGCGCGTTGCCCGGGGCCATCAGACAGTGTCAAGAGCCTCATCTCTACATTCCACACTTCCACACTGGAGACTGAGACCATGGCTTCCGCCACCACCATCACCACTAGCGTCATTGGGCTAGTCAATCTCACAGGCAGCAACTTGGGCTCAGGGGCTGACACAGAGATACCCAGAGCCTCTTTCACCTTACCCACCATTAGAATGATTTATTATGGCCAAAACACTTCAACGCTGAAACAAATGGGAATTAAGAGGAAGGGGAAAACACTGGTGTGGAACTGCCACTTAGAGGTGCGGCGTTTGAAAAATGCATTAAAAAAACGGGCCCAGCAATTAGCATGAGTCTGAGAGAGAGAGAGAGAGAGAGAGAGAGAGAGAGAGAGAGAGAGAGAGAGAGAGAGAGAGAGAGAGAGAGAGAGAGAGAGAAAGGGAGATGGAGAGAGAGCGAGAGAGGGAAAGATTGAAAGAGAAACCCTATGGCAGGGTTCCCCAACTGACGGCCCCCAGGCCGAATTTGGCCTGTGGGTGGTTTTATTTGGCCCCCCAAGTATTCTGAGTAAAAAAATATACATTTTTGTTGTTAGAATTTTCATTGCTAGACATAAAAGACTTTAAAAACACCAGGAACACCAGCTCAAAGTGATTTTAATTTTGGAAATCCGTTCCCAAGGATTCCCACGCATAATAGAGACACGTGATCATATACAAATGTAAGCAAGGTTTGAAATTATGATGTTTTAGTCAAATATTATATCCGTTTGGGCTTCTTGCAGTCTACAAATTATTTGTAATTATGTTCCGCCTACCCGACCATCCGATGAAAAAAAAATTGGCCTGCGGCTGAATCTAGTTGATGATCCCTGCCCTATGGCTTGTGTGTGCAGTGACTGAGAGAGTGTGTATTTGTTTCAGCCCTTTGCCCAAACGCCATGATGTTCACTTTGCATGGAGGGTTATCCACTTGAATTCACTCCCCCTCTCCCCTCCCCTTTAAACTAGACCAGATCAGAGCTACAATATACAATATGCAGTGAACAGCTGAATATAATGTACCTCTAAAAACCAAACACACTGCACTGGTACTGGCAGTTGGACTACATACAGACAGACACCTGCAGTATTTCAATAGAATGAACATTCCTATTAGTATATCTAAAAACAGACCACCTTCATGTTGTTTAGGTTTTGGGGCTCCCGAGTGGCACAGCGGTCTAAGGCACAGCCTCTCAATGCTATAGGCATCACCACAGACCTTGGTTCGATTCCAGGCTGTATCACAACCGGCCGTGATTGGGAGTCCCATAGGGCAGCGCACAATTGGCCCAGTGGCGTCCGGTTTAGGGTTTGGCCCGGGGTAGGCCGCCATTGTCAATAAGAATTTGTTCTTAACTCTCTTGCCTAGTTAAATAAAGGTTAAATAAAATAAAATGTCACTACGATATGTTTCCAAAAGCAAAACTGAATAACACAGTTAGAGTTTATGAATACACAAACACACTAACAAGACATAATGATCTTAAGCCTTTCCATTTTTCTCCCCACAACAAGTTCAGTGTGGCCATAATGGACCATTAGAGCGCAGTGATTGTATTACAGGAGGCTGAACATTTGAATATGCTGTACTTAAGCAACTGGAGTATCCATGGCAACTTCCCTGTGCCTTGCTTAGAACGGTCCCTAATGAAATCCATATTAAGTAGCCGATAATGAGAGTGTCCAAACATATTTGCATAGATATTTCAGATGAAGGGAGAAGTGGGGGAAAGGGAGAGACAGAGAGCTGCGGCCACAGTCACAACGGCGAGAATATGTTTTTAATCAGTCATTCATCGACAAGAGAAGCAGGAGCCGGCCCCGACTGAGCCAAACAGCTGTATTGAGAAAAAAAAGTCCAATTCAAATTCACAGCGACTGAGAGTATTAATCAAGATGTACAGTATCCCACTTCCATCCAGTGGTTAAAAAGGAACTGTTAAGTGAATAGTTCAAACTGGTGGTCACTGGGCAGCTCACCAAACCTAACCTTCTAGGCTGGCTGCCTGCCTCTCTTTAGGCTCCCTCCCTCCCTACACAGGAGTCTCTCATTTGACTTCCATTTGCGACTTTGGCCCGGTGCCCAACAGGACATCCCAGAGTGAGTGTTTGCTTGACTCAATATCAACAGGCTGAATACGCAGCTAGAGGTGGAACTGCCCAGCTTTCAGTTCCTATTGAAAATAAACCGGACAGAACTATCAACATGCGCCACGAGGAGCCACGTATAGCAGTCGCTCAGCGCCGTTCCACTGGTTTCAGCTCTCTCTCTCTCTCTCTCTTCTCTCACTGCTCAATGATACCTGCCTGGCTAGCTGCACCCCTTCTCTCCCCTTCCACCAGCCCCCAGCTTGCAGGCAGGGCCAACCGAAGTGTATACGTTACTGCTGCAGCAGAGAGGAAAAAATAAAAGAGATCGAAATGACAGAAGTCAGACAGTTCAAGCTGACCGGGCACTTCAAACCGAAAAACTGGGGGAGAACGCGACAGACACTCCAGGTTAAATTGGCTCTTCGGCGCTCCGCTCTTCTCTCTCCCTTTAAAATGTAGGTTTTCTTCAAAAGACGTATTTGAATTAGACGCGTTGATAAAATCAAAGGCTCGGCTGTGTGGGTAAATTTAAACAAGTAAGTGCACCTCACAGCAGTTTACCTATTATACAGCAGATTGGAGACAGATGAAACTCTAGTAGCCTAGCAGACATCATCCCCTTTTTTTCACAGTAGATATTATCATATTGTAAAGGCTGCAATATGATAATATTGAAAAATACATGGATATCGGGTATTAATGTTCCTGGCCGGCAAGGTGTCGTCAGATAGATGAAAGAGAACGGTTAAGGATTCATACAATAGCCCGCTCCCACAGGTGTATTTCCTGCTAATGATAAATAGGAAAGCCATTTCTGACATTCAGTGCCGAGGATCTCATGGATTCCCATAGTCTTCCCATAACCATAGCTACACAGGTAGAATAAAGAGTTAAGACAAAGTCAAGTGAACCTTGACTTGACCTGCTGCGCCAGTATTTTAACACACCACAAACTGCGTCTACTATGTCAACAACATCCTGGCTACACATGTTCAGGTACCCATTGTGCCATTGTAGATTCCATATTGTGGAGTTATGATAAGATAGTTTGAGAACATAGTTACACCGAGTGCACAAAACATCAGGAACACCTGCTCATTCCCATGACACAAACTGACCAGGTGAATCCAGGTGAAAGCTAGGATCCCTTATTGATTCCACTTGTTTAAATCCACTTCAATCAGTGTAGATGAAGGGGAGGAGACAGGTTAAAGAAGTATTTTTAAGCCTTGACATCCAGCCAACTTGACACAACTTTGGGAAGCATTGGAGTCAACATGGGCCAGCATCCTTGTGGAACACTTTCGACACCTTGTAGAGTCCACGCCCCGACGAATTGGGGCTGTTCTGATGGCAAAACACGGTCCAACTCAAAAGGAAGTTGTTCCTCATGTTTTGTACACTCAGTGTATAGACAGTAGATTAGATAGTGTTTAAAAGGCCAGTGCTATCAACAGCAGTTTAGTGGTACATAGATCTGTCCTGTCTGGTACTGGAGCTCCTCCTGAACACTTACCTCACTGTTCTGTGTTACCACTGACACACAGAGGCCATCCATTCATGACAGTAATACCATTCAACCAGACACCAATTACATGAAAGAAAACTTAAATAAATCCAGGAAAAATGGCATCTCGCCAAAGAATAATTAACTCATTATATGGAAATTTCAAACTTAAACGTTCTCCACACCGCTGCTAATTTAAACGTAATTTTTACTAGCCACTAATTCGGGATAGGAATTACATCTGGAGGTAATTCTCAGAATGGAGCAGAGCCCAGTGGAGGCTACCCAAATAAAAAAGGGGAACTATTCAGGAGAGTGGGAGTTCCGGGCACTGAAACTGCACTTCTTGCAAAAAAATGTTTTCATCATGCTGTCATCTGTCTCGGTTTAAAGAAGACGTAGGTGTTGCAGGCAGAGAAAGATGCTTTCTGGAGATAGAGGGAGGGAGGAAGGGAAGGAGGGAGTGAGAGGGAGGGACAGAGAGAGAGCAAGGGTCAGGTAGGGTTGGACAGTATACCACCGGTAGACGCAGGGAGCGGTTTGGGTTTTTACTTGACCTTCTATACCGGTATTTGAATGTTTGGTTTGTTAAATGTGATACGCCTAGTTTAATGTCAATTTTTATAGTTTACTTCGCTACTTGAGTCATCTCTCTCCGTGCCACTTTCCATACAGACCTAGACACTCCCCCTGTCACTCAAGGAGCACATTTGGTGTTCCTCGACAAGACACTTGCGTTCAGTCTGCATGGTCAATGCAGCACATGCAACAATGTTAATGACAACAATGCTGTTTTCACTTTTATTCTTAATATAAATCCACTGGCGTTCTATAATGACACTATTCGTTTGTGTTTCTTACATCAGCTAGTTTGTCTTTTCTTAGCAAGTTGCCCTAAATCTAGGGAGACGCGAATTGTTAGCCGCTAACGCTAATAGCTAGCTAATAAATGTACTGAGTAAGAGCAAACGTAGCTAGCTAATAGAGCCTGATAATACCAGTGATGGTGTAGACCTAAACCAGCATGTTGTTTGTGCAACAGTATCTTCTAAATCAAAGAGTAATATGCAAAGCAAGGCAATAATATGTTAGCTAAGAGAAAACAATGTAGCCAAAGCTTATAGGGTCCCCTAGGAACTTTTTGTTCCTACCGTCAAAATAACTCCTCCCTGGCATTTTAATTCGTTGTCATCTCAAACAACACTGTATTCAAAGTGCCACTATTATAGTCTAACTATAGAATTAGAATAGTCATTCTATTTCCATGATTCCAACAGTTTTGCTCTAATTGGCAAGTCAAATCGCAATTGCATCATTTGGTTAAAAATAAGTCCTAGATGATTTGCCCATATCGTGCACACACTACGTGGCAGTGTGGAAATTCTCTCAATTGAGCAGTGGTTTAAAGTACTTAAGTAAAAACGCTTTCAAGTACTACTTAAGTACATTCCTAAAGAAAATGCTGTACTTTTTACTCCATGCATTTTCCCTGACACCTAAAAGTACTCGTTACATTTTGAATGCTTAGCAGGACAGGAAAATGGTCCAAGTCACGCACTTGTCAAGAGAACATCCCTGGTCATCTACTGCCCCTGATTTGGAGGACTCACTAAACAGAAATGCTTTGTTTGTAAATTATGTCTGAGTGTTGGGGTGTGCCCCTGGCTATCCGTAAATAAATTTAAAAAATATAAAAAATGGTGCCATCTGGTTTGCTTAATATAAGGAATTAAAAATTACTTATACAAGTACATTTTATCAAGTACATTTACTTTTGATACTTAAGTATATATAAAACCAAATACTTTTAGACTTTTACTCAAGTGGAATTTTACTGGGTGACTTTCACTTTTACTTCAGTCATTTTCTACTAACGGTATCTTTACTTTAACTCAAGTATGACATTTGGGTACTTTTCCATAACTGCAGTTGATTGCAGGAAATGCAGAAATGATAAAAGTGCTGATATTTGTTTTGGTTGAAGTTGAAACGAACAGTACAAAACAATCAGAATGGAGATGTGTTGCCACCCTAGGATCACTCACTACTCATAAAGCAAACATAGAACTTGTATTATTCAAAAACTAAAAATACCGTCATACCGTCCAATTAAAAAAAAAAAAATACAGTGATATAATATTTTGGCCATATCGCCCAGCCCTAGGGAAAGGGAGAGAGCTACTCCAGATGGACATCTGTGGAGACCCATGGCATGGGGGGGTTGTGTAAAAGGCCAGGTGGTCAGAGTGGACCTGCAAGCTGGTGGAATGCCAGCTCTGTTGAGTCTTGGTTCATAATTAGCTCTTCACTCAAGCTGGGGGAAAACACACACCTGAGGTTCTGGAACTGAGATTCTGGGCCAGCTCTCTCTATTTTACCGCACCTGATGTTAAACTTCTGGTCAACCGTCTCAAAGAATTTACTCAATGATGGTACAGTAGTTGCTTGTCTGGAAACTTTTGTGTAATGTAAAAAAAATTATCAGGTAGACTGCTAAAACTCTGCATTCACAAGGGAGGAAGTGAGGTAGGGAAAGAGGCAGGAGATAGAGATTCAATTGTGAGCATGGCAAAACACACCAATCAAACTTCTTTCTCCATCAGAAAAGGGGGAGGGATTTAAAAAGTTTGGTTTCCAACAATCCAATAGAGTGAAAAGTTGCTCTGTAGAGGGGACGCTTACATTCAATACAGAACCGTGCAGTTCCGCAATATAAGCCACAACCACCCCCTCCACCTCCTCTCCAACAGAAAATGTTTTTCCAAATGGAAATAAACTGAGGCCGGCTGGTTTGAGGCAGTTAAACTCAGGAATATGAGATCAAATAAAGGCTCCCGTGGAGGCTGAAAGGAGAAATGAAATCACTTCTGAGAGGGAGATGTACCTCGTAATAAAATTACTTCTTTATATCTTTCTAAACGGCACATTTTCCCCAGGAGTGGTTAAGGCTGTCCTCGGTCAAAGACAGCATGCAAGTAGCAATTTTTACTTCTGGTAGACGATTCTGTGACACACTTCTCGAGACTCAGTGTGATGCTCTGCAATTTGCCTCGGAAAAACTAAAAAACTATTTCGGCAACAAGTTTTTGGCTGAACTTTGCTGGAGTTTAGAAGTCACTTTGATGGTTTTCCGGAACATGTCAATGTCAATGAAAACTCCAATGTTCCATCCAATTGAAAATACAGGGAATGGCAATAAGCTTCACATTGCTTTTCAACGACAAACTGTCCGTTCCAGTGCACTCTTGTATGGTGGGCTCAAGTATGTAGTAGATTGCCAACCGTCCATGGGCATATACCACAAACAAATACAGACTCATCTTGCAGAGTAGGACAGTGAATAAAGAATAACATCACTTTGAAAATAGTTACCTCCTGCAATTATTCCACAGCCATTCCATTTGGCATTGGGAAAATGTACTTAACGCAGAGTGGCCGAGCTTGCGTAACTACCTACAGTAAACAACATGTCATTGATTTTGCCGGTTTTTAAATAAGGTACACTAACAATAACTTTCAGTCCCACATTTTTAGCCCTAGCCAGGCAGCCAATGTATGAGAGGACATTTGCAATCTGGAGGAATATATTATAGTTTATTATAAAGTGCCTAATACATGTTTAGATAAAAATGCTTTAGCCGGAGATGTGAGCCACTTACCAGTTTTCTTCCTCACTACCTTAAAAGCTGTCCACATTCAGGGCTCTGAGTGGAGGGAAAAGCAGACTGTGATGGCAATAAAAGCAGGACCAGATGCACAATTGATCAAAACAGAAATTGATGGTGGTCTTGAGAGCGGCGTACATGTTGTAATATGGCTGATTCAAAATGACAAGGAGAAAAGTCATATTTTCAGTGATCCCATTTGAGTGGCTAAACTCAAGAAGTAAAAAAGTTGTCCTGTGCAGTGTAGGCTACAGTGGACATAACTCAGCGAACACCCTCATTTTGTAGAAATTGCCCACAAATGAAAGAAATCCTGTCTTGTAGTCAAATCTTGACTCTTGGAGAGAACACGTTTTAAAATGATTATTTTTTTATAACTTTTGATGTATTTTTAAATGGGGGTTGTGAAGTTTAATCTAAGAAAGCACAACACTTTTAAACACATTTAAAGCAATTACCTGAAGTCATTCCCAAGTCCCTAACGGTTACAACAAATGTGTGATGTGTTCTGTGTTTCTCCAACAGGCTTGTTTTTTACTCTCTTGGCATGCAATTAAATGGTTCGCGACAAGCTCATGATATTTTGCTGAGACAGAATTCATCTCTGCGTAATAGGGAACCTCATTTTCTCCGACAATTCCGGGAGTGTGTTTACAAACATTCAATTCATGAGTTAGGTTACATGCATTTAGAGAGCATTCTCACTACAGATCCTTTCACATCAGATCCCAAAATAGTCATTGGATTGTGCATCTAATGCAGCTTAAGTAATCTACTGGGAGGTTGTTGTGAAGTTATTATCTCGATGTGTTTTAATGTACAACACATACACCCAATTATACTGTATTTAGAGAGTGTAATAACTTGGGAGAACATTCAAACACCACTTTCTTTCCATTGTGCCCTTCCCCGTCAAAGCCTGTTCCTGTCTATTGAGAAAGACGAATGGCAGAGGGGCTGTTTCTGACAGCTTAAAAGTACCCATCAGCTGCTGCAGAGACGTTTCACAGCCCATCCCGCCATCCCATCCACCCTGCACCTCCTCAAACAAACAGCAGACTCGACTTCAAATACATAGCAGGACTATTAGGTAATCCCTCCTTTGTTCAGACCCACCAAGCCTTCCTGACTAACCAACCTCCCTCCCATCTTCTGGGTTGCCTCTCAAATGGCACCCTTTTCCCTTTATAGTGCACTACCTTTGACCAGAGCCAGTACGGTCTCTGGTCAGAAGTAGTGCCCTATAAAAAAAAGAGTAGGGCGCCATTTGGTACGGAGCCTTCTTCGCTGTTCCAAACTCCTGCCCCTGTCCCAAACTGACAACGGAACACTTCACGCTGATAGAAACACATAGGAGGAGTGTTTGATGATGAATGATAGTAGGAATTATCTGGGAAAATATGCACATGGTATCTTATGGCATTGAGGTAAAGCATTTGTTGTGTCAAGATGATGATGACAGTTCTCTGGTTTAAAGAGAAGATGGGGGGGGGGGGGGGGGGGGGGGGGCGACACAAGGGCTCTTTGTTTGGACTGGACAAATCTGGGGTTTCCTTTTGGATATTCAATATCCTGCAAGGTACCCAACAGAGTTACAGTAGTCTAGTGTCTGGAAGTTTAGCTAGGAGGAGGGAGCACAAGGAGCAGAGGTTCACTAAGTGAGTCTGTGTATTGTTGAATGGCTTTTTGGAGCAATTGCTGAGTGATTTGCGTGAGTCGCTCCAACAAAGCCTGGCAAATCAATCTGTGAAGAAATGCTACACAGGCCAGATGTGGCACTACTGCACAAAAAGAAACAAAACGACCCCCTTGCAAGAAGACCCTATAGAGCCTAAAGTACTTAAAGTACACAAAATAATACGGTTCAATGCCAAAATGCTGACAGCCTACTTTCTGTTGAATACCTGCTTGTTATTTTAGGTGTCTTTTCTGAGGTACAATATACAATGTCAAAGGACGTGTGAATGCAAACGTCTTACTCTGAAATGCATCTTCTACCTTATTGACTTTATAAGATGCCAGGAAGAATGAAAGACACACTTTTTTTTATTTACAATAGTTCTGTTTCTAAACACACACCACACAATTCCAAAGGCTTGCTTTAGGGAGCTGAAATTTTCACACCTTTCAAAGCCACAAAATGTGATGTTTTTGGGGTTTCTGCAGCTGCTGCTCTGCACTAATGCAAGACGGTGTCATATGAAAAATATTCCTCTCCCCCCAAACCACAGGCCTGGTCATTAATGAAATACAGGCCGTGCAGTGAGGTCATACAAAGTCTAGATTTCAGCAGCTACACTTAAAAACCGCTCAGAAAGAATAGAGAAACATGAACACAAATCAGATTTCCAAGCTCCAAGGACAGAGAAAAATAAATAACCATAAGAGAAAGTGCAGCGCAGCCCCTGCCCTCCTCTTACATTTTCCTAGAACTTTGCAAACAACCATCAACTGCTGCTCAGAAACAGTTCACAATGAGAGCAGACTAAACAATCAGATCCCAGCCAAGGAAAATGCTAAGCAACTCTGCACACAGGATGTCTCACCCCAATTGCCAACTATCAAATCTCACAAAGGAATCTGTCCATTTGGCAAAAGTCTTATAGCAAAAGCTGTTGAAATGTCATTTTAAAAAGTGTCAACTTTTTACCGGGGAAAAAAGAGGACGAATAGTTTTGAAAGGAATTTGTTTTTTTTGTTTTTTACATTTGGCTTTGTATGATTTCTTTTTTAGGTGGTTTATAAGGCTTACAGGAAGCTATGCAGACTGTGTGAGTGTTACAAAGAAAGCATTATTAGACAAAGGGTGTTTGGGGTCTTGTAAACTAATGATTAAAATCCCAAGCAGTTAGATAAACACATTAAATTGGTCCCTGAAGACACTAAGGAAGAAAGAGAGAAGAGAGAGAAGGGAGGAAAAGGGAGAGAGAGAGAGACGGGGGGGGTTACTGGGGAGGAGAGACAGGGTAACTGGGATCAGGGGACAGACAGGGTAACTGGGATCAGGGGACAGACAGGTAGGAGGGAGACTGGGAGGAGGGACCGGGACTTGAGAAAGAGGGCTAATCGGACTGTCACTCCACGTGGCGCTCTGTTTTTTACCCAGTTTTTTCCTCTTCTTCAGTCAGAGTCGTGCTCTGAGATCCCCAAACTTCAAACAACCAAAATACCAGCACATTCATAAAACAGAACAGAACTACTGGGAATTAAAGAAGGCAGGGGGGGGACACACCAAACAGGTAGCAGGCCTCAACAGCAGATGGTAAAATTAACATTTCAACAGTTCCTTCCTTTCATGTAGGTCTCGGCAGTGCTGCCGCTGTTTTTTTCTGGGAAAAAAATGTAAGGGCTCGGTTTGGAAAGATGCAGGGTTGGAAAAAGCATCTGGAAAAGGGGGGAAAGAGGAATATTGGCTTATTGCTCCTGATGGTCCTCTTCTATGAAAAATTAAATAGGTCTGTTTTGCAGGTTTCCCTCTCCAGAGTGCTCTAAGCTGTGTTATGGAAACCTCATCTTGGTAATTTATACGCGAAAGAACACCTGGCGATGAAAGAAAATACAATCAAACCCAATACCTCTCTTTAATCGCACGAATTTACGGTTCCCAATGAGTGGCATTGAGATGAAGACACATACACACAGCTTCATAGAGATCACGTTTAATTTAGCATAAACATCGAGCCGTATTTGTCAAAAGATGCTCTTGAGATGTTATCAGAAAGACACATATTTATCAGAAAGACACATATACAGAGAAGCATCTCTAAATAAAAGTAAAGACGCAGAACAGCCGGTCTCATTTCAGCCCATTCCAACGGAACGGCTCTGTAGTGCCCATTAATTTGGACACGGTTATGGCTAAATTACATGTGTTCCACCTCTGTGACATTTTAAATGCAATTAAAAGCTGGTTATGAAAGTGTGTGGACTTTCTCACGATGAAGGGAAAGGGAATCACTTCCGTGATTAACATGCAAACGAGCTCACGCTGGCAGAGTAGATTGGGGTTTGAAAACCTCAATTACTTTTGTGTGATTATCTATTTACCAGTACACAGATTTCCATTTTTCATCTCCACCATGGGGAGACAACCCCCACCCCCCCTGGCAATGACCCGGGCTCAATTATACTCCCATCTTTATTTGTGATGCAGATATTACTGAAATACAAACCCTGGTTCATTTTCACTATGATATCACCTTTATACAGAGCATTCATACGGGGGAGCATTAGAAGACCAACACCTATGAATGCTATGCTTAACCATGTGGTTTGGAGCACATAATATCTCCCCCCATATTTAAACTCAGTTTGATTCATACTTGAAAACGAGGTGCCCTCACTTTATTTCTGACAGGATCAGGAGTAATAGGGGGAAAAAAGGTCAACAGCTCCCGTCTTGAACACTATCTCTTTCTCAGCCATTATGCTTTTGCATTTGATACTTTTAAGTTAGAGAAAGAACAAAGAATTAGAGGCTTTTCAAATGCGTGGAGGCCATTACTGAAACACTACTGACAGATAGTTACCAGTATATCAAGTGTGGCGGCGAAGGTAGGTAAAGATGTGGATTTAAATGAACTGCTGCAGCCATAGAAACACCCTCAGTCATATTATGTACCGCCTGGTTGATGCAATTATCAACGGAGCGCCTGGCAGCATCAGAGGAATCTAATTTAATTCATTTTAAACGGGTGAATAACTACACAATTCCTGTTGTAAAAGAGATTTATATTGAAAATGAAACATTACTAGAATTCAGGAATTGGCAATGCTTGGGAAATACTAAACAATAGGGAAGGCTACGCTCCACCTTTGAAGAGGTATGGACGAACAAGAGGTCCGCTTAGGAAACAATGTTAGTATCAACGTTGAAGATATATCGCTAACACCTGAAATAAGACAAGTATTCGGCCATAGCTGTACTGTGTCTGCCACACTGATACTCAACTATCAGGTTTGAAGTAATATCATAACCTACTTTTGAACAAATTCAAGTATTGTTTTGTTTGTGAGTGTTCCTCCTGAACTTGCTCCCGGAGCCATAGATAAATCCAGGGAAAGCCACTCTGTCTCAGGAGTAGAAGAGGGATCCAGGCTCTTTTGGAGCGTGCAGAACATACATAAAACATCCCCTGTTGCTTGGGCCGGGGGGCGCAGAGGAGGAAAAAGGAAACAGTGCCATCAAGTGAAATTTCTGAGGATACCTCAAGTGCTAAGACAGACAGATCCCCCCCCCCCTTCTGATTAGAGCTCTGACAGTAACAGTAAGATATACTTAAGCCTTCACTGTAGTGATCAGTGTTTATGTTAACAACAATAACAGATATTTGCAGGTATTTGCCACTGACTAACTTGCACATATTTACAGATATTCAAAAAGGTTTTTCAAATAGATATCTTCATAAATCCGACGAAAGATATAGCCAGTACAGTGTGTAGGCGATGGGTTGTTCAGTAGACTGGGACGGTGTTAATCCACTCCAGCGGAAGTTGAAGGCACAAGAGAACAAATGGAATAACTACCATTCAAATCCTGTTGCATGGCCCCTCTGTTAGTGTAGAGCATAACTGGAGCAGGTAACAAAATGGCAGTAGGTAATGTGACTGAATGTAATGGCTGGTTCAGTAGAGGTGCTTTAGTTACATAATGGATATCTAACTATGGGCAGTGGTGCTGGCTGGTCTGAATTGCGGCTATTCATGAGTTGCACACTGCATCACAATATTTTTTGGAACATTAGTTTTAGGACTGATTGCCCGACAGGGATTTCTACTCAATGTATTGTCAATGAGCGCTGTTGAAGATTTAATCCGAAGTGCATAACAGTGGCTTGGAAATACAATGACATTCCAAACGGAGGAAAATAGTTTGCAGGAAAACCTTTGGTCGTCATTTTTATGTCGCCAGATTGACTTTAGACGCAGCATAATGCGAGACCACCAGATTTGAGTCAGCTAACGTTAGTATCGCTAGCATTTTTTTTTTTTACGAACTTTGCTAGCTAATGACAACATTGCCATCTGTCTAAAGTAAATTTGACCACATGCTAATGACGGCAAAGTTGTTTCCCACTAAATATTTGCCTACTTCAGCAATGTCATCGTATTTCCAGGCACTATAGTGTGATTTAGATGAACGGTCATTAGCCTCTGTTCAGAATGCCTGGGCTTGTCACGATGGTTGGGCACCACTATGGTGGAGAGCGGCTTGAGAACGTTCAGAACAATGGCAAGACGTGACCAAGTGCCGGAGGTGCAACCAATGAATAGGTCCCCAACTACCAAGGTCCCCAGTCTACCAGATTCACACTGGTTTATGCTCACTATCTAAATGTAGGCATTTCTTAGCACCTCTTGGGGACACAGATAATGAAGAATCATGAAATGCCTTCTAAGCAATGCTCATATCAATTGCATTGTGTGTACAGTGCAACGTAAGAATTCCAACTGACAAGAGGATACAAAAAATGTATGAAAATACATAACCTTGCCCATTGTTACGCGTCCTTTCACCCGGGACAAATATGCACTCGAGGATGTATAGACCATGGAAAACGAGGTGTAGACACTGCCGCCATCCCCGAGTGTGGAATGAAAACGTGCATAATTAAACCTATATAAAAGCTAATTACATAACTAAATGAGTGAGGGTATCACAGAGAGAAAGAGTGTCTGTTCGTATCCAGTGTTTAAACCTCCCCCTTCCTTCCAGCCCTGTCTAAATCTATTGATCTGTGAAACACAGTACTCAGGGGAGGCGATTCACTTAATATCATACATCTAATGATGAGATGAATAACGATGATACCATTTGGTAATTAAACGTCTTACAAACAATTTAACCGACTGTGTGTCACAAAGGGTCGCCAGAGGTCAGAATGCGATGGAGGGGGGGGGGGGGGGGGGGGGTGGAGAGAAACACTGAGAAACACTGTGTGACACAATGGTGAAAACACTTAATGGTTGTTAGCAGCTATACTGTAGTGCTAATCTTTATTGCTGTCAAGACACTTGAAAGGAAAACAAATTATAAAAATTTAAAAAAGAAGCAAAAAAACACGCCAAGACAAACATCTGGCCTTCATCATACTGTAGGAGTCTGAACAAATCTTTATTTTTAGAAACCTCATTAGCTTAGTTATAATGCATAATCTCACAAACAGAAAGAGACGTGGCGACGTGGCGAGTGAGTAAAATAAAGACATATTTAGTGATGATCTGTAGATATGGAGGAAGGGGCGGGGGAGGGACACTGGGGGGTGAGGCTTACTCTAGTATGTGCCTGCAGACACTTTGCCTGTGTGCATTAGTGTGTCTGATCCACACAAAGGTGCATTCAACACACGCAGAGAGCCAATTTACTGTCAACATCCACATTCTAATCCCTACTTACAGGCAATAATTACCTAATGTTGTGATGTCAGTGTGTTGTTCTGTAGACAGACAACTTTCCAAAGGGCCTGTACAGGCTAATCTCTAGCTAATGCCAGGAACATATGCTGTTGTCTAGCCTACGTGGAACTATACAGTCTTAGAAACAAAACTGCTATCAAGAATCAAAAAGGGTTCTTCCGCTGTCCACATAGGAGAATCCTTTGAAGAACCCATTTTTGGTTCCAGGTAGAACCCTTTTGGTTCCAGGTAGAACTGATTTGGGTTCCAGTTAGAACCCTTTCAACAGAGAGTTCTAACTGGAACCAAAAAGGGTTCTCCTATGAGGACAGCCCTTTTTTCAAACAGTGTATATGGTTAAACACTTCTAGGCCTTTTAACGGTTTAAAGGTTTAAGGGTTAACACATGTGAAGGGTTAACACACACACACGCGCACAAACACGCACGCACACACACACACACACACACACACACACACACACACACACACACACACACACACACACACATCAAACTAACCTTTCCTTTCAACCTTATCCTCATACCGCTAACAGTACCTTTCTTTTCTGTGGCTGGCTCAGGTGCATTCATGTAGCATTTACTGACAAAGGCAATTGTGTGCTTGTCGGTCTTTTATTGAATGATAGGTGGTAAACATTGTCATTGGAAAGGCAGGGTGGATTAAAGCCTGGTAGAGCCATTGAGAGGAACAGTAAGAGGGGTGAAATGCGAACAATGGTAAAGATGGAGGGCAGTATCACAGGGTCCAATGTCTGCTATGATGAATACATGTGAGATTATGAGACCCATGCCATCATTTACATAATGTCCAAACTATTTCTATTTCTCTCTCTCTCTCTCTCTCTCTCTATCCACCCCAAACTATTCACTAAATAAATGAGAAAACTATCACAGCACAGAAATATTTGACAAAAGCAAGAGAGACTGAATGACCCCGGCGCCTTGCGACAATGCACACAGAGTCCAAACGCTCTTTCGTGAGCAGCCAACTGAGTAAGACCTGGAAGAGTATTTATTATTGAGCACAATGGCAAATGTATTCCCGTGTCACCTATACCACTTTACAGTGCAGAAAGGAATCGTATCAAACACAAGGGGAATTTGACATAATTCCAGGTTGAGAATATGAAAGGTCGCTGGTTCTTTAAGCGAGGGGTCCATAGTGATCTACAAGAAGTGTAAGAAATGAACACATGTGATTTGGTTAAACCTGAAGCAACAATGACTGGTTCAGAGATTCAACCAACACACTTAGTCCATCTATTCATAAAATACATTTAAATATAAATGGGAAAGAAAAGGCAAGGTTTAAAGTTCAACAGAAATAAATGATATGAACTTCTTTGGCTGATGTGCACCCTTCGAGCTGTTTGTGTCGTCACAAGTTGAAGAGTAATGGAAAAACTCAATAAGAGTTTTATGACACAGGGGCTATTTGCTTTAGGACAGTTTCCTACCACTAACCAACAATATACAAATAGATGAGAGCCCTGAAGACGTTCTCCTTTTTCATGCAAATACTGTAAGCAACTTTTCAATACACAATGTGTCATCCACCCTAAGCATACAATGACTTATGATAGTCATTCATCCACATATCATACATGCATATGTACGTACTCTACCGCATCACAAAAGTATGACTAGACAAGGAAGCTATACAGTACAATCCATAGATGGTTAACGTTTGGGTGGCATTCCCTACATCAGGCTTTAAATCACCGTTAGCTTTCTGCAAAGCCTCTTAAAAAACATTGGACTTGTGAAATTCCTGAGCCATAGAAAATACCTCTCAGCCTCCTCACACCTCTTGATCACCATCCCACCTCCACCACCCAGTCCATCAACAAAACTCTATGAGCCAACAGGAGTTGTGCCTCTTCACTGTCCGTGCATGTGTGTGTTTGTGTGCGTGTGTGTGTGTATGCGGCCGTGTGTGTGCGTCCGTGCGTGTGTGCCTGTCGGCCTGCCAGTGAGTGAGTGTGTTTTACCTTCCAGATCATTCCAGTCTATTCCAGAGAATTCTCAGACGGCAACCTATTTTATTTACTTTATCTTCAATAAAATGGTTCAGTGAGCATTAGCAACTTTGAGACACGAGTTTCAATCAGTCCTATGGCAGCGGCGTCAGTCTGCATTACAGCCAGCGCAGCAGTGTGTGTGTGTGCTCTGCGAGGTGCAGCAGAGGGAGCAGCGCTGCAGACAGGCTGAGCTGTAAGCAACCGAGTGAGTGAGAGGGCTCTAATAACACAAAGGGAGGGAGAGCGGGAGGAGGGGACAGAGGGAGGAGAGAGGGGAGAAGGGAGACTAGAGATGGATAAAGGGAGGGAGCGGGAAGAGAGAAAGGGTGGGGGTGAAGGAAAAGAGAGAAAGAGAGGGTAAATGGAGAGAGAGAATAAGTGCGGGAAAGAGAGCGAGAGAGAAAGAAAGAAGTATGGTAGAGAGAGAGAGAGAGCGTTCTCCCTGGGTAGAGCAGAGCAGGTATTGTACAATAAACACAGGTGAGCAGCTCCACACCCCAGGGCCTCTTCAGGATGACTGACAGGTGAAAGCTCTCACTGACCGGGACCTTCATTTTACATGACATGAGAAGGAGTGGAACTCAACTGCTGTGGCAGAGTATAACTGAGAGACTCTCTAGGAGGGAAAGTTGGACACACAAGTACACATGCACACACACACACACACACACACACACACACACACACACACACACACACACACACACACACACACACACACACACACACACACCATTTCCCTTCACAGGTGAGCAGGACCAACAGACAGCCTGATGCTTCATTCACTTAACCCGAGAGGTGCTGCAGACTGGATGTATGTAAAGCAGACTGAATGCTTTCCACATGAAGTGCCTCAGGCTGTTTTTGTCAACTGCACTCTGAGCAGCACAGAGTCAGGTAGTATGACCACATGATTGCCCAAGAGGCACCTCTCGGAGAGGGCTGGGGGCACACTGAAATTCCCACGCATGATGAGGAGTAATCAGAAACCTCATTCAGAGGGGTAGCCAAGTTTGTCAACATATCTAGATTCCACATGCCAACTCCTGCCAGGGTTTTGTCTCAAATCAAACGAGTTGTCGACTTGTCATCTCGACACGTAGACAGATGCTTTCTGGCCATTCTGGGAAAAGCAGGTAGCAAGTGACGTATTGTCTAGGCTTGTGGTTTGTGTCCGGGGGAAGTGGGATTCAAGGCGCTTGTAGTACCCCCCCCCCCCTGTATCTCTTTGCAAACCCCTATCAAATGACCATAATAATGAACAAAGCAGTTGACTTGTTGCCTCTGTAGTAAAAGCTTTTGCAATGGCTGTGACTGGGGCTCGATTTGAAGCAAGGAAAAATAGCCGGTGAAATAGCGTTATCTACAGGATCTTAACTTGAAGAGCAAACACACACACAACACTACATTTTGATGCCAAATGTGTCATCGTAATCATTTGAGTTAAGTTTTCCTTAGTGTTTCAAAACAAAAACGTGCTACACTTTGGGCTGCTACTGAAGTATAATAGCAAAATGAAAGATGTAAACCTGGTCGTGTCTGTGAATAATTACTATATGTGGATTAGTATAAAAAAAAAGTTCTCATAACTGAACAAATGTGTTCTAATTTACATTTATATGAACCTTCTTTGTGGCCAATTATTCCAATAATCTGAGTCTTACAACCCCGCAGGAGGCCGGAATCCTTCTTCAAAGCTTTAAAAATGTATGATTCTTAGAAACCAATTGCTGCTAATAGTGTATTTATTCCATGACAAAATGTACTCAATGTTTTCACTTTGGTTCCACAAATTCCACATAGGATTCAGCCTAAGTTCATTCAAAATGGGTCATGGGTATTCTTTTCTGCGCGGCACATGTATTGATTTATGACTGTATTTAAAGAGTTAGGAGGGCACATATATTCATAAAACGCATACATTCTATCAACATGATTGGCCAACATTGTGTTGACAAATCCCCACCTGTCTTAATCCGAAGGTAGCAGATAGAAACCGATAACAACAACAACACAGAGGCTTTGTATACGTTTAGGGAAAATGAATGCTGCGACGATAACGCACAGTTTCAAACTGTCGCGATAATCAACATTAGACCTGCCACAAAGAAGGTCGAAACTATGTGAAACCAATTCATCGGACACGATCACCTGCAACTGAAGCGACTCGGGAATTCTTCCCACCTGAAACAACAAGTTCAAACCGATGTCAAGTCGCTCTGATGTCATGCTTTTTAAGGGTTTTGTTTCACAATAATCTCAGGCACTTGGAAACATGCCATGAGTCTGGGATTCTGCGCCCAGGCTCTTTCCCAATTAAGTCGGAGGGAAAGAATGACATGTGAAACACCAGATGCATCTCGTTTATAAAAAAGTATGATTGTGCGTACAATATCTGCAATCAGTCATGTCCAAAGTACTTAGCAAGCAGTGACCAATGCATGCTGAATGGGGAGATGGACTTAAGTCCTATAGTTTATCCTATGAGGGGTCTATAAGGGGCCACAACCCCCAGTGTGATCTGATCAGGCTTTGAGACCTTTAGAGAGACACTGACTGGCTGACTGACTAGTCGCCCCGCCAGGGCTGCATCCGTGGCCATTCACACTGTTGATTAGCATACCCCCCTCCTCTCCTCTCCGGATCAATACTCTCATTGAGTCAGTGTGTCTTCTCCATCAGGAGGCATGGCAGCTAGGTAGAGACGCCCCCTTCTGTAACTCTATTCTCATGGCAACTGTCCACTCCGGACAAACACTCCTCTACGCTTGATCTATTCTAGACGCCTCTTCTCCTTTTCTTTCTGGGTCCTCATTACTCCTCTTCTGAACAGGTAGGAGGAGAGGCAAATAAACCTTAGAACAAACTAAATGGATTGAAAAGGCAAGGAGATAACATATCAGCGCGAAGGACTTTCTTGATAAAATAGATTTGAAGTTAGATGTTGTTGTTTTTTAAAAGTCTACCTTGTTAGACTTTGGAAACTGAAGGAACATACTGTGGAGAAGCAATAGGTTACACATGGTGTGCTTGCACCAAGTGAAGGACAAGGACAAGGTTGAAAATATGTATGAGGTGTGAATATATATTTCCTGTGAGGCAAAGTACAATTCCAGAATTCTATTTTAAAAACCTCCAACTCCTAATCCAACCAAAGATCTGTAAAGAGTAGGACGTGGGTCCACTCTTGGTCCAATTTGCTCACAGCATGACACTATCAGACCCCAAACCAAACCTCATTAAACTGGAATATGGAAACTTGGGGAAGTTCCAAAACGTCAACTCTTTTTTTCTCCCTCCAAATGGGAAGACAAAACAGTGGACCATAAAGAGAGGAATATAAGAAGGAAGGGAAGAATGGGAGTCAGGCAGATCCCTGGGAGGACCGGAGAGTGAGAAAGTGAACGTTTGATGATTAATACTTTTTTTGTTGTAGACGGGGCTTAACTTTGAAATATTCCGGGGTGGTTCTGAATGGGGGATTGACCAATGACCTGATCCCAGCCACACACTGGGCGCCAGAGTTAATGGTGGATAAAGATTAGAAAAATGGGCGCTAGCCTGATCTCCATCCCCATCCTCTTCAATCCCACATCTGACCCACAATGGAGCCTGCCAATAGGGACAAGTCAAGTCCCTTTGATTCTTCTCCCTCCCCAGTAGTCAGGGTGTCCAGGGTAAAGACCGGTGGAAGTTACCCTCTCCTACTCAGGGGGAAGCCAGCCGGGCTCCTTGGCTCAGAAAAACCCTTTAGGATTTTGGAAATGAAATGACAGAAGCTCTGATCATAACAAGAAATCAATTCCAAATTGGAAGTCTGAGGCAAAGCCATCCGTCCGTGGCCTGCTTCTATAAACTAGCCAGTGATATGCTTTAATTGCTGTAGATTTGATATATGTGTACATTCACAGTAATGGGAAAGTTAGGTCAATTATACTTCTTTGGGATGATTAGAGGGCTTCTGTTCCAGAACAGATATGCTTTAAGAGTTCATCTTTGAAGATTTAAATGGGATACTCACCAAATGAAAAAACGAATATTAAAATCTCTTTTAGGTGGAAGAGAGAAGGGAATCTAGGTTCTGCTTAGTCTTGTGAAGATGTGACTCTTGGGTTGTGGGCTGGTGCTGAGGCCTACAGCTGAGCTGAGCCACCCTAACCCAGCCTCTCGCTCCGCTTGGCTCCTAGCTGCCGCACTTGAATCATACTTGGACCTCAAAGGCAAAACTCTGCAGCTGAATATGGAGATAAATAGATGTTCTTCCTCGGACTGGGTCAAAATATGAAAATAAACCAGTGGCTGGGATTCAGGATATAACCTGTCTAAGAGTAGTTCTCCTCCGCAACAATGAAAAACAGATCAAAACAAGCCCTGACTTTTTTCACAACATTTTTCAAATTCAGAACTTTATAGGGTGACTTCTATGAAAATACTGGAGAATTACCTACAGCATACATTTAATTACACAAATAATTGATAGTAGAGATGTTATGGAGGACTACAAACACAGAAGCCTGTACTTTTACATTTGATTTTACCTGCAAAGCAATTCACTTCAACTGTTCTGTGCTCACTGAACAATCACCCATTGTCAAGTTAGCATTCGATATCTATCCCCCATCCAATTACGGCTAAATTCCATCCCCTCACGATGATGAGGCTTCTCCTCCCCATCGCTACTGCAGTTTTACCGTCTGGCAATGTTCTGTTCAGTCTGAGACACCTGTGTGTCTGTCTCAGTCTGGCTGCTGTGGGGACACATTAGTAATGATGGCAGGCCTCCGCCGTAGTAGCAGTCACATAATCAGTGTGTGTCACACTTACTGTGCTGGCTGGGATTCTTTATGCTGGTTTTCTACTGACTTGGTGACGACAAACTGCCTCAGATATCACCGCTGGGTGTCTCATGGAGAATCTCATTGGGAATCTAAGGGGCTACAGAAGCTCTGAGTTGTGCCACTGGGTGACGTTACAGTACAGTAGGGTGCACACGCATCTCCCACTTGTTACTGTACGTAGAATTGTGCACGGAGGATTGACTTATGAACCGTGTCTCCCGGGGATTCATGCATCTACACTTCTCCGCTTGAAGTTCTGAACGAGCTTCGTCACTTGATAGGAGTTGTCTTGTACCTCCAGCCCCGAAAGACCAGCGCATGTGAATCCCTCGAGCTGATCTCAACAGGAATTGGCAGTGGATGTGACTGTTCAGATCGGACAATAATCAGAAGACACACACACACACAAGGGCATGCAGAAGATCAGTGTAAAAGCCAGTAATGACTCACCACTTTGGACTTCAGAACGTGGCGGCTCTTCTTACATCCGTTGCATATTTCATCCTAAACAAATGAACATTTGTTATGAGCTAACATGCTAGTGCATGTTCAACACCACCTTCATGCATGTACACATAAACACATTCAAACACTTCCGAGTTTCTCGGTGTTTAATAACCCCTTGTTTATTGTGATGTGTTAGGACGGGGTCATTCTCAATTAAACACGGGCGTCTAGGTAACTTTCCCAACATTCACTAAGAAGACTTTCAGATATCCTTCCTCCCAGTCCACGTTGGTTGGATCTAATGCATGTCATAACTTCAAAAAAAAACGACAGTAGATTGGAAGTCTATGAAGTGTGAAGACCAAACAGGCACAACCTGACAGGTTTCACTTGCAGAGGTGGAATTCTATCATGGTGGGCAGACGAAGATCTGTTATTTTTCTATGGAGGTAACTGCGCCTCAGCTGGGATTTAGCGTAACACTCCTGCCCAGGTACAAGTAAAGAAACTAGAACAAAATCAAACACCTTTGTCCTTAAGATTAGATGTGTCATGTCCATTGAAAATGAGGAGGCGCAGGCAAGTCTCGTCCATTTGAACACTGAAAATCTAGAAAGAATCGTTTATTTTATGCATAAGTCTAAGATTTGGCCATCGGTGCCCTCAAAGTTATGCACGACACCTCTGAGATGAATGATCTTGGATGGGGAAAATTAAGTCAAGTTACACAGTTACACACAATTGAATCCTACAGACGAAGAACCATATATGTGACATGTACAAAAAAAATGAGATATACATGAACAATCATTATTGGGCACCCTTTTTCTATAGGTAACCGGTTTCACAAGCTTTCCACGCGCTAATTAACAATCATTTTAAATGTAAAGATAGGCTCTCGTGGAATAACCGTTTATGTGCACCACTCAGAATGGACGGACAAGCGCACAACCTTTCTGTTGCTGATGAAAATCGCAGAAATGTGGGAAAGAAACGTAAAACAAAACTAAAAGAATGGAAAGACAGGCAAAGGAAGATCTTACGGGATGCGGGAAAACCCTATACAAATCGTAAGGGTCAAGAAAAAACTGGGAAAAGCTGTCCAAAAGAGGTATGTGGAAGAACCGTATATCAAACAATCAAGCTAGCTAGCTATAGAGTACAGTAACTAACATGTATGTTGTGGGTTGTCTAATTTGTAACTATAGAGAAAACATATTAGCTAAAGTTCGTTGGCTAATAACTCATACATTATCGTTACAAATGTTATTGCTAGATTATAGAAGAAACATAGCTAGCTACTTTTTCTCCATCCACCGGATGGTTCGACATGGCTACAGTAGCTAGCTAGTTACACTGTATGTAACGTTACACTGTATCCTGCAGGGAAGAGCGTGTTCCACGACATGCAGAAAGGATTGTGGAAAGTTGACTGATGAGCGCAAGCTGCATCTGTTCAATAGTTTCTACACTGCCCCATACGAGAAACAACAAGTGTTGATTCTCTCCGGCTTAGAACAGGTTAGAAATAAGACAAAACGCCTATTATTATAATAGCTATATTGAACACTTGCATAGTTGAACTTTGACAGTAATGATACGTACATTAACGTTAACTCTAAAAGTGCTGTGTTACACAATGGTGCAGGACAAACTCATTCTGTGTATAGATTGGGAGTGTTTTGTAGTTCTATGGTATGTTCACATTGAGGGCTTCATTTGAAATGAGACTAAGATTTCATGACTCAACTTTTAAGAAAAGTCATCCGTGCTAAAGTTGATAGACCCCCTTTAAATGAACCTCCATACAAATGAATTAACTACATATTGCATTTAAGTTATTTACATGAAGGGCCTCTGTACTTGAAAGTACTTAAAACATCATATCAGGTGTTAAAAAAGGACATCTTACAAGTCATGCAAAATGTCACATATACTGTTCTTCCACAAACTGAAATCATCACTGGAGATATACTGTTCTTCCAAATTCTTAAAATTAAAACGTCAATAAAAAAAATATTTTTTGAAATAACAAAAAAATATAAATTGTTGTTGGAAGATATGGGTATGGTAAATTATTTGTCAACCATAAAACACCTAATGTGGTACACACAATTAATAATATAAAAATAACTGATTATCTTAAAATGGAAAAATTGTCACATATATGGTTCTTTGTCTGTAGGATTCAATTGTCAAATTCGGCCTTATCAGTCCAAAGGCAGAAAACCTTTGACAGGACATGAAAGGCTTGTAGTACTTACCCCAAGGGTGAAAACGTGTGGTTGTTGTTCGTCTGTCTCAGGAGGGGAAGGAATCCAGTCCAGAGATGTCTGTAGAGGATATACAGGGGGAGATCAGATCAGAGAGAAATCATTCATCAAAAGCATGTTCCTATACAGTAAAACATTATCAACCAAGTTTCCAATTCACATAGTAAATTGTAAATGCCCCCCGATTGTGCTTGTGCAAACATGTATAGGATAAATGTGGGTAGGTTTTCTTGCACATGAGCTATGAGTTATTAGCTTTCAGGGGAAAGCAATAAACTTGGGAACAACAAAGTACACCTGGATTTGCCTGTTAGGTGACTGTATGCATGTGAGTATGTGTCTGTGTGTACATGTTAGAGCTGGTACGATAAACCGAAAATGATCGACACCGACCATACCGATCACTTATCCTGTTTGGGATAGGGGGCAGCATTCTAACTTTTGGATGAATAGCGTGCCCAGAGTGAACTGCCTCCTACTCAGTCCCAGAAGCTAATATATGCATATTATTATTAGTATTGGATAGAACATACTCTGAAGTTTCTAAAACTGTTTAAATCATGTCTGTGATTATAACAGAAGTCATATGACAGGCGAAAACCTGAGAACAATCCAACCAGGAAGTGGGAAATCTGAGGTTTGTAGTTTTTCAAAGCTTGCCCTACCGAATACACAGTGTCTATGGGGTCAAGTTGCACTTCCTAAGGCTTCCACTAGATGTCAACCGTCTTTTGAGACTTGTTTCAGGCTTCAGCTATAAAGGAGGGGGAATTGAAGCTGAATGAGTCATGGGTCTGGCAGAGTGTCTCAGGCTCGTGAAGCGCGGTCCCGACAGAGTTAGCTCTCGTTCCAGGGCTTTTCTACAGACAATGGAATTCTCCGGTTGGAACCTTATTGATTATTTATGTTAAAAACATCCTAAAGATTGATTCCATACATGGTTTGATATGTTTCTACGACCTGTAACGGAACATTTCGAGTTTTTGTCTGGACGTAGTGCTCGCGCCGCATGAAGATGGAGTACTGGGCTGAACACGCTAACAACAAGTGGCTATTTGGACATAAATGATGGACTTTATGGAACAAATCAGTCATTTATTGTCGAACTGGGATTCCTGGGAGTGCATTCTGATGAAGATCATCAAAGGTAAGTGAATATTTATAATGTTATTTCTAACTTCTGTTGACTCCAACATGGCGGATATTTCTTTGGCTGAATTGGGCTCTGAGTGCCGTTCTCAGATTATGCTTGTTCCGTTTTAAAAATCTGACACAGCGGTTGCATTAAGGAGAAGTCTACCTTTAATTATGTGAATAACACTTGTATCTTTTATCAATGTTTATTATGAGTATTTCTGGGATTTGATGTGGCTATCTGCAAAATCACAGGATGTTTTGGAATCAAAACATTACTGCACGTAACGCGCCAATGTAAACTGAGATTTTTGGATATAAATATGCACATTACCGAACAAAACATACATGTATGAGTGTCATCTGATGAAGATCATCAAAGGTTAGTGATTAATTTTTATCTATATTTCTGCTTTTTGTGACTCCTATCTTTGGCTGGAAAAATGACTGTGTTTTTTTACTTGGCTCTGACCTAACATAATCATATGTTGTGCTTTTGCTGTAAAGCCTTTTTGAAATCGGACACGATTCGTAGGTTAACAAGAAGTGTATCTTTCATTTGCTGTATTGGACTTGTTAATGTGTGAAAGTTATACATTTCAAAATAATATTTTTGAATTTCGCGCACTGCCTTTTCAGCGGAATGTTGTCGAGGGGTTCCACCCTAGAAAGGTTACCGCAGGCATTTTACGGATATCCTTCATTACTATACATAGCCTATACTACAGAAATGTGACATTTGAAATTAAATGTGTTTGCTAATATGGGTGATTGTTAAATGGTACAATTGATGACTACAACCATCAAAGTAATAGCAGTATTTGTAGTTTAAAGAATAAATATTTTTGTTTATTCAATTTATCATGATATCTATTTTTGACCATATCCCCCAGCTCTAGTACATGTGAATGTATGCTTGTGTGTGTGTATGTGTGCGAGTAAGTGCTTTTGTGTGCATGTGAGTCTGTGCTAAAAAAAAGGAGGGGTGTACTTGTGGGTGCGTGTGTGTGTGTCTATGCATGTGTGTGTGTCTGTGCAAGAAAGATGAGAGGTGAACTTCAGGTTTAAGGTAATGTACAGTACACATTAAAGAAAAATATGTGAGGTGTTTTTCCACCAAGCGAAAGGGTGCAGTGCCTTGAAGACTTAAATGATCAACCAATAAATGACAGGTTTTGACGACAATAATGACAGGTCCCATGTCCTTATAATACACCTATCTGCAATTCTGTATAAAACAATCCGCAATCCTCAATCTGTTATTTCCACATGCATCTTTCTAATGTTTGCTATGTTTTGTTACATTACCGTAAAAATGACCAACTACAGCCACATAACCTCTCAGACGTTTTAATGCCTGTACTTCATGTTTAAGCACTTGACCCCTCGCAACATTTGAATTCCCCTCGTGGTTGAGCGAGCGTTTTACAGCCAGCCTCTCTCTCTCTGATACTTAAGACACATGGACCAATGGCCTAGCCTGGATGTTCCTGTAGAAATGTTCTTTCTTTTTTTTCTTTCCAAATTCCAATGACCCCTGAAGGCAACCAGCAACTGCTGAATCCTGTGGAATGTGCTCTCTGAACTGTACAAAAAGCCCTCAGCCCAAAGGGCACCTCGGAAAACAAAACCTGCCAAGTTCCATTATTTTTACTGTTTCAGTTTGTGGAAAGACGTGTTGCACAGTGCACACAGATTTCTGTGTAACATTTATGCAGTGGAAAAAGGATACAAATCTCCCCTTCCATGCTGTACTGTCTATTGTGAAAATAGGCATGGTGATGTTTCTGTTAGCGTACACAATCATCTAGTCTAGTACTGATGTACTTCAAAAGAAAACACTGGACTGTTTAGTACTAGCATGAAGGCTTACTAAACATGCAATAAAGGACTAATGACACACCAAATCTGAATCAAACTACTTAACACTTAGCTATATTTGTCTGAATAAATATTCAGGTAGAATGTCACCCACCGCCTTACAAGTTGGATAAAAACATAATTTTCAGTAATTGTTCCATTCATCCAAAATGACTTGCCGAGTTAAATTTAATACAGCGTTGGCCTGTGAAGCCGTAATACCCTATTCATGAGGAAAAGCAACAAGAATGCTCTTAGTCTGTGTGACCAATTCAAGAGATTTACAAATATCACACATATCTTTACGCTTAGCCTAAATACAAAAATGATCTTTAAATTCTATCAACTTATAAATACAGACTGCATTCAAGCATTCAAGGGGCCTAATAATACCATTGGCTATTTACATAAAGCGCTGCGCTTAGTCAAGATAAACTATTTAAAACGGAAAGCAGAAATACCTCCACAGCGGCTATAGAAGAGTATGTGGATGAAAGAGGGACATTATGCTAACAAGTCAGATTACTGTACACAATCATTTTATCTTTAACGTAAATACCATCCCTGTGTTACGACGGTGGGGGCTTACGGAAAAGTTACCGCCAATAATATTTTCTACAGGGAACCAAATGCTCCTTATCGGTGCTAGGCGAGCAATTCAGGCCCCCGAACAAAGATGAGTCTTCAAACTCATTCTATTCATCACCGGACGTGTAATTACCTTGGGCTCACAGTCTAGACGCTACCGCATTCACAGAATTTAAGACCCCCTCTCTCTGCAACGCCGCCGCCACAGCGCACGCCGCTCTCTCTCCTCTCACCCTCCCCGAGCCCCGGTGAACGTTAAATCTGCCAGCAGATAAATTAACGGAGAACGCAATAAAATGGACACAATGAGAAGAACTTTATCCTCCCCGCTGCTAAATGAGATTTCTTTGAAATGCAGATCAGTGGAGATAGATTAGTGAGTTTTAGCTGCTGTCAACATCATAACAAAATACAAACGTGATTGTTCGGGCCGGGGCCTTATCTCCGTGCTTCCATCTGCTGCCTGGCTATTTACTCTCCTTGATTTACTATGCAGATCTAAATAAGTCGCATCAAAAGGAGGGCTTACTGCAACAATGGCTTCTTAAGCTTCTACATCAAGGTATTTGAAACCGTAGTCACTTAAAAAGGAGGCCCATCAAAGGCCCATCTCTAATGAACTCCCGTATCAGAGGGGGTTTGTGCCTGTTTTTAATGCTTCCTGTCTGGCTGCTTGTGTGAAGAGAAAGAGGAAGCGCTACAAATCAGAACAACCCACAGCTATAGGAGGTGTGGCTCTGTAGGGCCACATGAGACCAGCTCACTGCATGGGGCCAATACAACCCCAGGTTTGTCAAGACTACTGGAGACAGTGGAATAGAGTGGGACAGAATATAATGTATTCTATTAAACATTGGCTTCACAGCATCAACATCAGCAACACTTCAACATTAAGTGCCTCAAATACCTCATTATCACCAAAGGATGGAGGACAGATGGAAAGACAAGGCAATAAACATTGTTTCTGGACGCATGTCAATCCATTTCTCACAAGGAGCATGACATCCAAATGCAAGAATGAGCCATATTATGTTCCCTGCTCTAGTTCTGCACAGAAAAAATACTAATCTTCCAAGCTTTCGAACAACGTTTAGCAATAACCTTTCATTTCATGGTGTATTTGTTACATTCAGCTACACACACCAGATTATAAACGAAACCTTCAAGACTTCATGAAAAATAACTGCTTTAAAAAGAGCATAATCTTCATTCCCATCTCGGTTTTAATGTCGGGGCCGAACAAGCATGCAGTTTAGTTTACCAAAGAACAATTAGCCCCTGAGCCCAAACAGACCCTGGCACATGTGGTTGAGAGGCGAGAGCCACAGGGGGGCACCAGATGATGGGTGGGTCGGGAGGGAAGCGTGTGGCGCGTGGCAGCCACACATGTGCCAGTCATTGGCTCCTGGGCATGTCCTGCCTCACTGCTACTCTCACAGGGAGAAAGAGAAAAAGAGACAGAGAGAGAGAACGCCTTCTCTTCCCTGTCCTGTAGTCTCTGGGAGCCACTCCATTCTCTTCAGAATTGCAGGCAACCTTCCAGATAGAGAGCTTACAACAGAGGAAGCATCCTATGGCCTTGTGGCTTTCCTACAGAAACCAGCGTTCTCTACTTCTTTATCCCTCCGTCCCTCATTCTCTCTCTTGGTATTTTCCCCCTTTTCTCTTTGTGCCGTGCCAAGTGGGCCCAGTGCCAGCTGCATTTGCAACCACGAGTGACCTCTGCCTTTTTTTTTCTTGTCTAATGAAATGACAAAACAACAGATTTACATATGCAGAAACAGTTGTTGTAACAGGTTTGACTGCTCTTGACCTAAACCATGTTAGAAGGAAATAAATGCACAAAAAAAGTTTATTAGCAACAGCTGCCCGAAGGTATTTAGGCTTTGATGGGCACTCAAGTCTACACCATCTGCCTTGCTGATTGCCAGAAGTGACAATCTAAATCAAAAACCACCCATCAAATATCCTAAAAATAAACCATTGTATTGCTGCGGCCATATGTTGTGGCCATTTCTTTTATAAAAGTGGCTGAATGAAGGCTCATGGCCCTGTCATCCAGGGGAACCCTACAAGCCGCACAGTAGCCTATAATTACTCTCAACCAATCCCCTCTGTTCTAACCAGAACACTGCGTCAGCATCTCACATCATGATGTCCAAGTCCATCCCTCTGAAATTACAGGATATAAAACTATGGCCCTACGACAAAAAGAACTAGGCCTACTGTCCATGGACAAGTTTGAGGAAACTCTATAGCGGGCAAAATGTTGGTATGAAGTGTTACTAATAGCGAGCTAGTAAATAGCTTTTACGCTTGTAATGTCACCTGTTATACATTGGCAAATCATTAAAGTATTCAAACTATTAGAATGTGCTAATAGGATTGTTAGAGACATTTATGATCTAATCAACTAGCCTACATGCAGTAGATATTATAATGTGGCCATGATATCAAAGGCACAACACCAAATAGCTAGGCATATTTCTGAAAATTGCCTCCTTTTATATCACTGTAAAAAAATCATAGCCAAGAATGTCATTTTTGTCGTTTAAAGTGCATCCATGTATTTCTGAAAGATAAAAGCTGCAAAAGCCCTATTGTTTTTTTCCCTGGCTGTTTTTATTTAGACGAGCCAGTGAGACAGAAGGAACAAGCCTGAGACAGTCGTGACCCTGCCAGAGTGTTGTAACTTGTTGTAGAGCAACGCCGGCAGAAGGCAGCACCATATGCCCCCAGCCCCGAGCTCGATGCTCTTTCTGCAGCCTAATGTGCCTGTCAAAAAGCATTACCCTCACAAATCCTGTGTTTTTACAACATGTTTGAAATAAACAGTTCTCCCCCCCCCCCCCCATCTCTCTCTCCCCTACAGAATTGTCCTCAGAGACACACAGCACCAGTGAGAGGAAGGTCAGTGTTTGTTTGTGTTCCTGCTGTTTGAGCAGCACATGCCTGCTTCAAATCAATACTAGCCATTCCCTCCCTTTTTTTCCTAGAATTCCTAAAAGGACAACTTCAATGAGCCCCAGGTGTTTAAAAAAGCCATGTACATTTGACCAACAATTGAATCAGATTGTAAGATGAAGCTAGCACACAGATCGAGACATGACTCATTACACAATTTTGTTTCTCAATGAACCGTTAAACAATTGTAGAGTTAAGACAATAGTCCTGTTATTTCTCAATCTGTCTGATGTGAGTGGTTGTTTACAGTGATGCAGACAGGGTGGTGGCAGATTTCGCCTGAGTGATGGCGACCTTGCCGTTCGCTATGAGTTGACCCTCCATCTATGATGTAGGGCAAGACCTTGCAACCAACACATTCTTTCACACCAGTCCAGTACACTGTCCCTTCTTTCTCCATCCTACCGTGACTTAAAGAAAAGCAAAAAGCTGGCATTATTTTACACTGCTGTGACCATAGCATAGAGAATGGATGGGTAACTCCATTCCTTGGGGGCCTGATTGTTCTCACACTGACTCCAGTAATCAACTAATAGTGATCTTCAGTTTAAAATGCAATTAGATTAATCAGCTGTGCTTGGGATGGGGGGGAAAGTGTCACCACTCTGGCCCCCGAGGACTGGAGTTGCCCATCTCTGTCATATAGAGTAAACAAGTGTTGGCTGCACAAAGCAGGAGAAAAACGTGAACAAGAAGTGACCCAAAACTATCAAATCTATTCTCGCATGGGAATCAAACAACTAAAACAGAAATCACACAATTGTACAGATAATGCAGGTTGAAATGCAGCAAGTTCACGTAACAGGTAGAACTAATGGCCTTTTAAAGGTGGTTCAATTGTCAAGGTCTAGGTCATGATCAAGCATCTACTGCTAGGCCTTAGCTTGAGCCGATACAGCAGGACTGCGTTGGTAGACTGCAATGGTAACAATGCTTTGTTGGTTAGTGGTAAAGCAAGTTGGTTTACATCAGTCACAAGTCATGCTGCAGTTTGCGTAGGTTCTATTCTTTGTTAAAATACAGGAGTCATTATGAGGTTTTGGGAACCCGCTGAACCTGCAGCGCACATGTGTTTGGTCATTTGTTTGTAGTGCAACAACCCTGAGATCGTGGCATGGTGACGTACAACGTGATATTTCGAAACCTTGCTTTCTTAAAAACACCGCATTTAGGACTGTTATACACAAATAGAAATATTGGCAAGTGTTTCAAACTGACAAGTGAGAACAGTTATCAGTATCCCATTGTTCTAAAATGAGTCATAACGCAACGAGCAATGAGACACTCCTCCAAACTTGTCCGGAAAGTCAAATAAATGCTCGGTGTAAAATAAACCCGTCGGGGGTTGAGACTTGTTTCAAAGACAACACTTAACACAGCCTTGAGTCTTGAGTCAAACCGCAATCTCAGTTGAATCCGTAACCTCTGACTCCACCCAACGCAAGCTTTTCTTGGCCAAAAGTCACAGTGTTACTTATCCAGAACAGCAGAAAGTCCAGCTTATAGAAGTGACCCAGAGCGCAACTTAAAAAAGTCTGAGCTCTCGGCCTCTTCGTTACTGGGGCACACAAAACACCATTACCATTATGTGGATAATTACAGTGCCTGGGGGCCTCTTAAGCATGCTATATACTCTTTTATCTTAAGAAGTCAATCTCTTCTAGGCTGACAGCTAGGAGCATATGATCCTGGTAAACAAATATGTTCACGCAGCACAAAAGTGCCATTAAAGGCCAAAACTGTCAACACAAATTCCATTCTTTCTGAAGGAAGGGAGGGAGGGAGGGATGGAGGGAAAAAAAAGACTTGATCACCTCTGGTTGCTTTAACTTGCATGGAGGTTGTCATGGAAACATTTCTATGAAGTTAACGGGATAAAAACAGAGAGCTTTCCAGTTTAATTGGCTTAGAGAGCAGAGTTGACTTGCCCATAAATTAAAACACAGACAAGGTACAATGCTCATATTTAGACTAAATGAAACTATGGTGCTCCACCCTTTTTGTTTTTCCTTTTCCCCCCAAAAAAACAGAGCAACACCTCTAAGGTTGAGCAAGCTGCCAGTTTTATTAAAAAGGAGATGCTGGGGGGATGGGTGGTGATACGATACAAAAGCTAAGAGAGAGGCTAGAGTACATATAATGAAAAAGTAGGTATTTGTTTCAAAGTTGATCTGTAATAAATTGAAAGAAAACAATCTGTACTTTATTCTAAAGACAGAATGCAGTGCATGTCCTTTGAATGATTTAAAGGAAGACTCAATATACATGAAAAACAGAACAAGTCATATACTATTTCTCAGTTACTAGCATACATTTTTTTTTGACCAGAGAAAAAAATCATGCATTAACCTATGACTGGTCGGCTGAAATCTAAAACTTAAAGGTGCAATATGCAGAAATTCCTCTGCCACATCCTGGTTGCTAAAATTCTAATAGTTCACCTAATTTCAGTTCATGTGACAAAACAAGCAATGTATAGTGTAGATTGTCGAGAATCATTGTACCATCTAAACCGCTGTGGAAACCGCTATCTTTTCAATAACCAAAAATATTGTATTTTCAGCTGTTTGAAGGTAGTGTAGAAAACCAAAAGTAAATGATGCAAACACAAAATGTATGAACGGGAAGCATAGAAATAGTGTACATAGAACAGATCTACCGCTTTTTAGACTTGCTTTCAATGAGAATGACAGAATGCCCCAAAAGTTACATATTGCAGCTTCAATTTTGATAAATGATTGAAAGGTATGATAAACGTATACACATTAATCCTTGGGAGGACATTCATTTTCATATTACCATAATGTAGCAGCAAACCACAAAATGATAAATGAAGCAATCAAAAAATGGATGCAGAGTGACACAATAGTAAGTGCAGCGTGCTACTAATGCTGGCCAGATACCATTTGTCCACATTCAACCATATAGCCTTGACGCAGACAGCAGAGTGAAATATTAGGTTACTTTCCCAAAAGTGAACGTCAACAACAAACTAAAAAGCCCTGAAACGGGGCCTCTATAGCTACAGACTTATATAGTTCCTACCAGGCAATGATCACAGAGGTTCCAAACAAGGAGTTGACAAAAGTAGGGTCCTAAAATGAGGGCAAAAGTGTTGAGTGGTGAAACAGTGGAGCACACCTGCATTCCAGGCTGGGGAACACCTGTGCACCCACGGCTTGAACAAAAGGGTTCAGTCCTGTTAATCCACCAGGGGTGAAAATTGATCACAGGCCATGTGGGAACTTTGTTAGCGTTTCTATAAGAAAGAAAAAAGCTACACCTAGGCTATCGATTTGGGTTGCAGCGCTAACTAAAGTAGAGAGGTATTTCAGAGTGTTTTTAAAGGGTGGGGGGGGGGGGCCTTAACCGAGGTGTAGCAAACCATCGTCCAAACTACAAGTTCCATGGTGCTCATTAAGAACTATGAGGATAATGCTGAAACTGGCATCTCATTTTATATCTGGGCTGTGAAGATATGGAATATGCTGTAATGGAGCAAGAGTGCAACGGTAAGGTGTTACCCATTGATCTTCATCATCATCGCCATCAACAACAATAACAGTACAACTAGTTATACTATTAGACGTTTGCTTTCATTTTAAGCTTTGGTAGTCTGAGCAGCAACGGCAGTTGGTAGCCAGAAGCAATAGTAATGCAATAGTAATGTAATAGTAACTGTAGTGTAAAAAGGAACATCAAATAATAGTAAAGTAAGTTACTGTAGTAGTACTATAGTAGTAGAAGGTGATGATAATAGTAAGAACTGTGGCGCAACTGATAACGACACTGCTGCGAATTCTCATTACACAGATAGTAAACTAGATTGCAATACATTATTATCAACGAATCAGTTACAATAGCTCAACTTTTAGTTTTAGAGAAAAGATCATTATATTCAATGGCCAAAAAATATTTCATTTCAAACTTGAATTGTTACATTTAAATGAGACTACTTTGAGATTCCATTCCAGTGAATGAATGTGACTATGACCATTACATTTAAAAATATATAGTTTTATTAATTCAAAAACATCAGAATAAGTTAATAGATCTCTGAATTGGTAGGCTACTTTCAACTGGTTATCTACAACTATTCTACCTGACTTTTCAACCTATGCAAAAATGGTCTTCCATAACGTTTTATTGTATTGTTATTAGTGCTAATGGCAATACATAGATCCATCTTTGATATACTGAAAAGAAAGACGCATAGGATACATTGTTGCATATCGGCTTCAACGAGCCAGTGGTCATCTATAGAAGAGTTCTAATCCTCCCTATTGGCTGCACACGCTGGACAGTGTTGCTTGAGGGTCCTTGGCAACGAAAAAGCACAGTCGACTATTGTGTGAAGTACATGAAAGGAACCAACATTAAATATGTAATATATATATATATATATATACACATACATATGCAATATGTAGTTGTTGGGATGATTTGAAGTTGTTCACAATCATCCGCACAAACTATGGCTTCATCATTTAAATTAGTGGACAGTAAAGAATCGATGAAGAGAATCAGTGAAACTCAAAGCGGGTGGATAGAAAGAAACACATTGGTTCAAACTTACCAAAACGCAGGTTTATTTCCTCCAGGAAAACAAGAGCCACCACTTGAGAAGAAGTTGGTGTTCTTTCAGCTTCAAGAAATCTTCACACGTGACTGTACAAGTAACCATAAAGCAGAAAAAAATGAACAACAAGCCGTAGAGTAAATAAAAACTCAAATATTCCTCCGTTGGCGCTGCACTCATACAAGCGTTGTCTTGCACTCCTGCTGTCTCCAGTCAATGCTGCTGTTATTACTAATGTAACAGAAAAGGCAGTACACCGAGTCCGGTTTGAATACTCTCGCATGACGCGCAATGCGAAGAAGTAGCTTGTTTTCGCAATGCGATTCAATACATCGAGATGTATTCCACGAACTATTTTGGACTATCTTATTACAATACAGCCCCAGGGGAGGCACTTACCCGGAGTTTGAATGTTATTCTTTTTTTTTTTTTGCGCTACGACCCCCCCCCCCCATATGACGTCACGTCCACCTGCTTTGTAAACAAAAAAACTATTTTGGAAGTTACACGGTTGTTGTTGTTTTTTGTAAGTCAAAGATAAGCAAACAGTCCCATTGCCAGTTACATCTTGTTTCCAGATGAAGCCAGCTCCCATATCTACTGTAGAGTTGATCTATAAAGTCGGCCACTGGAGAGACACGTATTTAAATATCCAAATAAGGTGTATTATATTGTATAATAAACATATGCATTGTTATTTGTAGACTAACCTACTGATCTTAAACAGATATGAATCAATGTGAGCATCAATACGGATATTTATTTGGAAGGTGTGTGCACACAATGAAAATAAATCATCTATACATCAAACAGCAATCACTAAAACGTTTAGTGCACATTTGCTAACTAATCAGTCCCAACTAAGGGTGCATATCGGTAATGTTAGCGCAAAGAAAATGCATTAGCAAAAATATATAGCCTAACGGGATGTTATAATATTTTAGGTAATTCTACTCTTTTGAAAGAACTATTTACTATATTTTCATGTGAAGAATATATATTTTAAAATAGGCTATGATTCAGGATGAGATGAGATATTTTTTTTAAACAATCATCAGAAGAAACTATAACTATAGCTATTGTTGACATATACATGGTGACGATAAGACGTTCGATCTATTGATGCGTGATCAATATACTTAATAGTAATCCTTGTGCCATTGCAGTTTGATCAGTCGTGTTTGTAAAACATTTCAAATTGGACCAGCGCTATTAAGACATCTATTAATGTTTTAAACCTTTAGAAATGTTAAAAGTATTTGTCATAACGCACTGTCCACTGCAGTGAACCTGCAGCATTGACCGGTGTGGACCGCAGAGATTGACGTTCAAGGTCTGACCTGTTGTATTTCGTCTTTATTTACTCTCCCTATAGATAAAATACTGGGTGAAAGTTGTTTGTTTTACATATACAGGAAAAACACATTTTCATATATATACAGGAAAAACACATTTTCATATATATATATATATATATATTAAATGACAAATTCGGCTTAATGAAACTGAAACAATTGTGTGTTGATTAAAAGGTTGATTGAAATCACTTGCTTCCGATTTTATGTGTTTAAAGAAGGTACATTCATTTCAATGTGACGTTCAAACCTCTGCTTTGTTTAAATGTTGGGGATGTGCTTTTAGTATTTTATTGGTCCGTTTTGTTGTGCACAACAAATACACAATAATTTTACGTCGAAAACAAATATTACATATCATTGTCAAACTTGTAAACAATTGAAAACTTGCAATTTACACCAGATAATCTGTATGTGCATGTGTGAGAAATATATACAAGGGAATATTGTACATACAACATTAAATACATTCATATATATTTTATAAATGACGACTAAGATTAAAATCTTAAAATGGTTTAAAATACAATATGTTTTTCGTAAAAGATCCAATTCCATGACATTTTGGAAGATTCTAAGTGAGATTGAGCATTCCATCATAATTTCTATAAATAGGAGGAAAGATCATTTCGGATGTCATTGAAGTATAAAAGAAAAACGATATCCCTGATGTATGGAAAATGGTGCTTTGCTACCACCTACTGGTAATTTAGTGTCTTTTATTCATACAGGTCACAGGTATGAACTGCATGTCTTATAATACGCTGACAAATGTGTATTGTATACCGAGCTATTATTGACTTTACCTAACCTAATGCATTTGATGATGTTGAAATGCATATAAGCGATCAAAAGTCATATATGTTGAGGTCAGCCATGGTGTGCTGAGTAGATGACCTAATGCTGTGTCAAAGTACTTGGGCATGGAAGAAACCCTCTTTGGTCATACACTGATCTGATTATTCAGTACAGTAAATATCACACTCATGTCAGTTTCATGTCATTGTATGTAGAAATACCAAATGCACTGTCTTGTTGTCATGTTGAAAATTCAATTCTAAAAGAATCCATTGAGATTCATTAATAACCTTGCACAAAGAATCCATTGAGTGTGAAACCGGTCTACATACCTGGGCTGTATTGTATAACTAGGCCTACAGCCTGTTGAAAGGGGTATGTTAGATTTACAGGTGTACTTGCATCTCCTATCTGACCAGATTCAAGGAATTAAAATGTCATTTTACAAGGTAGATGTTACTCTGGCATCATCATCAGAGAGGTGATTGTTTGAGAGCCAGGGAGAGCTTGGCTACTGTACAATAATTTCCTCTGAAGTTGCTTCATTTTCTAAGTCCTATCTCTTTGTCCTCAATAACCTGAGGCTTGGGGGATTATAGTAACACGATGGCAAGAGGGTATAGGAGAGATGAGGAATCCACAGGATTGAGACTTGGCCCTGGCACCACTTTTGATCCATGTCTGGAGGACTTTATCGATACCTGCAAGTGACAGATGCAAACTGCATGTAACACTTGCAGTCTGGGCAACAATAAACACCATACACTACTAGTAAGTGATGATCTCATTCTGTCATTCAATAGATGCGCACAGATGAGTTCAATATACATTTTTGCCTCTGTCTTAAATGTGTCGTATTTTTTTAGTTATTACTAGTATATTTCTTTATTGCCACAGATATGAGAGACGTTATGTTGGGACGGATGACTGCAGGGGCCAGACTAGCATATTGTATGAGACCTATTAATAGGCCTGGCTTACACCACAATATTCAGCTGTAACTGGACCCCGTATGTCAACTCACGTCCTCTCGAGTGTCGCCACAGCCAGGGGCACTCTGGTTCTGTCCTCCCTTCCCAATGTAGACAGACAGCCAGCCCACTGATGTCTACAGACGATCCAAGGCCTCTCGGGCCCTCAAACTTCATGGAGGCTCCAGACACCAGAACCTGGGGAAGCAGGGATATTAAAGAGGGGGGAGTGAGGGAGGAAGAGGAGCGAGGAAGCCGATACACACAGAAAGGCGCCACGGACGAGTCGGACGAGTCAGATGGTTCGGAGCCCGAGCCCCTGGCCGTCATCCGTAGGAAGGTGTCCTTTGCTGACGCCTTCGGTCTGGATCTGGTATACGTCAAGGAGTTTGACAGTACAGACCTGACGGGGGCAGAGGTCGCTGACCCCCCGGAGCCCGAGGTCAAAGTTAAAGAACCGGACGAGTATTTCCTGTCATCTTTGTTTACCGTGCCCTCGTCTCCGGAGGAACTCGAACAGAGACTCCAGGATCAGAAGCTGGAGCTGGAGAGCATTGAGTTACTTCATGGCACCACCGCGCTCAGGGGTATTGTCAGGGTGGTGAACCTGTGCTACAATAAATCCCTTTATATCCGGATCACTCTGGATAGCTGGAAGACCAACTTTGACCTGCTGGCTGAGTACGTCCCGGGCTCAAGCGATGGAACAACGGACAGGTTTGCGTTTAGGCTTACCCTCGTGCCGCCCTTTGAGATGGAGGGAACCAGAGTGGAGTTCTGCCTCAGATACGAGACATCAGTGGGCACTTTTTGGGCAAACAACAGTGACATGAACTATGTGCTGTTCTGTCACAAAAAGGGAGGCAGAGATCTGATAGCAATGGAGCCTCAGCTAGAGGAAGTAAATAACTGGAGAGAGAAGAGAACCTGTCTGAAAGTCAACAGGTGAGGAGTCACCCCAGTCCTATTCTTGTTCCCTCTGCTGACAGTAAGCGATAGAAACAGACTATTACTGAAGTATTAAATAACTAAGTATTAGTCACTATAGCATAGATTACAAACAAGTAGTTCTGACAGCAAATTGAGTAATAGGCTTAAAACATATTATTATCTCTTAGTGAAATAGGAAAATATTTGATTATTAGTGTGACACATTTATATATATATATGGAAGAAAAAAAATCTTTCTATTATTCTAGATGGATCACCTGTGCATGACTGTTGGAGTTAGCTTTTTCAGAGATGTCCGTTGTGCTCGGCCACAGTATCAAATAGCTCCCCATGGGATCTAGTCTCAGTCCAGCTTTCCATGACGTCTGATATTGACTGGAAAATCAAATGTTTCCATTTTGTTTTTTACTTTAGGACCAAAATCTTAACAACCTGTGTTTTGGTTCTCGAGGAACAGTAATTCCTTATTGTTTTGTTTTTTACATTTCATGTAATTTGGTCTGTCCTCTGTGTTGACAGTAAGATGAACAGTGCTGAGGAGAACCCCGCGGAGACCACTACAGACACTCCAGGTGTGTATATCGCTCATATTATGTCTGTGAAATGTGAACGCCATGCTCGGGAATCTGAGTCTGTGAGCAATTTATTTTCCAGATTCAGCCACACACAGAGCAGAGGGGACTGGCAGGAAAAAAGTGGAAAACGCAGAGCATCTGCTCTCTATTCTGCATCATGAGGATTACCGTCACAAAAATTTGGTGAGGTCAATCATTTGTACTCAAGGGCTGGTAAACATTTTGACATGTCCTGGGTGGGGTGTTTTGCAACTACCACATACACATTTGACACAAAACAATATTTAACACATTTCTCACCCTAAAATACATATAGTTAATACATGTTTGACCGTTATTACCAACCATGCTCTTTCTGCAGTGAGGCATGTCTGTACTTCAGCTAGTTACGCATGAGTCAGTGTAACATACTGCACAGTACGTGAGGAGACAGTGAGGCATTTTACATGATACTTGAGAGCATACCATACATTGTTTTATTGCAGTCATGTGTGCCACTAGTAACTGCAGAGGGCAAGTATGTATAAAGAAAAGGGGTATTGCAACCAAAGTACCAATCTCATTGCAATATTCTACAAATTTACACATTTGTTTTATTGCAATAAGTTCAAATATGTTTTCTATTAGTCCTTGTTAGATCAGATGTTAAAACACATTTTGTGAAGGCAACTAAGTAAGTCCAAACCTAAATATGCCCTTTTCCTTTCTTTGTTGACTGACAGGGGGGTAGTCAGAGGAGCAGACGAAGGAAGGCCTGTTCAGCACGAGTGCAGGAATACTTTTCTCGCCGAGAGCAGGCGGAAAGACGGGAAGACATTTCCAATGGGCTTCCACATAACGAACTGGAGAAGCCACCTTCACTTCCAGACATCACAATCAAACCCTTAGGGGACAGCGCCTCCAGTCTCCTACGATTACGCCAGAAGAAACAAACCAATGATACCCCTCAAATAATGACATACCACCAGATACCCCTACTTTCCCTGGACTGGGGCAAAGATAACGTGCGTGTGGGGACTCCAGATGAGGATGACTGGATTAGAACAAGGACCACACCTCAGCTCACATCAAACAAGTCAGAGGACAATCTGGGAGAACAAACCTCTGTTTGTGATCTGTGGGAAGCCTTTCTCAATGGCACAGACTCCAAAGATACTACCAGTGTGCCAGAGTCTGAATGGCTACAGTCGGCAACTTCAGTTTGCCCCTCAATCGAAACGGAGGATTTTGAGGCTTCCTCAAAAGTCGACAACCAACAGGAGGATGACTTGGACTCAAATACACAAAGATACACCCACTGCACGGTAGATGAATTGCCGTCGTGGGCTCACAATCATGTGATGCCTGTGGTCAGTGCCGAGGAGCCACTGTCAAGCTCGGGTGTCACCTTCCCCAGAAACGACAAAGCGTTAGTTTATAATCCTTCCCAAAGGTCAGAGGCTATCCTTGTAACAGACACTCTACAGGAATCCATTCCCTCGGGTGCCGCAAGGGTGGCCGGGGGGTCTGTTGACAGCACGGCTCAGTGCCACAAGCATGTGGAGGTGGGGGGAGGAAGAGGAGAGGAGCCTTTCACACCATACAGAGCAGAGCCGGTAACAAGCTCGGGGGAGACCGAGACAACAGATATGACAGCAATGGCGGAATCTCAGAATGCCAATGCAGTAGATAGAATCTGGCAGGGAGAAAGGCAAGACAAGACGCTTTCTTCCGACGTGGTAGCAGAGGTTAAAGGCGACGTGCACAAAGCAGCTGATGATACTGTGACATTTGGGGAGACAGTCGCAGAGAGGACAGAGGGTAAAGCAAACACACAGAGCTATGGAGTGGAGGAGGGATTCACACAGGCCTACAAAGAGGATGAGCTATTCAAGCCGAACCAACCAGAGGAAGAAGAGTTCACACAAGACCTCACAGAAGAAGCGTTGCATAGACAGAGTCCAGCAGTGGAATATGAATTCCAAATGAACCGAAGAGACAACATCTATTTAGAACTGAACCTAACAGACTTGGAAGAATTCAGGCCGAGTCAAACATATGAAGAAGAATTCAGGCCGAGTCGAACGTATGAAGAAGAATTCAGGCTCAATCAAACAGGAAAAAAAGAATTCAGACTGAAACAAACACACGAAGAGGAACTCAGACCAAACAAATCGGACGAAGTTGAAATCAGACCATTTAATACAGTGGAAGATGAATTTAAACCGAATCAATCAGAGGCAGAGAAATTCAGATCAAATCAAGAAGACGAAGAAGAATCTAGACCGAACCAAACATTTGATGGTGAATTCAGCTGGAACCAAACTGAGGCAGAGGAATTAAGACCAAACAAAATTGAGATGGAAGAGGAATTCTCACCAAGCCATCAAGATGAAGAAGATGACAGACCGAGCCATACAGACAAAGAATTGCGCCTGAGTCATGAAGATGAAGAGCTAGACAGAGAGAACAGGACATTTGCCGAAAAATTTAGACCGAACCAAACACCCAATGAAGTATTCAGATCAAACGAATTCGAGGAATTCAGACAGTTTGATGAAGAACAGAGAGACAGAGAGAACCTAGAAGAGGTTGAGGAATTCAGATCCAACCAAACACACGAAGAGGGATTCTGGTCGAATATAATACAAGAAGAAGATATCTATCAGAGCGTAAATGAAGAAGAGCTATACAGAGACATAGATATGGATAAAGATTCATCAACGCACAACCTAACAGAGCCCGCAGTGTTCAGGGAAAAGAACGCAGGAGACGTGGAAAAGACAGAAAATGTCGTGGCCGAAATGTCCAGACAGAGAGACACAGAACAGATAAATGAAGAAATAAGTATGGGAACTCCAGAAAAGGAAGAAGTGGATGACTTAATGGACGAGACCGCGGACACCCGAAATGAGAGTGAGGACGTGTCAACAGAAAAGGAAGAAAAGCATGAGGTGACAATGGAAAATGTTGAAGGACCAAGACAAGATAAAAATGGAAAGTTGTCAGAAGGCTCCAAAGAACTTATTATGGAGGATGATAAAGAATGGGTGGGAAAAGAGGTAGAGTTGGGTGAAGATGAGTTGTTCAGAGAACAGAAAGGTTTGAATGAGGAAACGTTAGAAGAGGTGTTATATTTGCAGTCGGTTGATAATTGTCCTTTAGCCGAACAAGATAACGAGAAGGAGGAGAGACTGTCAGATGTACCTGAAGTCGTTCAAAATGTACCGAACCACCAGGCAAAACGTCTCACTAAGAAAGCGGTGACTGACATAGACTCCTGGGTAGATTCTCTCATGAAGGCATGTACAGTTCCCGATTTGACCTTCACACCGAGACAAGGCCTTAGCCAATCTACACCCAGTAGCAATGCAGAGCCCTCTATGGGCCAAGCCTATGCGTCATCTCCAAACAGAGGTACAACTGTCCTCTCTCATTCATTTTCTCTCAGCACAAGATTTAACACAGTGGTCAGTGACGGGAGTGAGTCAGGGGTCAGTCAGGGGTCAACCCAAAACCCATCGTCATTAGGGGAGGATCAGGAGACCCTCAGCAGCCGTACGAGCCCTCCACCCCCTGAGAAAGTGGAGGATGCTGCCAGCAGCATCTTGGCATGGTTGAGGATGTTCATCTCTCTCAGTAGCGTAACCAGAGCACTGGTCTATGCCCTTTTGGTAGCAGTGTTACTCTTTACCACTCTTGTGTATAATTTCCCAGCGTGCTTTGCTCTCTACTTGTTCTCACTGTATTGGTGGTGCTGTGTGGCAGATAGGCAACGCGTGACAGGGACTGACAGAATAGATGGAGAGAGGTGAAGTGTTTGTGTGTAAAGGATTATAATATTGTGCGTGTGCGCACGTGTGTGTATGATTTGGGTAACACTTTACATGAAGTTGCTCTTATCCCTGTAACTACTACTGTAGCAACATTGTTGTTATTGTACATGGTACTTCAGTATTAGCTATTGCAATTATAATGTATTTGTTAATACAATGTTGTTACTGGTGTAATGACAGTGTTACTACAGAGGTATGAGAGCACCTCAATATAAAGAGTTGCCATGATTTGTTTTAGTTTGTTGCAGTGTTTTATGGGCCCAATATCAAAAGTCGAAATGTACCAAAGTTATTAAAGGAGAACGAAATCCATTATTCCAATGTAGGACAAATAGGGATAGCTAAACCGCGTGGGACATTGGAGATTTGAAAGTGAAGTTTCTTTATTTCTTTTTCCATTTTTATTTCCTCAACAATGATAACATGTGAGCTTCAACAGAAAGCTTTCCAGATTTCCCCAGGTCTTATACGCTGACTAAAGATTGTCTTGCATAGTCATTGCTTCACTGTAGTTCAAATGTTTTAACTTAGACTAGCTGATATGATATGGTCGTCATATCGCACCTCTGTAATGAACTTGAAATGTATAAGTCACACATCCATGTTGGCCGCAGTTGATTGGGCTGGAGCATGCGTTAGACAGACGTATGAGATTACAATATCTCTGTGATCCTGGGAGATCACTTACTGGCCCCCCATCTGACCTATCTCTCTCAGACATGTAGCCTACAGATAGTACAGTCGAATGGACTGCACTTTTTCATCACTTAATCATTGCAAGGATTGGAGATGAGGATGATGATGATGATGATGATGATATAATCAAGTTGTGTGATTTCTGTGACTTTGTCTTTCCATTAAAAGTCCTGTACTTGACTTTGACAGATTACATTTTTTATGGGATATATTTTCACCTCCTTATATGAAACATTGCAACAGTTTTCAGAAACTGCCCTAAAGTTTCACAAAAACAGTATTATTAATCATGACGTGACAGAAAGTACACTGCTATAGCTTTTTGTAAAATGGTGGACGTGATATGTCTTCCGTTACTCAAGTCCCCAAGTGCTTGCTGTCCTCAGACGAGCCATATAGGGCCAGTAGTGCTAATTCATGGGAGAGTTGGCAGGTGATTGTACTGTGAGTTCATCATGACTTACTTGAGGGTTGGGTTTTGATTGCGATTAATGCTCACTTGCCCACTAACACGGGATACATGGCTTTGACGAATCCTTACGCAGCCAGTGGCTGCGATCCCCTGCTCAGACATTGCATCCATGCGCCAACCAATGGTTGCGTGCCACGTCATCGACTGTGTCATCGACTGACAGATTGCTATAAAATACGTTATGATGTGGTTAGCTGATAAATACCTATCAAGGCGTTGAAAGATCTGGCAGGCGTCAACAACACCTGGGCAAAAAAAACATACGCAGTGAAGCTGGCCTGCCTATCAGCACAGAGGATCTGACTTCGTTACGTAAGTTTATCTAAGACAATAGGACACACATTTTTTTACTTGAGAAATACTGCATCAAACACCTTAGCTAGATGTAAGATTGCGTCCTCCTCAGCAAAAACCTCAAAATTAATTACAGATGTATTTTTTTTCTGACTATTTTGAGGAAGTAATTCTGGCTTTGCTCCTATGGTGTCTCATGGGGGACAAACATCAATAACTGCCATATGGAACCACATCCCCAAGACTGATATCTTGTCACATGCATGATTCCAATTCCGAATTCTGAAATGCCTGTTTCTATCACATGCAGAAACAGTGCATTCAGTCGCTCTTTAAAATGCACCCAGGGCATGCACATACAATTAGGTATGCCGATTGTTGACTCAGCATTCACATCATCCCCCTTCGGGAGCTCATTTAATGAACTGATAAATCACAGAGAGAGAGAGAGAGAGAGAGAACGAGGGAGAGAGTGTGAACGATAGTGTGTGTGTGCATGTGCGTGTGTGCACATATGCATACGTATGCATGTATATGTGAGAGTGTATGTGCGTATGCATTAGTGCGTGTGCACGTACGTGCTTTTGAGTGTTAGATAAAGCAGTAGTTTGACTGATACTGCAGTAAGGGTAGTCACTTGATCCAGTCTGCTGCATTGTGACTGCTGACCTTTGGTGGGCTGGCGTCGATCGAGTCTAGGGCTGGCATAGTTGGAGCTGCTCGTCAGGAAACTGCTTTGAGGAATCACAGAGTTGCCTGACCCCGGCTAGTCCAACATATTCCGAATCTGGAAAGAACAGTGACACTGTTTGCAACGGGTTCACACACACTGCCTACACTCTACACACACAGCTGACTACACTCTACACACAGCTGACTACACACAGCTGCCTACACTCTATACACACAGCTGACTACACTCTACACACACAGCAGCCTACACTCTACACACACAGCTGACTACACACTACACACACACCTGACTACACAGCACACACAGCTGACTACACGCTACACACACAGATGTCTACAAGCTACACACACAGCTAACTACACACACAGCTGACTACACACTACACACACAGCTAACTACACTCTACACACACAGCTAACTACACTCTACACACACAGCTGACAACACTCTACACACACAGCTGACTACACTCCACACACACATCTGACTACACTCTACACACACAGCTGACTACATGTTACACACACAGATGACTACACGCTACACACAGCTAACTACACACACAGCTGACTACACACTACACACACAGCTGACTACACGCACAGCTGACTATACTCTACACACACAGCTGACTACACTCTACACACACAGCTGACTACACACTATACACACAGCTGACTACACACTACACACACAGCTGACTACACACACAGCTGACTACACGCATGCTACTTAGCCACTGGTACAGCTGACTAATTAATAGCAAAAAGGCACTGCTGATCACAAGCCACACGCCATAAACACAGCTGACTGGGCCTCAACACACACGAGATGATGCATCTATAATCTGAGTAGTTTTATCTCAACATTACATGAACATATGAAAAACTGAGGATTGTTCAAGGAAATGTCAATGTGTCCGCCAATGATTTTGACTGTTTAGTTGTGAGTTAGTCTGTGTGATGAGGTGTACTGCAGCCAACACATCGCACAGTGGCGATTTTAGCATGTAAATCTTGGTGGGGCAAACAATATATATTTTTTATGCATGCCAGCAAGACCACTACACAGCACAACACTAAACAATATATTAATTGCTCTATAACGGTGACAAATGGTGCCATATGGCATAAGGGGACGACAAGGGGACATGAGGCAATCCGTAATTTCGATTAAGACATTAATGAGCGAGCTAGGACAGACGTAGTCAGTTTAACTATTTGTTCCGCACTTTTGAAATGTACAGTGACCCGAATTCAGAACATGGGCCATTCTTACAGTATTCTCCCTGTACACCAAGTCAGAACAATAGCATAAAAAAGGGGGCATATAAGCAGACAATGAAAACTCTTACAATATTCAATGATTGCATTTCTCAAAAACAGACTATAGGCTGTGTCCCCACCAAGTCAGAACAGTAGGCTCCGCTTATAAGGGGAAAAGGAACCAAATTATTAGGGTGAGGCACATGGGCTACTAACAGCTTACTACACAACATACACTTAGTATTACTTTCTTGGCTACAGTATACATATCTCCCTGGCAATTTATATCATGTATGCAGCAGAGTACAATAGATTTTTGGACTCACCTTGTTGTGCTGTGCTCACTTGAACAGGAAGGTGGCGCGGCGATCCTTCTTGTGGGCTCTAGAAAGAGGCCCGAGTTCCCGACTTGGAATTCCGAGTTGGATGACCAATCAAAATGATTTTCCGTATTTTCCCAGCCTGAGCTAGTTCCCAGTTGTCTTGAAATCACTGAAGTCTGAGATTTCCCAGTTCTGAGTTTCCAGTTGTTTTGAACGCTCAGCGTATTTTCTGCCCCTCCACCACAGAAAGCACTGAGCTAGGCTGACAAAAACCTGCATTTTGGAGCTGCCATAATCAAGAAAGCATAAAAGAGACCGTGTCTGCTTTATTAACCCAATGATAACATTGTTTACATTGTTTGTAGACTGATATGTGACAAGTATTGATGCCAAAATAACATGGAATTTATAAATATATATATTTATTTTTTAAGCTAAACAGGTGGGCCTCGAAAACAGGTGGGGTTGCCAGCCCTGAATGATGGGTCGCCACTGCTTGCGCATCTAGTTTAGGCCACAAATGTACTAATTCTCTTTCAAAAACCATTCGTGCCTAAGTATGACCGGTCCATTTCTTATTTATCTGTCTGTTACTGATAGGACCTGCTGTGTAGCATCACTAGACCTACTTATATTTACAAGTTTGTCTATACATAGACAATTGATCTGTACGGTTATGTTATAGCATTCACCGGCATTCGTTTCAGTTGATACATTTCTAGCTCACTAGGCTATAACCATAGCCACGGGAAATAGTTTGGTTGGGGCTGGGGGTGCTGCAATTGTTTTTCAGAGTTAAAAAAGGCAAGTAGAACAAAAACACACGAGAAAGAGAAATAAGGAGAAAGTAAGTAAGCTATGTACAGAGTCAGTTCCAGGGTCAGTGCCAATACCATGCTCCAATAACATTTGCCATGCAGAAGCAGAGAGCACAGTCTATGGCTTGGGTGGCTGGAGTCTTTTCCGGGCCTTCCTTTCACACCGCCTGATATAGATGTCCTGGATGGCAGGGAGCTCGGCTCCAGTGATGTAGTGGGCTGTCCGCACCACCCTTTGTAGCGCCATGCAATCGAGGGCGGTGCAGTTGCCATACCAAGCAGTGATTTAGGAAGTCAAGATGCTCTCAATGGTGCAGCTCGAGAACTTTTTCTCGATTTGAGGGACAATGCCAAATCTTTTCAACTTCCCGAGGGTGAGAGGCGCTGTCGTGCCTTCTTCACGGCTGTTTGGGTATGTGTGGGATATTTGAAGTCCTTAGTGATTTGAACACTGAGGAGCTTGTGTGTTCTCGACCTCCCGTTTCCTGTAGTCCATGATCAGCTCCTTGGTCTTTCTGAAGCTGAGGGAGAGGTCGTTGTCCTGGCACCACATTGCCAGGTCGCTGACCTCCTTCCTGTCTCATGGTCGCCGGTGATCAAGCCTACCACCGTCGTGTCATAAGAAAACTTGATGGTGTTGGAGTCGTGTGTGGCCATGCAGTTGTGGGTGAACAGGGAGTACAAGAGGGGACTTAAGCACCCTCCTCTGTAGGGGCCCCGTGTTGAGGGTCAGCGTGGCAGAGGTATTGTTGCCTACCCTCACCACCTGAGGCAGCCTGTCAGGAAGTCAAGGATCCAGTTGCAGTGGGAGGTGTTCAGTTCCAGGGCCCCAAGCTTGGTGATGAGCTTGGAGGGGACTATGGTATTGAACGCTTAGCTGTAGTCAATGACCAGCATTTGCACATAGGGTATTCCTCTTATCTAGGTGAGTGAGGGCAGTGTGGAGTGCAATTGAGATTGCATCGTCTATGGATCTGTTGAGTGGTATGCAAAATGTGGGTCTAGGGTTTCTGGGATGATGGAGTTGATGTGTGCCATAACCAGCCTTTCAAAGCACTTCATGATTACAGATGTGAGGGCTACAGGGCGGCAGTCATTGTGACATGAAACCTTAGAATTCTTGGGGACAGGAATGATGGTGTTCATTTTGAGACATGTGGGTATTACAGACTGGGACAAGTGTCTGTGAATATGCCTGCCAGCTGTTCTGCGCATGCTCTGAGAACGTGCCCTGGAATACTGTTCGATCACACGGCCTTACGAGTGTTGACCTGATTAAGGTTCATATGGTTAAAAAAAATTGGAACAATATAAAAAAAAAAATTGGTTGTATTTACATTAAATATTACTTTGGATTTCTTATTTATTAGGTTTAACCAAAGGGGAAAAGTAAGTTGAGCGATGAAAGAAATAGCAGGTTTGGCAATAATTAAATAAAACTGTTGGCATTGAATTTTATATTTGATTTCAAAATATTTAGTATTTTTCAATTGAAAATACCTCATATTTGTAACCAGTTGAATATATATATATATATTTTAGGTTGATCCAAAGTCATTCTTTACAGTGTATGATACAGAACCACCCCATCTCACACACCCCTCAGCCGCAGCTATTAGATCCGGCATGTGTGAGTGAAAGAGAGTGGCCTATAATTGGACCGTAGTCTCCATCATGTGAGAGATATTTTCAGAGGTGCGTTCTTGCGAAGATTTGGCAAAGGCTTCCTATCTTGACCCCAACTGCTCTCGCCCTCTCTTGTGTCACAAGGAATTTTACCCAAAGGTTCCTAGAGTAAATTCATGGTGTTGGGTACTCCATTCCTGTTAAATTGTTCCCCTAGAGTGAAGGTTTTATATTATATTTTTATATCCATTTGCCATTTGCCATTTATAGGCCTACTTTAGACAGCCTTAAGTGGATTTATCGAGTTTATACTATGCAAGCATAATTATATACACTGCTCAAAAAAATTAAGGGAACACTTAAACAACACAATGTAACTCCAAGTCAATCACACTTCTGTGAAATCAAACAGTCCACTTAGGAAGCAACACTGATTGACAATACATTTCACATGCTGTTGTGCAAATGGAATAGACAACAGGTGGAAATTATAGGCATTTAGCAAGACACCACCAACAAAGGAGTGGTTCTGCAGGTGGAGACCACAGACCACTTCTCAGTTCCTATGCTTCCTGGCTGATGTTTTGGTCACTTTTGAATGCTGGCGGTGCTTTCACTCTAGTGGTAGCATGAGACGGAGTCTACAACCCACACCAGTGGCTCAGGTAGTGCAGCTCATCCAGGATGGCACATCAATACGAGATGTGGCAAGAAGGTTTGCTGTGTCTGTCAGCGTGGTGTCCAGAGCATGGAGGCGCTACCAGGAGACAGGTCAGTACATCAGGAAACGTGGAGGAGGCCGTAGGAGGGCAACAACCCAGCAGCAGGACCGCTACCTCCGCATTTGTGCAAGGAGGAGCAGGAGGAGCACTGCCAGAGCCCTGCAAAATGACCTCCAGCAGGCCACAAATGTGCATGTGTCTGCTCAAACGGTCAGAAACAGACTTCATGAGGGTGGTATGAGGGCCCGATGTCCACAGGTGGGGGTTGTGCTTACAGCACAACACTGTGCAGGACGTTTGGCATTTGCCAGAGAACACCAAGATTGGCAAATTCGCCACTGGCGCCCTGTGCTCTTCACAGATGAAAGCAGGTTCACACTGAGCACGTGACAGACATGCCAGAGTCTGGAGAACGTGACAGACGTCAAGTGACAGACGTGACAGAGCCGTGGAGAACGTTCTGCTGCCTGCAACATCCTCCAACATGACCGGTTTGGCGGTGGGTCAGTCATGGTGTGGGGTGGCATTTCTTTGGGGGGCCGCACAGCCCTACATGTGCTCGCCAGAGGTAGCCTGACTGCCATTAGGTACCGAGATGAGATCCTCAGACCCCTTGTGAGACCATATGCTGGTGCGGTTGGCCCTGGGTTCCTCCTAATGCAAGACAATGCTAGACCTCATGTGGCTGGAGTGTGTCAGCAGTTCCTGCAAGAGGAAGGCATTGATGCTATGGACTGGCCCGCCCGTTCCCCAGACCTGAATCCAATTGAGCACATCTGGGACATCATGTCTCTTTCCATCCACCAACGCCACGTTGCACCACAGACTGTCCTGGAGTAGGCGGATGCTTTAGTCCAGGTCTTGGAGGAGATCCCTCAGGAGACCATCCGCCATCTCATCAGGAGCATGCCCAGGTGTTGTAGGGAGGTCATACAGGCAGGGGGAGGCCACACACACTACTGAGCCTCATTTTGACTTGTTTTAAGGACATTACATCAAAGTTGGATCAGCCTGTAGTGTGGTTTTCCACTTTAATTTTGAGTGTGACTCCAAATCCAGACCTCCATGGGTTGATAAATTTGATTTCCATTGATCATTTTTTTGTGATATTGTTGTCAGCACATTACATTTACATTTACATTTAAGTCATTTAGCAGACGCTCTTATCCAGAGCGACTTACAAATTGGTGCTTTCACCTTATGACATCCAGTGGAACAGCCACTTTACAATAGTGCATCTAGGTCTTTTAAGGGGGTGAGAAGGATTACTTTATCCTATCCTAGGTATTCCTTAAAGAGGTGGGGTTTCAGGTGTCTCCGGAAGGTGGTGATTGACTCCGCTGTCCTGGCGTCGTGAGGGAGTTTGTTCCACCATTGGGGGGCCAGAGCAGCGAACAGTTTTGACTGGGCTGAGCGGGAACTGTACTTCCTCAGTGGTAGGGAGGCGAGCAGGCCAGAGGTGGATGAACGCAGTGCCCTTGTTTGGGTGTAGGGCCTGATCAGAGCCTGGAGGTACTGAGGTGCCGTTCCCCTCACAGCTCCGTAGGCAAGCACCATGGTCTTGTAGCGGATGCGAGCTTCAACTGGAAGCCAGTGGAGAGAGCGGAGGAGCGGGGTGACGTGAGAGAACTTGGGAAGGTTGAACACCAGACGGGCTGCGGCGTTCTGGATGAGTTGTAGGGGTTTAATGGCACAGGCAGGGAGCCCAGCCAACAGCGAGTTGCAGTAATCCAGACGGGAGATGACAAGTGCCTGGATTAGGACCTGCGCCGCTTCCTGTGTGAGGCAGGGTCGTACTCTGCGGATGTTGTAGAGCATGAACCTACAGGAACGGGCCACCGCCTTGATGTTATTTGAGAACGACAGGGTGTTGTCCAGGATCACGCCAAGGTTCTTAGCGCTCTGGGAGGAGGACACAATGGAGTTGTCAACCGTGATGGCGAGATCATGGAACGGGCAGTCCTTCCCGGGAGGAAGAGCAGCTCCGTCTTGCCGAGGTTCAGCTTGAGGTGATGATCCGTCATCCACACTGATATGTCTGCCAGACATGCAGAGATGCGATTCGCCACCTGGTCGTCAGAAGGGGGAAAGGAGAAGATTAATTGTGTGTCGTCTGCATAGCAATGATAGGAGAGACCATGTGAGGTTATGACAGAGCCAAGTGACTTGGTGTATAGCGAGAATAGGAGAGGGCCTAGAACAGAGCCCTGGGGGACACCAGTGGTGAGAGCACGTGGTGAGGAGACGGATTCTCGCCACGCCACCTGGTAGGAGCGACCTGTCAGGTAGGACGCAATCCAAGCGTGGGCCGCGCCGGAGATGCCCAACTCGGAGAGGGTGGAGAGGAGGATCTGATGGTTCACAGTATCGAAGGCAGCCGATAGGTCTAGAAGGATGAGAGCAGAGGAGAGAGAGTTAGCTTTAGCAGTGCGGAGCGCCTCCGTGATACAGAGAAGAGCAGTCTCAGTTGAATGACTAGTCTTGAAACCTGACTGATTTGGATCAAGAAGGTCATTCTGAGAGAGATAGCGGGAGAGCTGGCCAAGGACGGCACGTTCAAGAGTTTTGGAGAGAAAAGAAAGAAGGGATACTGGTCTGTAGTTGTTGACATCGGAGGGATCGAGTGTAGGTTTTTTCAGAAGGGGTGCAACTCTTGCTCTCTTGAAGACGGGAGGGACGTAGCCAGCGGTCAGGGATGAGTTGATGAGCGAGATGAGGTAAGGGAGAAGGTCACCGGAGATGGTCTGGAGAAGAGAGGAGGGGATAGGGTCAAGCGGGCAGGTTGTTGGGCGGCCGGCCGTCACAAGACGCGAGATGTCATCTGGAGAGAGAGGGAGAAAGAGGTCAGAGCACAGGGTAGGGCAGTGTGAGCAGAACCAGCGGTGTCGTTTGACTTAGCAAACGAGGATCGGATGTCGTCGACCTTCTTTTCAAAATGGTTGACGAAGTCATCTGCAGAGAGGGAGGAGGGGGAGGGGGAGGAGGATTCAAGAGGGAGGAGAAGGTGGCAAAGAGCTTCCTAGGGTTAGAGGCAGATGCTTGGAATTTAGAGTGGTAGAAAGTAGCTTTAGCAGCAGAGACAGAGGAGGAAAATGTAGAGAGGAGGGAGTGAAAGGATGCCAGGTCCGCAGGGAGGCGAGTTTTCCTCCATTTCCGCTCGGCTGCCCGGAGCCCTGTTCTGTGAGCTCGCAATGAGTCGTCGAGCCACGGAGCGGGAGGGGAGGACCGAGCCGGCCTGGAGGATAGGGGACATAGAGAGTCAAAGGATGCAGAAAGGGAGGAGAGGAGGGTTGAGGAGGCAGAATCAGGAGATAGGTTGGAGAAGGTTTGAGCAGAGGGAAGAGATGATAGGATGGAAGAGGAGAGAGTAGCGGGGGAGAGAGAGCGAAGGTTGGGACGGCGCGATACCATCCAACTATGTAAAGAAAAAAAGTATTTAATAAGAATATTTCATTTATTCAGATCTGGGATGTGTTATTTTAGTGTTCCCTTTATTTTATTGAGCAGTGTATATTTATATATATACACACACAAAAATAACTGGCTTGGGTTGTGGTAACACCAATTGAGTAAATTTTGTATACAAACATAATCATTTATATATACAGTGCTCAAAAAAATAAAGGGAACACTAAAATAACACATCCTAGATCTGAATGAATTAAATATTCTTATTAAATACTTTTTTCTTTACATAGTTGAATGTGCTGACAACAAAATCACACAAAAATGTATCAATGAAAATTATAGACGGATCATTTCTTTGTCAGTGGGCAAACGTACAAAATCAGCAGGGGATCAAATACGTTTTTCCCTCACTGTATATATATATACAAAAAATACTAAATTAGTGGTACCTGCTTACAATTATTTATTTTATTGCCTGGCATATGTCTAAATTACCACATCGCAAGCAAAAGCCATAATCATCCAAGTAAAAGTGCAATTCACCATTAACACCAGCTGGTGGCAATGCAGCACATGGTTTTAATCATCGCTAAAGTCACAAAGTCACAAAGAAACCTTCCAAATGCAAATGTAGATTTTATAATGTGAGCATAACACAATAAACATCATCTGAACTGAAAACATTGACAGAAATAATCATTAGGCTCATTTAAAGACATAAAGACCTATTTGAACTGTAATATAACTATCCAGGTTGTTGTTAGGTACATTTGAAGTCGGAAGTTAACATACACTTAGGTTGGAGTCATTAAAACTTGTTTTTCAACCACTCCACAAATTTCTTGTTAACAAACTATAGTTTTGGCAAGTCGCTTAAGATATCTACTTTGTGCATGACACAAGTAATATTTCCAACAATTGTTTACAGACAGATTATTTCACTTCTACTTCATTGTATCACAATTTCAGTGGATCAGAAGTTTACATACATTAAGTTGACTGTGCCTTTAAACAGCTTGGAAAATTCCAGAAATTGATGTTATGGCTTAGAAGCTTCTGATAGGCTAATTGAAATCATTTGAGTCAATTGGAGGTGTACCTGTGGATGTATTTCAAGGCGTACCTTCAAACTCAGTGCCTCTTTGCTTGACATCGTGGGAAAATCAAAAGAAATCAGCCAAGACCTCGGAAAAAATTGTAGACCTCCACAAGTCTGGTTCATCCTTGGGAACAATTTCCAAATGCCTGAAGGTACCACACTCATCTGTACAAACAATAGTACGCAAGTATAAACACCATGGGACCACGCAGTCGTCATGACGGCCAGGAAGGAGACGTGTTTTGTCTCCTACAGATGAACGTACTTTGGTGCGAAAAGTGCAAATCAATCCCTGAACCACAGCAAAGGACCTTGTGAAGATGGTGGAGGAAACAGGTACGAAAGTATCTATATCCGCAGTAAAAAGAGTCCTATATCGACATAACCTGAAAGGCCGCTCAGCAAGAAAGAAGCCACTGCTCCAAAACCGCCATAAAAATGCCAGACTATGGTTTGCACATGGGGACAAAGATCATACTTTTTTGAGAAATGTCCTCTGGTCCGATGAAAAAAATTGAACTGTTTGGCCATAATGACCATCGTTATGTTTGGAGGAAAAAGGGGGAGGCTTGCAAGCCGAAGAACACCATCCCAACCATGAAGCACGGGGGTGGCAGCATCATGTTGTGGGGGTGCTTTGCTGCAGGAAGAACTGGTGCACTTCACAAAATAGATGGCTTCATGAGGATGGAAAATGATGTGGATATATTGAAACAACATCTCAAGACATCAGTCAGGAAGTTAAAGCTTGGTCACAAATGGGTCTTCCAAATGGACTATGACCCCAAGCATACATCCAAAGTTGTGTCAAAATGGCTTAAGGACAACAAAGTCAATGTATTGGAGTGGCCATCACAAAGCCCTGACCTCAATCCTATGGAAAATTTGTGGGCAGAACTGAAAAGCATGTGTGAGCAAGGAGGCCTATAAACCCGACTCAGTTACCCCAGCTCTGTCAGGATGAATTGGCCAAAATTCACCCAACTTATTGTGGGAAGCTTGTGGAAGGCAAGATGAAACTTTTGGCCCAAGTTAAACAATTTAAAGGCAATGCTACCAACTACTATTCGAGTGTATATAAACTTCTGACCCAGGAATGTGGGAATGAGGAGAATGTGATGAAAAAAATAAAAGCTGAAATAAATAATTCTCTCTAATATTATTCTGACATTTAACAATCTTAAAATAAAGTGGTGATCCTATCTGACATAAGACATAGATTTTTTCTTATGATTAAATGTCAGGAATTGTGAAAAACTGAGTTTAAATGTATTTGGCTAAGGTGTATGTAAACTTCCGACTTCAACTGTGCATGTGAGGGATGTGTACTTTTGATGACACGAGGCTGCATAAGAGACAGAAAGACAGGGGCTTGTTTGTCAAGCTCTCTAGGCAGACCGATGATCTCCTGACAGACTGTGGACCTGGCTGGCCCACACACCTCTCTCTCTCTCACTATATCTCCCCTCTCTCCCTCTACAGTACCTTTCTCCATCTCTCTCTCTCTCCCCCCTCCCCAATCTCTCTCTCTTTCTGCCTCCCTACCTTTCTCTCGCCCTTCCCATCCCCCCTCCCCCTTCCTCTCTCTCTCTCTCTCTCTCGCGCTCACTTTGTCCCCCTTGACTCGACACTGCACAGGATTTGGCTCATATCCTCAGAATCCACACCAAGGAGGCGTACATCAGAGAAACAGCAAGGGCGACTGGTTTTGTTTTTGCCACTTGGCATTTAATACTGTATGCGTGGGTAGGCCCATCCATCTCATTGCTTTCACTGATAATTAGCCTATACCAACACTGTGCGAGATGATTTGTCTAAAAATATGCTGGTGGAAAAAGAGCATGGGATCAGTCCGGGCTTTGTGATGGCCACTCCAATACATTGACTTTGTTGTCCTGAAGCCATTCTGCCACGACTTTGGAAGTATGCTTGGGGTCATTGTCCATTTGGAAGACCCATTTGTGACCAAGCTTTAACTTGTCTTTAAATTAAGATGTTGCTTCAATATATCCACATCATTTTCCAATCCTCATGATGTCATCTATTTTGTGAGGTGCACCAGTCCCTCCTGCAGCAAAGCACCCACGCAACATGATGCCCCCCCCTTCCCCCCCCGCGCGCTTCACAGTTGGGATGGTGTTCTTCGGCTTCTAAGCCTCCCCCTTTTTCCTCCAAACATAACGATGGTCATTATGGCCAAACAGTTCTATTTTTGTTTCATCAGACCAGAAGATATTTCTCCAAAAAGTATGATCTTTGTCCCCATGTGCAGTTGCAAACCGTAGTCTGGCATTTTTATGGCGGTTTTGGAGCAGTTCTTCCTTGCTGAGCGGCCTTTCAGGTGATGTCAATATAGGACACATTTTTACTGTGGATATAGATACTTTTGTACCTGTTTCCTCCAGCATCTTCACAAGGTCCTTTGCTGTTGTTCTGGGATTGATTTGCACTTTTCGCACCAAAGTACGTTCATCTGTAAGAGACAGAACGCATCTCCTTCCTGAGCGGTATGACGGCTGCATGGTCCCATGGTGTTTAAACTTGCGTACTATTGTTTGTACAGATGAACGTGGTACCTTCAGGCGCTTGGAAATTGCTCCCAAGGATGAACCAGACTTGTGGAGGTCTATAGCCTGTTTTCTGAGGTCTTGGCTGATTTATTTTGATTTCTCCATGATGCCAAGCAAAGAGGCACTGAGTTTGAAGGTAGGCCTTGAAAGACATCCACAGGTACACCTCAAATTGACTCAAATTATGTCAATTAGCCTATCAGAAGCTTCTAAAGCTATGCCATAATTTTCTGGAATTTTCCAAGCTGTTTAAAGGCACAGTCAACTTAATGTCTGTAAACTTCTGACCCACTGGAATTGCGATACAGTGAAGTAGAAGTGAAAATCACATTGTATGATTTTTAAGTAATTAATTAGCATTTTATTGCATGACATAAGTATTTGATACATCAGAAAAGCAGAACCTAATATTTGGTACAGAAACCTTTGCAATTACAGAGATCATATGTTTCCTGTAGTTCTTGACCAGGTTTGCACACACTGCAGCAGGGATTTTGGCCCACTCCTCCATACAGACCTTCTCCAGATCCTTCAGGTTTTGGGGCTGTCACTGGGCAATACGGACTTTCAGCTCCGTCCAAAGATTTTCTATTGAGTTCAGGTCTGGAGAATGGCTAGGCCACTCCAGGACCTTAAGATGCTTCTTACGGAGCCACTCCTTAGTTGCCCTGGCTGTGTGTTTCAGGTCGTTGTCATGCTGGAAGACCCAGCCACGACCCATATTCAATGCTCTTACTGAGGGAAGGAGGTTGTTGACCAAGATCTCACGATACATGGCCCCATCCATCCTCCCCTCAATACGGTGCAGTCGTCCGGTCCCCTTTGCAGAAAAGCATCCCCAAAGAATGATGTTTCCACCTCCATGCTTCACGGTTGGGATGATGTTCTTGGGGTTGTACTCATCCTTCTTCTTCCTCCAAACACGGCAAGTGGAGTTTAGACCAAAAAGCTCTATTTTTGTCTCATCAGACCACATTACCTTCTCCCATTCCTCCTCTGGATCATCCAGATGGTCATTGGCAAACTTCAGACGGGCCTGGACATGCGCTGGCTTGAGCAGGGGGACCTTGCGTGCGCTGCAGGATTTTAATCCATGACGGCGTAGTGTGTTACTAATGGTTTTCTTTGAGACTGTGGTCCCAGCTTTCTTCAGGTCATTGACGAGGTCCTGCCGTGTAGTTCTGGGCTGATCCCTCACCTTCCTCATGATCATTGATGCCCCACAAGGTGAGATCTTGCATGGAGCCCCAGACCGAGGGTGGTTGACAGTCATCTTGAACTTCTTCCATTTTCTAATAATTGCGCCAACAGCTGTTGCCTTCTCACAAAGCTGCTTGCCTATTGTCCTGTAGCCCATCCCAGCCTTGTACAGGTCTACAATTTTATCCCTGATGTCCTTACACAGCTCTCTGGTCTTGGCCATTGTGGAGAGGTTGGAGTCTGTTTGATTGAGTGTATGGACATGTGTCTTTTATACAGGTAACGAGTTCAAACAGGTGCTTTTTAATGCAAATGAATTACTTAAAAATCATACAATGTGATTTTCAGATTTTTTGTTTTAGATTCCGTCTCTCACAGTTGAAGTGTACCTATGATTAAAAAAAATATAGACCTCTACATGCTCTGTAAGTAGGAAAACCTGTAGAATCGGTACTGTTTCAAATACTTGTCATCCCCACTGTATATAGGGACAGTTCCAATTCCATATTTACAATGTGTAGGGATACTGGAGTGATAGAGGTAGATACAGAGCATTTGTAAAGTATTCAGACCCCTTCCCCTTTTCCACATTTTGTTATGTTACAGCCTTGTTCTAAAATTGATCAAACATTTTTTTCCCTCGTCAATCTACACACAATACCCCATAATGACAAAGTGAAAACAGGTTTTTAGACATTTTTGCAAGTTTGGAACCACCCGGACAAACTGAGCAATCGGGGGAGAAGGGCCTTTGTCAGGGAGATCCAATGGTCACTCTCACAGAGCTCCAGAGTTCCTCTGTGGAGATGGGAGAACCTTCCAGAAGGACAACCATCTCTGCAGCACTCCACCAATCAGGCCTTTATGGTAGAGTGGCCAGACGGAAGCCACTCCTCAGTAAAACGCAAAAGACAGATTACTTGGAGTTTGCCAAAAGGGACCTAAAGACTCTCAGACCATGAGAAACAAAATTCTCTGGTCTGATGAAACCAAAATTGAACTCTTTGGCCTGAATGCCAAGCGTCACGTCTGCAGGAAACCTGGCACCCTCCCTACGGTGAAGCATGGTGGTGGCAGCATCATGCTGTGGGGATGTTTTTCAGCAGCAGGGACTGAGAGACTCAGGATTGAGGGAAAGATTAACAGATCAACGTACAGAGATATCCTTGATGAAAACCTGTTCCAGAGCATTCAGTATCTTGGACTTGGGCAAAGGTTCACCTTCCAACATGACAATGACCCTAAGCACACAGCCCAGACAATGCAGGAGTGGCTTTGGGACAAGTCTCTGAATATCCTTGAGTGGCCTAGCCAGAGCCCGGACTTCTCTGGAGAGACCTGAAAGTAGCTGTGCAGCGACGCTCCCCATCCAACCTGACAGAGCTTGAGAGGTTCTGCAGAGAGGAATAGGTGAATCTCCCCAAATACAGGTGTGCCAAGCTTGTAGCGTCATACCCAAGAAAACTCGAGGCTGTAATCACTACCAAATGTGCTTCAACAAAGTACTGAGTAAAGGGTTTGAATACTTATGGAAATATGTTTTTTTTTTGTGTTTTTTTTTAATAAATTTGCTAAAATTTCTAAAATCTTGTTTTTGCTTTATCCTTATGGGGTATTGTGTCTAGATTGATGAGGGGGAAAAAATATTTCATAAATTTTAGAATAATGCTCTAACGTAACAAAATGTGGAGAAAGTCAAGTGGTCTGAATACTTTCCGAATGTACTGTATGTATAGGGTTAAGGTGACTAGACATCAGCATGTGTGATAAACAGCAGCTTAAATGAAGATTGTATGTGAGTGACTTCGTGTGAGTGGATAAATGTGTGCGCATGTTATGTGTGTGTGTGAGTGTGTAGAGTCCTGTGAGTGTGCATAGAGAGTGTAAATACAAGAGTCAACTCAAATAGTCAGTTTAGCCATTTTGTTAGCTACTTAGCAGTCTTATGGCTTGGGAATAGAAACTGTTCAGAAGCCTGTTAGTGTCAGACTTGATGCACCGGTACCACTTGCTGTGCAGAAGCAGAGAGAACAGTCTATAACTTGGGTGGCTAGAGTGTTTAACGATTTCCTGGGCCTGTGCGGTTGTGGAACATTTTAAGTCCTAAGTGATTTGGACCACAAGGAACATGAAGCTCTTGACCCGCTCCACTGCAGCCCCATTGATGTGGATGGGGGGGAGGGGTGCTCGCGCCCCCGTTTCAGCTCCTTGGTCTTACTGGCGGTAAGGGGTAGCTTGTTGTCCCGGCACCACACTATAACGTCATTGACCTCCTTCCTGTAGGCTGTCTCATCGTCGCCGGTGATCAGGCCTACCACCGTCGTGTTGTCAGCAAACTTGATGATGGTGTTGGAGTCGTGCGGTCCTAGTGGATCTCTGATTAATCTAGGGCCTGGGTGATCTATGGTGGCTCTGTGGCTGTCACAGTGGACTTGATAACAAAGGGACAGGCAGGATAGCCAGGGCCGTACAGCCAGGGCCGTACAGGGGTTTTGGCCTGGCCAGGGCAAATGTCCCGCAGGACAATATCCTCAGAAATGGCTTGTCTCCTTGCATTAGGAGCCCTGGTTGAGTGGTGGCTCACAAAAACAACTCATCATGATTCACTCAGTTGCTGGAGCCGCTGCTGCCATCGAGAACCTGGGGGGACCTCAGCTCAAACCCTTCCTCTCCTGCCTTCCTCCCCCCACCCTGCTTCCTCGAAGCTCACCCAAAAGGCTGCTCGCCTACAAACACACCTCCTTTCCCCCTCATCCTCCACCTCCCCCCCTCATCCCTCTGTCTCCTCTCCTTCTTATACCTTATTGACGTGATGTGAAACAAACACACGTGACACCACTAAAAATGACAAAAACAACATTGTCTTAATGTGATGCCTGCTGAAGATAAATGCAAAGCAGCTTGAAGCATCATGATGAATGCTACAGTCTAATACCCCGCTGTTCAGGCATACATATATACATCATATTCTGGAGTATATGCAAATTGCCATCATACAAACTGAGGCAGCAGACTTTGTGAAAATTTATATTTGTGTCATTCTCAAAACTTTTGGCCACGACTGTACATACATACATACATACATACATACATACAGTACATACATACAGTACATACATACATACATACATACATACATACATACATACATACATACATACATACATACATACATACATACATACATACATACATACATACATACATACATTAATCACTGCATTGTTGGGTTTAGAGCTTGCAAGAAAGGCTCTTAACTGTAACTTGTGCAGGTGACATCAGAACTTGAAACTTGAAACGTGAAAAACCAGCCGACTCAGTCAACCACAATCTAAGAGAAAGGCAGGGGTCATGTTTACCGGTGGTTACTAAAGATTAACGTATGGTTACTGTAAGAAGAGGGTGTTATGTTGAGGATGACTCTAAGCCCATAACAGTGTGTAGATAAACCAGAAGCTCCATAGAAGCCGGATTGATTTAAATGACAGAGTAACATGTAACTGTGAGGGCACTGGGGTGGCAGTAATGGCTGCTGCCATACACTTCTTCATAGACGGCTGATGCTCTGATGTTGGCATGGCATTCAGGTGACAGAAGGGTTCAGTCACAGGGACTTTGCTCCTTTATGCCCTGAGCCAGATATGAGGCTGGCTTTAAAACAGTTTTGTATGTAAATATGTTAATAGCTTTTGTTAATCCCTTTGTGAAATGAAAACAGTATTATTTCAATGATGTTGATTAATTCATTTTAATATTTGCTTTTTCAGGATAAAAGTAGAATAGACACAACATTACAGTAAGCACAATAATATAAAGCCTTTTAAAATACATTTTCAAAGGACACATTTAGTATGCAATATTGGGCACAATGTACAGCACAGTAGGATTGTGAGATTGAGACCCTTGGACAGAAAGGGTGATTTCTGGGTGATTCATCAAAAGTTCAGAGATGAAGTGAAACTGTGTAAGCGTGTGTGTGTGTGTGTGTGTGTGTGTGTGTGTTGGAGTGCATGTGTGTACGTGTGTGTGCATGTAGATATGGGTCTCATTGTGTGTGTGTGTGCGTGTGCGCTTGTGCGTGTGTGTGTGTGTGTGTGTGCGGTGCTAGATCAAGCCTCTGCGCCTGCCTGCCTGTGTGTGAGTGTGTCCTGTGGGGGTGGTGGAGTTCACACAGAGCGAAGACCCATATTGAGACACAACACAATACTGACCACTTCACCTGAATAGATTTAATTTGGGATGCAGCGCTGTGTCTCTCTCTCCTGAAGGGGAAGGTCCTTAGCAGCAGCACACCCCCTCCATCACCTCACTCACTACTTGGCATTAATCCTTCTGGGTCAGGGATAGCTGGGGCTGTCATGCCCCCCTCATCTCGCCCCCTCACTACTAGGCCCAGAGCAGGAGATGACAGAGGGAGGAAGTAAAGAGGGAGGGAGGGATGGAGGAAGAGAAGAGATAGAAGGAAAGATGGAGTGAGGGATAGAGCGAGGGATAGAGTGAGGGATGGAGTGAGGGATAGAGTGAGGGATGGAGTGAGGGATAGAGTGAGGGATAGGAGGGAAAGACTGTTAACTCCCCTGGCGACTAGGAGGTGACCCTGGATCTGATCGATTTTCTGTGGAACAGCTACACAACCCTAAATCACCTGTGTCGCATCCACACAGTGTTTCAGTGCTCAGCGCAGGTGCCACCCAATAATGCTTTGTTATCGCTGCCTCACAAAACACAGCCCCTGTCATGAAATCCATCTTCCTGTTCCTTCTTTTAACCCCCAAACACAATCCCCAGGACCTGAGTGACTGAAACGTGACTGTAAATTACGCCACAATTTAAAACCCGTAAACAGAGAGCGAGAGAGAGAGAGAGAGAGAGAGCGAGAACGAGAGAGATAGACAGACAGACAGAGTGTGGTTGATGACTATGTTGTGCTAAGCGGTGCTTCATCAGTTCTCATCAGCCTGTCAGGTAGTCAGTGTGGCAGTGTTGGGGCCCAGGCCCCCTGTGTGGTGGGCCCTGTCAGTGAGAGGGGCCCTGGTGGGCCTGATTAATGCTCTCTCCACAGTGCTCCCAATGGGAAACCACTTCCAGCACACACACTCTCCAACCAACACAGCTCTGGCTCTGCATGCCATCACTCTGTGACAGGCGGAAACACGCTGACATTGTGCCTGGACTGGGGATGGTGTGGTTATTGGCCAAGACAGGTAATGTCATGACAATATAAGAGTTTCGTGTGTGTGTGTGTGTGTGTGTGTGTGTGTGCCTGTATGTCTGGTGAGTACAGCTCGTAAATTATGTTTTTATTTAAACATGAGCATGTTTTTATTACGCAAGAAACACACACTAAAAAACAGACAAGCACACACATAGCATCATGGGCTCTGGAGGCTGGACGGTAATGAGCCCAGACACACTACGTGAGAGATTATTTTCCTTCTTTTGTTTAATGCCCCAAACATCTGTGTTGTCACACAACATCAGCCGATGAGAGCTCAAGCAGCAAGGCTGTCAGGGCCTGTTGGTCTGGTTGTTCTGTATGTGTGTATGTGTTCTTGTCCTTTTTATGTGTGTGCACGCTCCTCAGCTAATCCCAGACAGGCTGCCCAGAAAGAGAGAGACATTGGGAAGACCCATGATTAACTTGGAGGAGACGTGGGCGGAGTGTCAATATGTTACTGGCATGTTGCACTGCGTCGTGAGAGAGACAGAGAGATAAAAGGGTGGATGGACAAAAAGAGAACGGAGGGAAGAGAGAGAGAGAGAGAGAGAGAGAGAGAGAGAGAGAGAGAGAGAGAGAGAGAGATGCTTGAGGGAAATAGTGCCATGGGGACAATGTAGATTTACCAGACTGAAATGAAGAAGTCGGGTAAGGATCTGGAAAGCAGAAAAAATAGCTGTGAAGTGAAATGCATAGTCAGAAGAGAAAGTAGAGATGGCTCTGGGTTACTAAAACGCACAGTGTACATTTAACAATGGTTTATACAATATGATTTTGTTATGAATTATTACCATGAAACGGTAATATATACAACTAAAATCTAAATCAAAAACCTTATTCATCCAGTCATGACAAGCTCTGAGCCTCACCTGTATTTCTTTAACTCGGCAAGTCAGTTAAAACGTCTTAGGGCTGCAATCCGTTAACGGGATCGATATGACAACAGCCAGTGAAAGTGCAGGGCACCAAATTCAAAACAACAGAAATCTCATAATTAAAATTCCTCAAACATACCTGTTCATGTATTTTATACCGTTTTAAAGTAATCTTGTTGTTAATCCCACCACAGTGTCCGATATCAAATAGGCTTTACAGCCAAAGCACCACAAACGATTATTTTAGGTGACCACCAACTCACCGAAAAACACAGCCATTTTTCCAGCCAAAGAGAGGAGTCACAAAAAGCACAAATAGAGATAAAATTAATCACTAACCTTTGATGATCTTCATCAGATGACACTCATAGGACTTCATGTTACACAATACATGCATGTTTTGTTCGATAAAGTGCATATTTATATAAAAAAATCTCAGTATACATTGGCGCGTTACATTCACTAGTTCCAAAAACATCCGCTGATACTGCAGAGAGCCACATCATTTTACAGAAATACTCATTATAAATGTTGATGAAAATGCAATTCTTTAACATGGAAATAAAGACATACCTCTCCTTAATGCAACCGTTGTGTCAGATTTCAAAAAAACTTTACGGAAAAAGCAAACCATGCAATAATCTGAGAGGGCGCTCAGACAAAAAATAAAATTATCCGCCATGTTGGAGTCAACAGAAATCAGAAATCACATTATAAATATTCCCTTTCCTTTGATGATCTTCATCAGAATGCACTCCCAGGAATCCTAGTTCCACAATAAATGCTTGATTTGTCCGATAATGTCCGTTATTTATGTCCAAGTAGCTACTTTTGATAGCGCGTTTAGTACACAAATTCAAACGCTCGTGCAGGTCCAGCCGAACGTCGGACGAAAACTTCAAAAAGTTATATTACAGGTCGAAGAAACTTGTCAAACTATGTATAGAATCAATCTTTAGGATGTTGTTATCATAAATCTTCTATAATGTTCCAACCGGAGAATTCCGGGTCGCTATCATGTGAAATGCGAGTGACCAGGACCTGGCTCGCTGCCAGACCACTGACTCAAAGAGCTCCCATCCGGCTCCACAACACAGTAGAAGCCTCATTCAAGTTTCTAAAGACGGTTTACATCTAAGGGAAGCCCTGGGAAGTGCAACTTCATCCATATCCAACTGTGTATTCAATAGGGGCTGGGTTGAAAATCGACCAACCTCAGATTTCCCACTTCCTGTTTGGATTTCTTCTCAGGTTTTTGCCTGACATATGAGTTCTGTTATACTCAAAGACATCGTTCAAACAGTTTTAGAGATTTCAGAGTGTTTTCTATCCAATACAAATAATACGCATATATTAGCAACTGGGACTCAGGAGCAGGCTGTTTACTCTGGGCACCTCTGGGCAGCTTTCATCCAAGCTACTCAATACTGCCCCTGCAGCCATAAGAAGTTTTAAGAACAAGTTCTTATTTACAAGGCCGTCCTACCTCAGACAAACCCTAACCCAGAGGATGCTGGGCCAATTGTGCACTGCCCTATAGGACTCCCAATCACAGCCGGTTGTGATACAGCCTGGAATCAAACCAGGTTCTGTAATGACACCTATAGCACCGAGATGTAGTGCCTTAGACCGCTGCACCAGTCGGGAGCCCTCTGAGCTTCTGTTCTTTCTGCTCTTCACTGAACCCTGCCCTGTCTTTCATGCTCTCTGAAACCATGCTAAAAGCCTGTACTGTATACTCTAAGCAGTGTGAAACTAGCCCCGACTCTCAGAGATCTTTCTAACAAGGAGAAAGTTCTGAGAGCGCATTGGGCTCGGTTCACTTGGCACTGGCTAATGTTGTGATGGGGATGTGAGGAGAAGAGCAAGGCTTCTGGAGGTCCAGTTTTCCTCATTGATTTACACCAATTGATTTGAGACTTAAGTGACAGGCCAGGGGAAACAGAACCTCAGCCTGTTGCTGTCAGTGTTCTGTTGATTACTGCTTCAATTCCTACCTCCATTTACCCCCCTTTGTTTCATCATTCTTCACTCACTCACTCACTCACTCACTCACTCACTCACTCACTCACTCACTCACTCACTCACTCACTCACTCACTCACTCACAATTGCTCCAAGTAAGCCTACATTAGAACACATGGCTGTGCCTTTTAGGAGTATCCCTACACCAATCTTCAACTTCAACACCCCTCATTGAATGAATATTGAAAGCCTTGAATGGTTTCATAACTCCCAAATGAAGAAGCAATAATAGCATTGAGACAGTATTCTAGAATATGAGATCCCTCTCTGCCAACTGCCACTAAGCTATGGAAAGGCAAACATATCGTAAAGCATACAGCAACCCTATACCTCGTCTAGGAGCAAGGGGGTATAAAGACTCTACATGCAGGATTGATGCGTTGCCATAGTGACTGCCTTTACATTGAATCAATGTAAAAGCTAGCGATTTGGTCGCTCCACAGGGCTGCATGCGATCCTTCTCAACATAGATGTAATGTTTGAGCAGGCAAGAGATAGAGCGGCGTCTCATTCACTTCTACCATGTGATCTGATGAATTATGTAAGCACAGAAGATATTAGACACATATGAATAGATCAGGACATATTGAAAATGATTTGCATTAATGTCAATGAGTCCTACTGAGATGAAAAGAGTTTGAGGAGAGAAAGATGGAATAACCCCTGTGGGGCTGCTAGGAGGAAGAGGAAAGGTGGAGAGGTCTTTCATCTTGGCTGGCAGCCATCTTTGAAGATGAGTTGGGAAAGTGGGGACCTACTGTATATACCTCTCTAAAATCAATGAAGTTCTCAGTTTGCTTATACTGCATGTTGTTCTTCGGTCCATTGCAAGTTTGAAGATGGTGTCAACACACACTAAAAAAACAGACAAACATCCGGCTATCTTTCTTGCACTCAGTTGCAACCCCCCCGCCCACACACAGACACATGTCCATGCATACACAAATAGATGCATAGCCACACACACAGACATGCATTTACACACATACAGTATCTCTCTCTCTCTCTCTCTCTCTCTCTCTCTCTCTCTCTCTCTCTCTCTCTCTCTGCGGTTCATGGCATGATCTACAAAAATAGGGAAGAGTGATAGAGATCACATTAATCTCAGTGTGAAGTAGACCTGCCAAATCCAGTGAGAATTGAGTGCTACACAAATGATGATAAAACTGAAAGACATGCATTTACCATCACAATGGCACAGAAAACATGGGGACGGCTGACAAGAAAGATCATAAAGAAAATGCCCTTTTCAAAGCCCTTCTTCCAGCTCTCTTTCTCTCCCCTTCTCCATTTGTGAATCACCAGAAATGAACCTGCCCTCATTTTGAAAGGGGGATGGGGATTCCTATTTGAACAGGCAGGCACACTACAGCTCAAGGGAGGGAGGGAGGGAGGGAGGGAGGGAGGGAGGGGAGGGAGGGAGGGAGGGAATACAGATTGTGAGGGAGAGAGAGTGAGACCTGAGACAGAGACAGAAAAAGAGTGAAAGAGAGAGAGGGGAGCAGAACAGACTATGTGCAGACTATGAAATCCTTATCAGGAACACAGAGACCAATCCACCAATGGCAGCTCGCACATGCAGTGTGAGTCGGAGGGTTTCAAAGGCTACCCCCATCACCCCAGCCTCCCTTCATCCCTCCCGCTATCCCTCTCTCTTCTCCTCCGCCCCTGTCTGAATGTCAAACAGCTAATAAACGCAACAGGACTGGATGTGTGTGCACGAGTGCTAACTGCAAACGCTTGTTCCAAACGACCGACACACTCGCAATTTGTCTGGATTTAGCAGCCAATCCATCTGGCTACTACACATGCACTACATAACACCAGCCCTTCTCTGATCTCTGCTGTTTATTCTGCCAATGTTTTCTGTGGAGGGAATATTCACCACCCCTCTCTGACATTAGGCTAACATGTACAGTACCAGTCAAAAAGTTGGACACACCTACTCATTCCAGGGTTTTTCTTTGTTTGGACTATTTTCTACATTGTAGAATAATAGTCAAGACATCAAAACTATTAAATATCACATATGGAATCATGAAGTAACCAAAAAAGTGTTAAACAAATCCAAATATATTTTCGATTTTCGATTCTTCAAAGTAGCCAACCTTTGCCTTGATGACAGCTTTGGACACTTTTGGCATTCTGTCAACCGGATTCATAAGGAATGCTTTTCCAACAGTCCTGAAGGAGTTCCCACATATGCTGAGCACTTGTTGGCTGCTTTTCCTTCGCTATGCGGTCCAACTCATCCCAAACTCACATGGCTTGAGATTGGGTGATTGTGGAGGCCAGGTCATCTGATGCAGCACTCCATCAATCTCCTTCTTGGTCAAATAGCCCTTACACAGTCTGGAGGTGTGTTGGGTCATTGTCCTGTTGAAAAACAAATGACAATTCCACTAGGCGCAAACCAGATGGGACGGCGTATAGCTGCAGAATGCTGTCATAGCCATGCTGGTTAAGTGAGCCTTTACAAAGCTGTCATTAAGGCAAAGGGTGGCTACTTTGAAGAATCTCAAATATAAACACTTTTTTGGTTACTACATTATTCCATATGTATTATTTCATAGTTTTGATGTCTTCAGTATTATTCTATAATGTAGAATAAAGTAAAAATAAAGCAAAACCCTTGAATGAGTAGGTGTGTCCAAACTTTTGACTGGTACTGTATATACCTTTGATGTACTGTAAATAATGTACTATATGTTGATGATGATTCTCACTGGTTCCAAAACTTTTTATTGTCCTGTAACCCTTCAAACATTCAACCTCCAGCTGCGTACCCCCTCCAGCTGCTTACCCCCTCTAGCACCAGTGTCAGCGCACTCTCAAATGTTGTTTTTTGCCATCATTGTAAGCCTGCCACACACACACTGTACAATACGTTTACTAAACATAAGAATGAGTGTGAGTTTCTGTCACAACCCGGCTCGTGGGAAGTGACAAAGAGCTCTTATAGGACCAGGGCACAAATAATAATATAATAATAATCAATACTTTTGCTCTTTATTTAGCCATCTTACATATAAAACCTTATTTGTTCATCAAAAATGGTGAATAACTCACCACGGGTTAAATGAGAAGGGTGTACTTGAAATGATGCACATAACTGCAATGTTGGGTTGTATTGGAGAGAGTCTCAGTCTTAAAATCATTTCCCACACACAGTCTGTGCCTGTATTTAGTTTTCATGCTAGCAAGGGCCGAGAAACCACTCTCACATAGGTACGTGGTTTCGAAGAGCATCAGTGTCTTAACAGTGTGATTTTCCAAGGCAAGAAACTCTGAGCGCAGCCCTATCCAGAAATCTGGCAGTGGCTTCTGATTAGATTCAATTTTCACAGAACCGCTTCTTGCAATTTCGATGAGGCTCTCTTGTTCAGTAAGTGGACTGGAGGCAGGGCATGAAAGGGATAACGAATCCAGTTGTTTGTGTCATCCGTTTCGGGAAAGTACCTGCGTAATTGTGCACCCAGCTCACTCAGGTGGCATTGTCTGTAAGCTTCAGTTCATTTGCACATAAAAAATCATACAATGATGGGAAGACCTGTGGGCTTTCCTTGTTAATGCAGACAGAGAAGAGCTCCAACTTCTTAATCATAGCCTCAATTTTGGCCCACACATTGAATATACAGTGCCTTGCGAAAGTATTCGGCCCCCTTGAACTTTGCGAATACTTTCGCAAGGCACTGTAGTTGCGGAGAGTCCTTGTAATCATAGATTCAGTTCATTCAGGAGAGAAAAAACATCACCCACATAGAGCAGTCATGTGAGTGTCACGTTGGTATCGGGAGACAGGCGCAGGAATGTGTAATAGTTTTTTTATTACACCCAAATTACGGCGTGCCATGTAAAGGCACGGGGACGAAGACCAAAGAAACACTATTACAAAACATGTATGTTGTAAAGGCGTTACATGGTCGCTGCCCATATCATTGCACAATGCAGAAAATACACAGGAGTTCAGGGGCCTTGTGCAGTAGGGGGCGCTATTAAAATTTTTGGATGAAAAACGTTCCCGTTTTAAACAAGATATTTTGTCACGAAAAGATGCTCGACTATGCGTATAATTGACAGATTTGGAAAGAAAACACTCTAACGTTTCCAAAACTGCAAAGATATTGTCTGCGAGTGCCACAGAACTGATGTTACAGGCGAAACCCAGATAAAAATCCAACCAGGAAGTGCCGCATTTTTTTTAACCGCCTCATGCCAATGACTCCTTATGTGGCTGTGAATGAGCTACGAATGACCTTACGTTTTCCACGTATTCCCCAAGGTGTCTACAGCATTGTGACGTCTTTTTAGGCATTTCCATTGAAGAATGGCTGTAAGGGACCATATATAGCATGTGGTCACATGGTGTCTCCCGCAGAAAATCTCGTGTAAAATACTGAGGTAGCCATTTTTCCAATCGCTTCTTATGAGAAACCAATTGCCTCGACGGATATATTATCGAATGTATATGTTAAAAACACCTTGAGGATGGATCCTAAACAACGTTTGCCGTGTTTCTGTTGATATTATGGAGCAAATTTTGAAAAAAGTTTGGCGTTATAGTTGCAGCATTTTCCGGTCGATTTCTCAGCAAAGCATGATGAAGAAACGGGAGCTATTTCGCCTACAAAAATAATATTTTTGGAAAAAAGGAACATTTGTTATCTAACTGGGAGTCTCCTGAGTGAAAGCATCTGACGTTCTTCAAAGGTAAATTATTTAATTTGGTTGCTTTTCTTATTTTCGTGAAAATGTTGCCTGCTGCCAGCAGAGCTAGCATAGCATTATGCCATGATAAACTTACACAAATGCTTGTCTAGCGTTGGCTGTAACGCATATTTTGAAAATCTGAGATGACAGTGTTGTTAACAAAAGGCTAAGCTTGTGTTTGAATATATTTATTTCATTTCATTTGCGATTTTCACGAATAGGAAAAGTTTCTAGGGGTATTTATGTCCGCTGCGTTATGCTAATGCATTTGAGGCTATGATTACACTCCCGGATACGGGTTTGCTCATCGCAAGAGGTTTAACAAAGTTAACCATTTCAATTGTATTTTACCTTTATTTAACTTGGCAAATCAGTTAAGAACAAATTCTTATTTTCAATGACGGCCTAGGAACAGTGGGTTAACTGCCTGTTCAGGGGCAGAACGACAGATGTGTACCTTGTCAGCTCGGGGGTATGAACTTGAAACCTTTCGCTTACTAGTCCAACGCTCTAACCACTAGGCTACCCTGCCACCTCATTGTAGTTTCCAAAACGCATTTCAAACTGTTAGGCATCCCCTTGGCAGCAAGAGCCTCTCGTGGATGCTGCAGTGTACCCAAGTGAAGTCGGGAGCAGCTACTTGCAGGAGCGTTACCACTCCACTATCTCTCCCTGTCATGGCTTTTGCGCCATCAGTACAGATACCGACACATCTTGACCACCAAAGTCCATTTGATGTCACAAAGCTGTCCAGTACTTAAGAAAAATCCTATCATGTTGTCCTGGTTTCCAGTGGTTTGCAGAAGAGGGTGTCCTCCTTAATTAACCCCCCATAAACGTAACGGACATATACCAGGAGCTGTGCCAGGCCCGCTACGTCTGTCGACTCATCCAGCTGTAACACATATAATTCACTAGCTTGTATGCGAAGCAGTAATTGTTTTAAAACATATCCTGCCGTGTCACTGATGCGTCGTGAAACAGTGTTGTTTGATGAAGACATTGTCTGTACAGTTTTTTGGGCCTTTCCCCCCAGCATTGTCCCAGCCATATCCGCGGCAGCAGGAAGAATTTAGTCCTCCACAATAGTATGGGGCTTGCCTGTCCTAGCCACTCGGTAGCTCACCATATAAGACACTTCCAACCCCTTCTTATTAATGCTATCTGTTGTCTTACTACTCGAAAGTTGTCTTTATATTCGCTCAAAAAACTCCCGTGGCTTATTTTTCAAATTGTCATGTTTCGTTTCTAAATGTCTGTGCAAGAGTGAAGGTTTCCCGCAAAATTGTAACGGTTAATGTGATTGGATGTTAATTATTTGACTAGGCTACCTGTATTTGACATTGTGTTGTTATTTTGCTGAACGCTAGATGGTTTAATTTGATTTTTGGCAGTGAAACGAGGCTACTCAGGCGAGAGAAAAAACCTCATCCAAATGTACTGTGGGGCAAAAAAGTATTTAGTCAGCCACCAATTGTGCAAGTTCTCCCACTTAAAAAGATGAGAGAGGCCTGTAATGTTCATCATAGGTACACTTCAAATATGACAGACAAAATGAGAAAAAAATCCAGAAAATCACATTGTAGGATTTTTAATGAATTTATTTGCAAATTATGGTGGAAAATAAGTATTTTCAGACCTGTAACTTCTTCACATTTTTATTTGGCATTCCCTGACAGCATTGTGCGTACCCCTGGGGATAATGTTTGTTACAACTAATTAGAGAAGTACTAGACCAATCAATCAAATGTATTTATTTAGCCCTTTCTACATCAGCTGATGTCACAAAGTGCTGTACAGAAATCCATCCTAAAACCCCAAACAGCAAGCAAAGGCAGGAACCTAGAAAGAAACCTAGAGAGGAACCAGCCTCTGAGGAGTGGGCCAGTCCTCTTCTGGCTGTGTCAGGTGGAGATTATAACAGAACATGACCAAGATGTTCAAACGTTCATAGATGACCAGCAGGATCAAATAATAATGGTTGGTTGTAGATGGTGTAACAGGTCAGCACCTCAGGAGTACATTTCAGTTAGCAAATAAAGACCTCAAAATAGACTCTTTGGAATGTTATTTGGAGCAAAATAATGATTGGCATTTGTATGCTAGATAAATCCTTCAAATATCACAGGCTCTTTGTTGTGTTATATCACCCATCAGTTCAGTCTTAAGAACCAGAGTACACTGAAAACTAAAACTGTTTTCTGGGAGAAACCTTGGATAACACCACAGCTACTGAGTGAAGACGTATTTAAGAAAGCTAGTGATTACATGTGAAATAATGCAGCCCTGGGCGTTGATGGAGCATGTGCAGGAGCAAGAGCAGGGGGAGTGGGTGGATTGTGTGTGTGTGTGTGTGTGTGTGTGTGTGTGTGTGTGTGTGTGTGTGTGTGTGTGTGTGTGTGTGTGTGTGTGTGTGTGTGTGTGTGACTGTCGTGGGAGCTAGCTGGGCTGAGAGGCTCAGAGAGGTGGTGGCACACTTAGATCATTAATCAGGCTCGGCTGTGTGGCGGGGGCGGGCAGACAAATTCATGCAAATGCATACCCATTTTGCAGGCAGGTTGAGCCAAAGACAAAGACAAAGCCAAACCCACATTTTAGCTACTGTACAGCTTTTGGGTTGTAGACCAATTCCCCAATACTCCAATACACACCAGTGCACCTCTACCCCAGGTTGTTGGAAATGTGTCATCAGTCTAGGCTGCTAGTCTGATGGTCTGATGGTAAATGGAACATGAAACAGGAACAGCAAGTTGGAGCTGATCATTGGGTAGAGAAAAGCATTGGATTCTTGATTTCCTGAACAAGATCTCATAGTTTCCCTTTGAAATTCTGTGTGGTTACAGGGTTAATTCCACGTGGTTACAGGTTTAACGCAGAAACAAGTCAAAGGTTAACAGTTTAGGCGTTCATTCCAAGTATTTAAGGTTCAGGCTTGGTAGTGCTGAACGATTAACTCTCATTTCAGTTATTTGGGGGATTTTAAACTAATTGACGGACATAGGTTAAATGATCTGAATTCCATCACGTTTTTTCTGTTAGCTCAATGAGCAGTTTCTCTAGAGACAAAATATAAATGCAACATGTAAGGTGTTCGTCCCATGTTTCATGAGCAGAAATAAAAGATTCCAGAGATTTTTTTTTATAAATGAATTTCAATGATGGCCTAGGAACACTGGGTTAACTGCCTGTTCAGGAGCAGAATGACAGATTTGTACCTTGGGGATTTGAACTTGCAACCTTTCAGTTACTAATCCAACACTCTAACCACTAGGCTACCATGCCGCCCCAGATATTTCATACGCACAAAAATCTTCTTTCTCTCAAATAATTGTGCACACATTTGTTTAGATCCCTGTTAGTGAGCATTTCTCCTTTGCCAAAATAATCCATCCAACGGACAGGTGCGGCATATCAAGAAGCTGATTAAACAAATGTGTCATTACACAGGTGCACCTTTGCTAGGAACAATAAAAGGCCACTAAAATGTGCAGTTTTGTCAAACAACACAATGCTACAGATGTCTCAGGTTTTGACTGAGCCTGCAATTGACATGCAGACTGCAGGAATGTCCACCAGAGCTGTTGCCAGATAATGTAATGGTCATTTCTCTACCGTAAGGTGCCTCCAACGACATTTTAAAGAATTTGGCAGTACGTCCAACCGGCCTCACAACCTCAGACCACGTGTAACCACGCCAGCCCAGGGACTTACACATCCGGCTTCTTCATCTTCGTCTGAGACCAGCAACCCAGACATTTGATGAAAGTGAGGAGTAGTTCTGTCTGTAATAAAGCCCTTTTGTGGGGAAAAACATATTCTGATTGGCTGGGCCTGGCTCAGAGAGAATGTGTGATTGAGAGGGATAGAAAGCAGTTGTTTCACAATGTGAAATCTCTATATGAAAATACAGGATCTAAGTGATTGATAGTTGGTATTCAGAAGTTATAAAAGTATGCCTTATTTACTTTGAAGAACGACTAAAATAGTGATGTTTGTCAGACAGCATAGGCTAATAAAGTAATCCATTTAAAAAATGTTTAATCAAATCCAATTGTATTGGTCACATACACATGTTTAGCAGATGTTATTGCGGGTGTAGCGATATGCTTGCGTTTCTAGCTCTGACAGTGCAGTAATATCTAACAAGTAATATCTAACAATTTCACAATATATACTCAATACACACAAATCTAAGTAAAGGAATTATGAATTAAAAATATATAAATATAAGGACGAGCAATGTCAGAGCAGCACAGACTAAGTAGAATAGAATAGAATAAAGTATATACATATGAAATGAGTAAAACGAGATATGTAAACATTATTAAAGTGACTAGTGTTCCATTTATTAAAGTGGCCAGTGATTTCAAGTCTGTGTATATAGGCAGCAGCCTCTAATGTGCTAGTGATGGCTGGAGGGCAGGTAGCTTGCCCCCAGTGATGCATTGGGCGGACGGCACCACCCTCTGGAAAGCCCTGTGGTTGTGGGCTGTACAATTGCCATACAAGGTGGTAATACAGCCTGACAGGATGCTCTCAATTGTGCATCCGTAAAAGTTTGTGAGGGTTTTAGGTGCCAAGCCAAATTTCTTCAACCTCCTGAGGTCTTCACCACACTGTCCGTGTGGGTGGACCATTTCAGTTTGCCAGTGATGTGTACGCCGAGGAACTTGAAGCTTTCTACCTCCTCCACTGTGGTCCCATTGATGTGGATTGGGGGGTGCTATCTCTGCCGTTTCCTGAAGTCCACGATCATCTCCTTTGTTTCGTCGATGTTGAGTGAGAGGTTATTTTCCTGACACCACACTCGCAGAGCCCTCACCTCCTCCCTGTAGGCTCTCGTCATTGTTGGTAATCAAGCCTACTACTGTTGTGTCGTCTGCAAACTTGATTATTGAGTTGGAGGCGTGCTTGGCAACGCAGTCATAGGTGAACAGGGATTAGAGGAGGGGGCTGAGCACACACCCTTGTGGGGCCCCAGTGTTGAGGATCAGCGGAGTGGAGGTGTTGTTTCCCATCTTCACCATCTGGGGGCAGCCGACAGGAAGTCCAGGATCCATTTGCAAAGTGCGGGGTTCAGACCCAGGGCCTCAAGCTTAATGATGCGATTGGAGGGTACTATGGTGTTAAATGTTGAGCTATAGTCAATGAACAGCATTCTTACATGGGTATTCCTCTTTTCCAGATGGGATAGGGCAGTGTGCAGTGTGATGGCGATTGCATCGTCTGTGGATCTATTGGGTCAGTAAGCAAATTGAAGTGGGTCTCGGGTGTCGGGTAAGGTAGAGGTGATATGATCCTTGACTAGTCTCTTAATTAAAGCACTTCATGATGACAGAAGTGAGTGCTTCGGGGTGATAGTAATTTAGTTCAGTTACCTTTGCTTTTTTGGGTACAGGAACAATGGTGGTCATCTTGAAGCATGTGGGAACAGCACACTGGGATAGGGAGAGATTAAATTTGTCAGTAACCACACCAGCCAGCTGGTCTGCACATGCTCTGTGGACAACTGAAATATACACAACAACTGAAATATTTTGTTAAAGTAGAATAATAAATGATGCTTAATAAGTGATAAGCAGAAATGAGCACTCACTACCATCATGGGACTTGTATTAATTGTTTTATTCTGTGTTGTTACAGCCCTCAACCCACATAATGCATAGTCTATTTAATGTCCCAAAACAGCAATTATTTTTTGATAATGGAACCGAAACCGAACCGACCTCGAAAAGCACTAATCGCTCAGCACTATGGTTTGGGGAAGGCGTAAACAAAATAATTAAAAACAACGCACTGTTTCCATCAACTATCATCAATTATTCTAACGGCTTGCTAGAGCATTGTGAGCTGCATTGGTGCAGTGGTCTAAGAGGCGTGCGTGCTACTGCTCCAAGCATTATGAGTTTGTGCCCAGTGCTGGGCAATTGTTTTCCTTTTTTTTGTGAGCGCAGAGGAAGGCATATATCGACTTTCTGGGGACCTTTTCAAAAGTCTGAAGTCTACTTCTAGTGACCAGGCTGGATTTCCTTTTTGACTGTAAGAGAAATAGGTGCAGTTCTATCGAGCAGGAGCGTCTTGTGTTTGAATATCATCCCCAAACATGGGTCATCGTTGGTCTTGTCCAACATCAGAAAGTCAACACCGTCCATTGCCGTGTTACTGGCGTGTCATTCCTTCCGGGACATCATCTTTCTGTCGAGCAAATGGACTGTTAACGAGGGTGTCAATCCTCCCTTACCTTGGAAGGAAGGAGGGTTGAAGAATTGAAGGATTGTTCAGGCCTACTCAAGCGGGCAATTCAGGGAGTGAACTCTCTCATGTTTTCTTAATTTCAAGGTTGAGTCCAACAGTACAATATTTACTTTTTCTACATTTTGGTACATTACAGCCTTATTATAAAATGTATTAAATTAATGTTTTTCCTCAACAATCTACACACATACCTCATAATAACAAAGCAAAAAAAAGGCCTTTCTACATTTTTGAAAATGTAAAAAATTATTATAACTGAAATACTTTATTTACAATTGAAGTCAGAAGTTTACATACACTTAGGTGGGAGTCATTAAAACTCATTTTTCAACCACTCCACAAATTTCTTGTTAACAAACTATAGATTTGGCAAGTCGATTAGGACATCTACTTCGTGTATGACACAAGTAATTTTTCCAACAATTGTGTACAGACAGATTATTTCACTTATAATTCACTGAATCACAATTCCAGTGGGTCAGAAGTTTACATACACTTGGTGACAAGTTCACTCTGCCTTTAAACAGCTTGGAAAATTCCAGAAAATGATTTCATGGCTATAGAAGCTTCTGACAGGCTAAATGACATCATTAGTCAATTGGAGGTGTACCTGTGGATGTCTTTCAAGGCCTACCTTCAAACTCAGTGCCTCTTTGCTTGACATCATGGAAAAATCAAAGAAATCAGCCAAGACCTCAGAAAAAAAACTGTAGACCTCCACAAGTCTGGTTCATCCTTGGGAGCAATTTCCAAACGCCTGAAGGTACCACGTTCGTCTGTACAAACAATAGTAGAATCATACCGCTCAGGAAGGAGACGCTTTCTGTCTCCTAGAGATGAACGTACTTTGGTGCAAAAAGTGCAAATCAATCCCAGAACATCAGCAAAGGACCTTGTAAAGATGATGGAGGAAACAGGTACAAAAGTAACTATATCCACAATAAAACGAGTCCTATTTCGTCATAACCTGAAAAGCCGCTCAGCAAGGAAGAAGCCACTGCTCCAAAACCGCCATAAAAAAGCCAGACTACAGTTTGCAACTGCACATGGGGACAAAGATTGTACTGGAGAAATGTCCTCTGATCTGATGAAACAAAAATAGAACTGTCTGGCCATAATGACCATCGTTATGGTTGGAGGAAAAAGGGGGAGGCTTGCAAGCCAAAGAACACCATCCCAACCGTGAAACACGGGAGTGGCAGCATCATGTTGTGAGGGTGCTTTGCTGCAGGAGGGACTGGTGGCAAATGGGTCTCCCAAATGGACAATGACCCCAAGGATATGTAACAGTATAGCTTTCGTTCTTCTCCTCGCCCCTATCTGGGCTCGAACCAGGGACCCTCTGCACACATCAACAACTAACACCCACAAAGCATCGTTACCCATCATGCCACAAAAGCCACGGCCCTTGCAGAGCAAGGGGAACAACTACTTCAAGGTCACAGAGCGAGTGAAGTCACAGATTGAAACTCTATTAGCGCACACCACCGCTAACTAGCTAGCCATTTCACATCAGTTACACATACTTCAAAAGTTGTGGAAAATGGCTTAAGGACAACAAAGTCAAGGTATTGGAGTGGCCATCACAAAGCCCTGATCTCAATCTTATTGAACATTTTGGGGCAGAACTGAAAAAGAGTGTGCGAGCAAGGAGGCCTACAAACTTGACTCAGTTACACCAGCTCTGTCAGGAGGAATGGACCAAAATTCACTCAACTTATTGTGGAAGCTTGTGGAAGGCTACCCGAAACATTTGACCCAAGTTAAACAATTTAAAGGCAATGCTACCAAATACTAATTGAGTGTATGTAAACTTCTGACCCACTGGGAATGTGATGAAAGAAATCAAATACAAAATAAATAATTCTCTCTACTATTATTCTGACATTTCACATTCTTAAAATAAAGCGGTGATCCTATCTGACGTAAAACAGGGAATTTTTACTAGGATTGAATGTCAGGAATTCTGAAAAACTGAGTTAAAATGTATTTAGCTAAGGTGTATGTAAACTTCTGACTTCAACTGTATGTAAGTATTTAGACCCTTTGCTATGAGACCCGAAATTGAGATCAGGTCCAACCTGTTTCCGTTGATCATCCTTGAGACGTTTCTACAACTTGATAGGAGTCCACCTGTGGTAAATTCAATGGCTTGGACATGTTTTGGAAAAGCACACACCTGTCTATATAAGGTCGCACAGTTGACAGTGTATATCAGAGCAAAAACCAAACCATGAGGTCGAAGGAATTGTCAGTAGAGCTCCAAGACAGGATCGTTTCGAGACACAGATCTGGGGAAAGGTACAACAAAAATGTCTGCTGCATTGAAGGTCCCCAAGATAACAGTGGCCTCCATCATTCTTAAAAGGAAGAAGTTTGGAAACTCCAAGACTCTTCCTAGAGCTGGCCTACCAGGCCAAACTAAGCAATGGGGGGAGAAGGGCCTTGTTCAGGGAGGTGACCAAGAATCCAATGGTCACTCTGACAGAGCTCCAGAGTTCCTCTGTGGAGATGGGAAACCTTCCAGAAGGACAACCTACAGCACTCAACCAATCAGGCCTTAATAGTAGAGTGGCCAGACGGAACCACTCCTCAGTAAAAGGCACATGACAACCCGCCTGGAGTTTGCCAAAAGGCCCCTAAAGACTCTTAGACCATGAAAAACAAGATTCTCTGGTCTGATGAAACCAAGATTGAACTATTTGGCTTGAATGCCAAGCGTCACGTCTGGAGGAAAGCTGGCACCATCCCTACTGTGAAGAATGGTGGTGGCAGCATCATGCTGTGGGGATGTTTTTCAGTGGCAGGGACTGGGAGACTAGTCAGGATCGAGGGAAAGATGAACGGAGCAAAGTACAGAGTGATCCTTGATGAAAACCTGCTCTAGAGCGATCAGGACCTCAGACTGGGGCGAAGGTTGACCTTCCAACAGGACAATGACCCGAAGCACACAGCCAAGATAATGCAGGAGTGGCTTCGGGACAAGTCTCTGAATGTCCTTGAGTGGCCCAGCCGGAGCCTGGACTTGAACCCGATCGAAGATCTCTGGAGAGACCTGAAAATAGCTGGATGCAGCGACGCTCCCTATACAACCTGATGGAGCTTGAGAGGATCTGCAGAAAATAATGGGAGAAGCTCCCCAAATTTAGGTGTGCGAAGCTTGCAGCGTCACACCCAAGAAGACTCAAGGCTGTAATCGCTGCCACAGGTGCTTCAACAATGTACTGAGTAAAGGGTCTGAATACTTATGGAAATGTGATATTTCAGTTTTTTATTTGTAATAAATTAGCATTTTTGTAATTAAGGGGTATTGTCTGTAGATTTATGAGGAAAACAACTATTTAATCAATTTTATAAATAATGCTTTAACGTAACAAAATGTGGGAAAAGTCCAGGGGTCTGAATAGATTCCGAATGCACTGTACGTCCTATACCTACCTCTTGTGTGTGCGTGTGTGTTTCCGGGGCTCAGCCCTCCAGGTCAAGCCCAAAACATGTAACATGGGCCTTGACTTGGGCCAAAGCCAGGATTTTCCCCTTGGGACAAGAGGTCAAACGAAGGCTAAACAGCTGTTGTTGGCTCATCGTAATGTTCTCTTGATGTTTAACTATTTTTTTGAAGGGGAAATCTGCAGTTGCTACATCAATTTGTTATAAGTCAATGATATGTACTCATTGATTATTGAAGAATATAACTTAAACACCTAATGAGCCTAGTTCATCTGTCGTACCCCATCAATATTCTAATCTTGAATCACATCCATGAAAATAATAATACTGTAAAAAAAAATATATATATATATATATTTACTTTTTTCAAAATGTTTGTAATTTCAAAGCAGTGAGATATCATTGCTCAGAGCCCACTGTTCTCTCTCATTGAAGCTGTGAATTTTTTAATCCTCAATTGTTTTGCATTTTTTTGTCCTAAATAGAAGGGAAATGTAGTAAACATCCCAAAGCAAAATGAATGGCACAGCTCTGGAAATCTATGCAAGCCTTGTGTATGAAATCATGTTTGTATAGATTGAGCCAGAGTTTAACAAACAGATAAAGCCAAGTCGCTGTTTTATTTCATTTTCATTCATGAATTGTATTCCAAACATATCCCCCAGGCAAAGGACGGCGTTGCCATGCAAATCAAGGAGCAGAAAATCAATTAGAGAGAGGGGAAAATAATAGTGTTCAGTTGGTTGCATGGCTTTAAATTAGAAGCCAAAGAGAACTCCTCCACTCTGCTCATGAAGTGGTTAGGATTATGTTATTAAATCCCGGCAATTGCTTTGCTCCCATGTCCCCATCTGACATGACACACTTCACCATCAAAGCGAACCTTCGGGTATTTTATTTTCGGCTCTCCCATAAGAACTTATTAGGCTGCCGAGCATTGCTATGGTGTTTGTTGTGTGTGTGGTAATTTGCTGTGTAGCGAATAGGCCTAATGGATTTCAAAAAGTGAAGCCAGAGTGGGATTTCAACTAATGGATATATATGCCATTTATTCGGTTTGGTATTCACACGGAGATGGACATCGCCCAGTTCAAGGCTGCCTGGCGTTCTTGTAAACACACGCACTCAATTGGACTCACAACAATGGCCTGGCCTGAACTGATGGAATCCTGGTATGACATCAAAACAATAAAACACAGGCTAATAAAGCGAGATAGTCCTGTATTCCCTGCGTCAAATAAGTTGAAAATACAACTTTAAACATAATAATTATCAGAAAAGAATCCATGATGGTTTAGAAAAAAACGGCATTTGGTTTGATTAGCTTCTCTCTCCCGTTATGTAAACCTCTTCAGTGGGACCAGTCAGTCCGGAATGGACGGTGACATCATCACAGCATGTAGCCTATCAGAGGAGAGAGAGAGACAGTGAGAGAGAGCTGAGTCATACTCCTCTATGTCCACTGTCCATTTGACAATAAGACGGATGCCACTCATCCCTCAACCTCCTCTTTCGTTCCTCTCCCCACCTCCCTCCACTCAATATCTAATCAGAGCTCGGGCCTCTTGTTAGTACCATTCAGAATGCCATTTGTCAAACACATCACCCAAGGTTTTGCTGCAGTAGAAGCTGCTCAGAATGAGCAATCCCAACAAAGAACTCGATGTACAAAAAATACAACATGTACTGTATGTAGGGTGTACCGCAATGAATTGATTGGTTCTGTCTGACACTGAGGATACGAGGACCCTTTGTGTTTCCACCATTTTCACTCTTTCTTTTACAGTACACGTGAACTTGGAAACTGTGAAGCTGGTTGAAGTCACAAATAAAAAGCCCAAGTGCAGCTCCTGCAGAAGTTGAAGCAACGGAAAAACTACGCAAAGGGAAAGACAGAATGAAGAATAGATCAAAGATAACGAAGGAACATCTTGGATGTTAAAAACGGGCAAAAGAAAATAGAAAGGCCTTCAACAACAGGAATACAAAACTACTCTCTCAAAACTACTCTCCAATTTCTATCCTCGCCTTCTCCAATCCCCAACTATAATCTGCTATACTGATGGAGTCCCAGTTATGTGTGTGTCACTAAACCCTGTTTTGTTTTCTGTGACACGATCTATTGGGACTCACAAACACTGCAGTGTGCCCTCTGATGAAGACAAAGCTTTCAATTCTCCGATCTCCCAAGTTCTCCAAACCATCACGTCCTACTGCCTTATTGATTACCTCGCTTTGTTTTGGTGTTATTGTTTTTGACCACCCCCCCCCCCCCCCCTTCGTCCATGAAAGTCCTTGTTGCTAAGGCCAATAGAACACTGACAGAATTCAAATGAGCACATCACAGCTGTTCTTCCTGGCTTGTAAAGGTATCTTTGAAGTATACTAAGCCATTGACAAGTTGAGGACACCCAATGAACCATGATACTAGAGAGCATCATTCCATCAAATGTATTCTCACTCAAATAACAGAGATAAAAACCTTGTTATAATCAAAGCTCCAAATGGATTACGAATACGGAATTCTTTGCCTACCTGTGCTTGACTAAACTCAGCCTATATCTGCCATTTTCAGGTTATAACCAAAGGAACTCCTAATCCCAAGTCATGTCTCCACTCCAGCAGCCTATACCTCTGAGCCAATCATTCATCCAGGTGGACACTTTGATCCTTGTTGATCTTTTTCCAGTGCATTAGCTGCTCCGGGTCACTGGGAGAAAGAGGGGACGTAAGCTTAAAAAATAACTCCCAGATTTGACACAGCAGTGCTTTTCCAGCACTCTGTAATTACCAGCAGTGCAATCAGCGGCATCGTTAATTTCCCACCACTGACAACTGCTGACGGCTCATTTGCAGGAAATGCACTGCTACAACTTCATAAGTAAATGGTACTGACATCTGTGCATATACCTCACCTCACAGCTCACACTAGATCCCCTACAAATTCATGTCGGCGGCCTATGTTGTCGCTGCGACACATCTTTATGTGCAGAGAAACATTGACGCAATGTCTGCTCATGCAACGCTCTGTGGAAATAACAGAGAATCGTTTTGCTAAGGAGCGAAAAGAGAAGGAAAGGACGTGAGAACCATGGCTTTTGGACAAAGGCCACAATGCAATGCTCATCTCTTTTCCTCCCAATTCATCTTTTGCAAACTAGATATTATGGTAAAGTAATCATAACCCATTCATCTTGTGTGGAGAGGGAGAGAATGGGGGATTCCTGCAATGTCATCGACTAAAGCAGCAAACCAAACCGAAGCAGTCCTGAGCACAGACATCCCTGCAAAGTAATTGAGGTGAGTGAGCCAGCGGAATTGGCCCAGATAAAATGGTCGCCTAATAGGTTGTTTATTGCGTGATCGGACATTATGCATGGGAGAGGGCGGGAGGGAGAGAGAGGGGTGGGCGGGGGGGGGTCCTGCTCGAGCTCCACCAACCGCCATGGCAGAACAATTACTAAAATAGAGCGAGTAGAGACCAGAGACCTCCATCTCTAAAAGTGGGGACCATAGAGCATTGGTCAAAAAGGAACGTGATTTGCAGAGATATGGTGGGGCGAGAAACAAGAAATTCTCACCAACATACACTGTATGGGTGTCCTCCTCACAACATTGTGAGGAGAGCAGGTAAGGCTCTCCTCGTCCATGTATTCTTCAACATTCTTAATCTTCGATTTGGCTCACATGCCCATATGATCTTTTTGGGTGAAAATAAAGAAGTCATATGATTATTATTATATTAAGTCATATATTCTGTTCTCTATAAAGGAGTCATATTGTCACGGCCGTTAAAAGAATTGGACCAAGGTGCCGCGTGGTGAGCGTACATTTTCTCTTTTATTCGAAATGACGCCGACAAAACAATAAACAATACAAATAAACCATGAAGCTTAAGGCTATGTGCCATAAAACAAAGTTAACTTCCCACAAACACAGCTGGGAAAAAGGAGACAACGATAGACAGCTGTCCCTGATTGAGAACCATACCGGCCAAAACATAGAAATAGAAAATCATAGAAACACAAAACATAGAATACCCACCCCAACTCACGCCCTGACCAAACCAAAATACAGACATAAAAAGGATCTCTAAGGTCAGGGCGAGACACATATTTAATCATTGTGTATGGCATTATTTTCTTTATAAATCAGTTATATTGGGTTGTTATGCATGGTATCGTTTTCTATATAAAACAATTCATTTTCTTTAGATCCACAGCCAAGGGCATTCAGTATGAGTCACGTTTGATAATCATCAAATTCTTATTACCATATGCAGTGAACTTTAAAAGGGGTCAGCACAGGCACACGCGTTCCACAAGTGAGAGACAAGTAAAACTGGGTCACCATGGAAACAGAAATACCACAGAGATGGTGCCCTTTCTCTACACTTTACCAAACCATTTAATGCAGAAAAATCAACGATGGCAATCATTTTCCTAATTCAAATTTGACTTGGATACAGTGTATGTCTGCAAACACAAATAATGTTTGAATTACAGGCAAATCATTAAAGTGAGGATTTAAGCCAGATTAATTTCATCCACCTGTTTACACAAGAAGCTTGTTGAGTTACTGGAGATAATCTTCCGTAATTATCTTGTGCCATGTAATCAAACTGTCAGCTACACTATTAGCATGTTAGCATGCACGTTAACTGAAAGAGAGTAGCAATCTCTCTGTTGGTATTTATTTCATTCATGGAAAGCGGACTAAACGGAAGGCAAGAGTGAGGCTAGATGGAGATGGAAGTGTCCATGCATTTATTGTATCTTATGGAGAGGATTCTGAACCGGTCCAGTGGAATGGTGAATATTATCTGACCCAGCACACTTGTGGAGCACTATCTATCTCCAGCCGCATCTGTCTCTTTGTGCATCTGCTCTCTCTCTCAGAAATCCCATTCCCCCTCGCAGCTCCCACTGTCCCCTAGCAGGGGCACTGTAGCCATTAACCCACAGAGTGAAGACTGTCCCCCACCTCCAACTCCCTCAAGCCCCATTCCCCATAAATGACTGAAAAGCAGCAGTAAGGAATAGTTTAACAACACTATCCATTATGGCATGCAGTATATCATGCTATGCTAATAATTTGTTAATTCATATTTACAAGAATCTGAAATAGCTACAATCTGTCTGTGATATTATTGGGCATCCATTGTTTGTCCATTCATGTATTTAGTTTCTTTTAGAAGTACAACTGTTCCAAACATAACAAAATATGGCATTTGAGAATAATCATGACAATCCAGCCATAAAGCCATTCTGACATTAGATTACATTTCAAGATGAGGAGGTGGGCCTGCTGTCTGTCTGATTGAGAAAAAAAAGTTCCCATGGAGACAGATAGATGCAGATGCAACTCATGGTTGTTGTCACTCATCATGCCATAGCAGAAAACATGACCAGTTATCAATCCCACACGCACGCACGCACGCTCGCTCGCACACTCACTCACTCACTCACTCACTCACTCACTCACTCACTCACTCACTCACTCACTCACTCACTCACTCACTCACTCACTCACTCACTCATTCACTCACTCACTCACTCACACACACACACACACTTGTATAAATATATATATATATACACATCACCGTTCAAAAGTTTGGGGTCACTTAGAAATGTCCTTGTTTTTGTCCATTAAAATAACATCAAATTGATCCGAAAGACAGTGTAGACATTGTTTAATGTTGTAAATGACTATTGTAGCTGGAAACGGCAGATTTTTTTATGGAATATCTACATAGGCGTACAGAGGCTCATTATCAGTAACCATCACTCCTGTGTTCCAATGGCACGTTGTGTTAGCTAATCCAAGTTTATCTTTTTAAAAGGAGAATTGATCATTAGAAAACACTTTTGGAAATATGATAGCACAGCTGAAAACTGTTGTTCTGTTTAAAGAAGCAATAAAAGTGGCCTTATTTAGACTAGTTGAGTATCTGGAGCATCAGCATTTGTGGGTTCGAATAAAGGCTAAAAATGGCCAGAAACAAAGAACTTTCTTCTGAAACTCGTCAGTCTATTCTTGTTCTGAGAAATGAAGGCTATTCCATGCGAGAAATTTCCAAGAAGCTGAAGATCTCGTACAACGCTGTGTACTACTCCCTTCACAGAACAGCGCAAACTGGCTCTAACCAGAATAGAAAGAGGAGTGGGAGGCCCCGGTGCACAACTGAGGAAGAGGACAAGTATATTAGAGTGTCTAGTTTAAGAAACAGAAGCCTCACAAGTCCTTAACTGGCAGCTTCATTAAATAGTACCCGCAAAACACCAGTCTCAACGTCAACAGTGAAGAGGCGACTCCGGGATGCTGGCCTTCTAGGCAGAGTTGCAAAGAAAAACTCATACCTCAGACTGGCCAATAAAACAAAAAGATTAAGATGGGCAAAAGAACACAGGCACTGGACAGAGGAAGATTGGAAAAAAGTGTTATGGACAGACAAATCTAAGTTTGAGGTGTTCGGATCACATGGAAGAACATTCGTGAGATGCAGAAAAACTGAAAATATTCTGGAGGAGTGCTTGACGCCATCTGTCAAGCATGGTGGAGGGAATGTGTTGGTCTGGGGGTGCTTTGGTGGTGGTAAAGTGGGACATTTGTTCAGGGTAAAAGGGATCTTAAAGAAGCAAGGCTATCACTCCATTTTGCAATGCCATGCCATACGCTGTGGCTGTCGCTTATTTGGAGCCAGTTTCCTCCTACAACAGGACAATGACCCAAAACACAGCTCCAAACTATGCAAGAACTATTTCGGAAAGAAGCAGTCAGCTGGTATTCTGTTTATAATGGAGTGGTCAGCACAGTCACCGTATCTCAACCCTATTGAGCTGTTGTGGGAGCAGCTTGACCGTATGGTACGTAATAAGTGCCCATCAAGCTAATCCAATTTGTGGGAGGAAGCGTGGGGTGAAATCTCTTCAGATTACCTCAACAAATTGACAAATTGATATACAGTGCCTTGCGAAAGTATTCGGCCCCCTTGAACTTTGCGACCTTTTGCCACATTTCAGGCTTCAAACATAAAGATATAAAACTGTATTTCTTTGTGAAGAATCAACAACAAGTGGGACACAATCATGAAGTGGAACGACATTTATTGGATATTTCAAACTTTTTTAACAAATCAAAAACTGAAAAATTGGGCGTGCAGAATTATTCAGCCCCCTTAAGTTAATACTTTGTAGCGCCACCTTTTGCTGCGATTGCAGCTGTAAGTCGCTTGGGGTATGTCTCTATCAGTTTTGCACATCGAGAGACTGAAATGTTTTCCCATTCCTCCTTGCAAAACAGCTCGAGCTCAGTGAGGTTGGATGGAGAGCATTTGTGAACAGCAGTTTTCAGTTCTTTCCACAGATTCTCGATTGGATTCAGGTCTGGACTTTGACTTGGCCATTCTAACACCTGGATATGTTTATTTTTGAACCATTCCATTGTAGATTTTGCTTTATGTTTTGGATCATTGTCTTGTTGGAAGACAAATCTCCGTCCCAGTCTCAGGTATTTTGCAGACTCCATCAGGTTTTCTTCCAGAATGGTTCTGTATTTGGCTCCATCCATCTTCCCATCAATTTGAACCATCTTCCCTGTCCCTGCTGAAGAAAAGCAGGCCCAAACCATGATGCTGCCACCACCATGTTTGACAGTGGGGATGTTGTGTTCAGGGTGATGAGCTGTGTTGCTTTTACGCCAAACATAACGTTTTGCATTGTTGCCAAAAAGTTCAATTTTGGTTTCATCTGACCAGAGCACCTTCTTCCACATGTTTGGTGTGTCTCCCAGGTTGGCTTGTGGCAAACTTTAAACAACACTTTTCATGGATATCTTTAAGAAATGGCTTTCTTCTTGCCACTCTTCCATAAAGGCCAGATTTGTGCAATATACGACTGATTGTTGTCCTATGGACAGAGTGTCCCACCTCAGCTGTAGATCTCTGCAGTTCATCCAGAGTGATCATGGGCTTCTTGGCTGCATCTCTGATCAGTCTTCTCCTTGTATGAGCTGAAAGTTTAGAGGGACGGCCAGGTCTTGGTAGATTTGCAGTGGTCTGATACTCCTTCCATTTCAATATTATCGCTTGCACAGTGCTCCTTGGGATGTTTAAAGCTTGGGAAATCTTTTTGTATCCAAATCCGGCTTTAAACTTCTTCACAACAGTATCTCGGACCTGCCTGGTGTGTTCCTTGTTCTTCATGATGCTCTCTGCACTTTTAACGGACCTCTGAGACTATCACAGTGCAGGTGCATTTATACGGAGACTTGATTACACACAGGTGGATTGTATTTATCATCATTAGTCATTTAGGTCAACATTGGATTATTGTTTACAGAGAGTTTGCTGCACTGAAAGTAAAGGGGCTGAATAATTTTGCACGCCCAATTTTTCAGTTTTTGATTTGTTAAAAAAGTTTGATATATCCAATAAATGTTGTTCCACTTCATGATTGTGTCCCATTTGTTGTTGATTCTTCACAAATACAGTTTAATATCTTTATGTTTGAAGCCTGAAATGTGGCAAAAGGTCGCAAAGTTCAAGGGGGCCGAATACTTTCGCAAGGCACTGTATATATATTCATACATGTACATACAGTACCAGTCAGATGTTTGGGCACACCTACTCATCCAAGGGTTTTTCTTTATTTTGACTATTTTCTACATTGTAGAATAACAGTGACGACATCAACACAATGAAATGACACATATGGAATCACGTAGTAACCAAAACAGTTTTAAACAAATCAAAATATATATTAGATTTTAGATTTTTCAAAGTAGCCACCCTTTGCCTTGATGACAGTTCTGCCCACTCTTGGCTTTCTCTCAACCAGCTTCATGAGGAAAGCTTTTCCAACCGTCTTGAAGGAGTTCCCACATATGCTGAGCACGTGTAGGCTGCTTTTCCTTCACTATGCGGTCCACCTCACTCCAAACAATCTCAATTGGCTTGAGGTCGGGTGATTGTGGAGGCCAGGTCATCTGATGCAGCACTCCATCACTCTCCTTTTTGGTCAAAAAGCTCTTACACAACCTGGAGGTGTGTTGGGTCATTGTCCTGTTGAAAAACAAATGATAGTCCCACTAAGCGTAAACCAGATGGGATGGCATATCGCTGCAGAATGCTTTGGTAGCCATGCTGGTTAAGTGTGCATAGAATTCTAAATAAATCACAGACAGTGTCACCAGCAAAGCACCACCACACCATCACACCTCCTCTTCCGTTCACCTACTCTTCGTCTCACAAAGACACGGTGGTTGGAACCAGAAATCACAAATTTGGACTCATCAGACCAAAGGACATATTTCCAGCGATCTAATGTCTATTGCTCGTGTTTCTTGGCCCAAGCAAGTTTCTTCTTCTAACTGGTGTCCTTTGGTAGTGGTTTCTTTGCAGCAATTTGACCATGAAGGCCTGATTCACGCAGCCTCCTTTGAATAGTTGATGTTGAAATGTGTCTGTTACTTGATCGTGGTCTTCCTGTCTGGGTTGGCGCCCCCCCTTGAGTTGTGCCGTGGTGGAGATGTTTGTGGTCTATACTCGGCCTTGTCTCGGGATGGTAAGTTGATGGTTGAAGATATCCCTCTAGTGGTGTGTGGGCTGTGCTTTGGCAAAGTGGGTGGGGATATATCCTGCCTGTTTGGCCCTGTCCAGGGGTATAGCTGGACGGGGCCACAGTGTCTCCTGACCCTTCCTGTCTCAGCCTCCAGTATTTATGCTGCAGTAGTTTATGTGTCGGGGGGCTAGGGTCAGTCTGTTATATCCGGAGTATTTCTCCTGTCTTATCCGGTGTCCTGTGTGAATTTAAGTATGCTCTGTCTAATTCTCTCTCTCTTTCTCTCCTTTTCTTTCTTTCTTTCTTTCTTTCTTTCTTTCTTTCTTTCTTTCTTTCTTTCTTTCTGTCTTTCTTTCTTTCTTTCTCTCTCTCTCTCGAAGGACCTGAGCCCTAGTACCATGCCTCAGGACTACCTGGCCATATGAGTTCTTACTGTCCCCAGTCCTCCTGGTTGTGCTGCTGCTCCAGTTTCAACTGTTCTGCCTGCGGCTATGGAACCCTGACCTGTTACCTGCTACCTGTCCCAGACCTGCTGTTTTCAACTTTCTCGAGACGGCAGGAGTGATAGAGATACTCCGAATGATCAGCTATGAAAAGTCAACTGACATTTACTCCTGAGGTGCTGACCTGTTGCACCCTCGACAACCATTGTGATTGTTATCATTTGACCCTGCTGGTCATCTATGACCATTTGAACATCTTGGCCATGTTCTGTTATAATCTCATCCCGGCACAGCCAGAAGAGGACTGGCCACCCCTCATAGCCTGGTTACTCTCTACGTTTCTTCCTAGTTTCTGGCCTTTCTAGGGAGTTTTTCCTAGCCACCGTGCTTCTACACCTGCATTGCTTGCTGTTTGGGGTTTTAGGCTGGGTTTCTGTCAGCCTAAACATCAGCAGATGTGAGATGGGCTTTATAAATACATTTGATTGATTGATTGACTTGAACTCCGTGAAGCATTTATTTGGGCTGCAATTTCTGAGGCTGGTAACTCTAATGAACTTATCATCTGCAGCAGAGGTAACTCTGGGTCTTCCTTTCCTGTGGCGGTCCTCATAACAGCCAGTTTCATCATAGCGCTTGATGGTTTTTGCGACTGCACTTGAAGAAACTTTTCAAAGTTCTAGGAATTTTCCAGAATTGATTGACCTTCATGCATTAAAGTAATGATGGACTGTCATTTATTTAGCTTATTTGAGTTGTTCTTGCCATAATATCGATTTGTGTCACACCCTGATCTGTTTCCCCTGTCTTTATGCTTGTCTCCACCCCCCTCCAGGTGTCGCCCATCTTCCCCATTATCCCCAGTGTATTTATACCTGTGTTCTCTGTTTGCCTGTTGTCAGTTCGTTTTGCTCATAAAGCCTACCAGCATTTTTCCCCTTGCTGCTGTCTTGTTCTAGTTTTCCCGGTTTTGACCATTCTGCCCAACTCACGCCCTGACCATATTAAAACAAATACAAAACAAAGGAAGTAAGGTCAGAACGTGACACATACACCTTAGCCAAATACATTTAAACTCAGTATTTCAGTATTTCAGTTTATGTTAAGAACGTGAAATGTCAGAATAACAGTAGAGAGTATTATTTATTTCATCTTTTATTTCTTTGATCACATTCCAGTGGGTCAGAAGATTACATACACTCAATTAGTACTTGGTAGCATTGCCTTTAAATAGTTTAACTTGGGTCAAATGTTTCAGGTGGCCTTCCACAAGCTTCCCACAATAAGTTGGGTGAATTTTGGCCCATTCCTCCTGACAGAGCTGGTGTAACTGAGTCAAGTTTGTAGGCCTCCTTGCTCGCAAACACTTTTTCAGTTCTGCCCACAAATTTTCTAAAGGATTGAGGTCAGGGCTTTGTGATGGCCACTCCAATACCTTGATTTTGTTGTCCTTAAGCCATTTTGCCAGAACTTTGTAAGTGAGCTTGGGGTCATTGTCCTTTTGGAAGACCCATTTGTGACCAAGCTTTAACTTCCTGACTGATGTCTTGAGATGTTGCTTCAATATATCCACATCATTTTCCAACCTCATGATGCCATCTATTTTGTGAAGTGCACCAGTCCCTCCTGCATGATGCTGCCACTCCTGTGATTCACGGTTGGGATGGTGTTCTTTAGCTTACAAGCCTTCCCCTTTTTCCTCTAAACATAACGATGGTCACAAAGTTGGATTTTTGTTTCATCAGACCTGATGACATTTCTCCAAAAAGTACGATCTTTGTCCCCATGTGTAGTTGCAAACCGTAGTCTGGCATTTTTATGGTGATTTTTGAGCAGTGGCTTCTTCCTTGCTGAGCGGCCTTTCAGGTTATGTCGATATAGGACTTGTTTTACTGTGGATATAGATACTTTTGTACCTGTTTCCTCCAGTATCTTCACAAGGTCCTTTGCAGTTGTTCAGGGATTGATTTGCACTTTTCGCACCAAAGTACATTCATCTCTAGGAGACAGAACGTGTCTCCTTCCTGAGCGGTATGATGGCTGCATGGTCCCATGGTGTTTATACTTGTTTACTATTGTTTGGACAGATGAACGTGGTACCTTCAGGCGTTTTGAAATTGTGCCTAAAGATGAACCAGACTTGTGGAGGTATCCAATTTGTTTTCTAGGGTTTTGGCTGATTTCTTTTGATTTTCCCATGATGTCAAGCAAAGAGGCACTGAGTTTGAAGGTAGGCCTTGAAATACATCCACAGGTACACCTTCAATTGACTCAAATTATGTCAATTAGCCTATCAGAAGCTTCTTAAGCCATGACATTATTTTCTGGAATTTTCCAAGCTGTTTAAATGCACAGTCAACTTAGTGAATGTAAACCTCTGACCCACACAAATTACTTGTGTCATGCACAAAGTAGATGTCCTAACCGACTTGTCAAAACTATAGTTTGTTAACAAGAAATTTGTGGAGTGGTTGAAAAACTAGTATTAATGACTCCAACCTAAGTGTACTTCCAACTTCAACTGTATACATATATTCACACACACACAGACACACAGGGACACTCACAGATATACTCACAGACACCCACAAGGACACATATACACAGTAGTCTACTGAAGAAAGACTATCCCTACAGCTCCTAAAGCCGACTTAAAAACATCACAGACACTTCTTAACTCACATCGCTGGCTTTTAGAACATGTCCTTCAATAAAAGTAAAGCGTTGCGCAAATGGAAACAGTTTATTTCACTTTTACAGTCCTAAATGCAGGGCTCTCTGTGCCTCTAGGTTTCTAGCATGTAATTTATCTTTGTTCGAAGAAAAAAGACATATCGTCCAGAATACGACCAAAAACAAGAAATTGGATTGAAAAAAAAAGGATATATCAATTCCATTAAGAGTTGACACTTACTCCACAAACTTGGGAACTGAACCCCTTTTCATAGTAACCCTGTTGGTTGTTGTTTGATCATTTGACATTGTTATTCAACGAACTGATTACCCTTTGAGTGCTATCCAACTGTCAATGATTGCTAGGAGTTTAGGTTTATTGGTGAGCAGTGAGCAACCTCACAGGCAGCATAAACAGACAGCGTGCGACTAGATAATTACTACGTCTCAGTCTATTTCAGAGGTTTGTGATGCATGGTTTCAGATCCACCGTCCGTGCATGATTCAAAGTCTACATCCCTTAACATCAGTGTCCAGGCATGGTGCAATTCAGAAGGACCGTAGGACCAGTTGCCCTTATTTTATACCAAGCCAATGATTCAGGCCCCGTTAAGTATTTAACATCTAGAACATTAGAACAAAAGCCACAGGACAATCCATTCGTCATGTCTGCCCACACAGGAATTCATTAAGGCCCTTCCAAAGGCCCGCTACAAAAGCACCAATCACTTTTAAGAGTCCTTTTCTACCTTTTTTTCCTAAGAAACCAATTTCGGTGTATAATGAATCTTCAGAAAATATGTTTCTTTATGCGATTTAGTGAAGGTGGATGACTCCGTCGCCACATTTGGAGAAGATAATTGGAGAGTGATGACGCTCACTAAAACCCTGGGGTTCTAAAATTAGACTTGTATTTTTAATCTCTGAACCACAGTTCAAAACAGACAACCTTAGCCTGCCTATTTCCTACAAAATCTCAGTGGTTTGGGCAGTGTTGGATTCTATGACTAAATAAGCATTCCAATCACAGCCATGGAGCCCATTGACACACAAACACATGTATGCACGTATGACTACGCAAGTGCTTAAATCTGTGCAGACAGACAACCATGAAGGATTCCTGCACTGTCTGGAGCTTTATCAGTTCCCGGGTGACAAGTGCCCATCTGAAGGCCGTCTAAGAGCTGGTCAGCTGGGACAGGAAAGACAGGACTAGGGGCCTGACACAATTACCACAAGCCAGGACCACCTCAGATCCCACACCACTCACTCCAGCCTTCAGCCTCCAGCCTCCCAGGGCCTCAGTGGGGCTGGTAATTGATCAGCACCGGGGATGAGCGAATATATAGAAATGAGAGTGTTTGTCTAACGGGTCAGGGCAGTACCATTAATCTCTCTGGGAGTGTGTTCTGCATTGTAATGTCCTCATCAGTACGCTATACCAGGCTCACCATTCCACACAGGGTTATTAATTCTGCAGTCCCTGTGTGCTGCTGGTATGTGGGTGTGTTTCTGTTAACTTTCCTTGTGTGTACCAGAAGTCCTCACAAGGATAGTAAAACATGGAACATGTGGACAAGTGGGGACATTTTGCCTGTCCCCACAAGGAAAAATTATATTTTAGGGTTTGGTGGTAAGGTTAGGCTTAAGATTAGGGTTCGATTTAGGGTTAAGTGTTAGGGAAAATAGAATTTTCAATGGGAATCAATTATTTTGTCCACACAAGGATAGCAATACAAAACTGTATGTGTGTGTGTGTGTGTGTGTGTGTGTGTGTGTGTGTGTGTGTGTGTGTGTGTGTGTGTGTGTGTGTGTGTGTGTGTGTGTGTGTGTGTGTGTGTGTGTGTGTGTGTGTGGCATGCTGCAGGGGTGGCACAGGGAGAGGGGTGAGGTGTAGGGGAGAGGGGAGTGGGGGTGGAACAGGTCAGGTAATGTGGCATGGCAAGGTCAATATTTTAGCTTGGCTGGTGCGTCCTAATTAAATTAGTAGAGCTCCGCTACATGGCATCGCACGCGAGCAAGCCCAGAGATATGTAAACTCCTGCACTATCGTCGTGCCATATGCCAATTAATTTGTGGCATGAGGTGAAACGTAGCACAGCGTGCCAGTTAAGGGAAACATGACTGATTTGGATGAGTTTCAATGTGTTTCATCTAACAAGAATAGGCTACAGTAAGCAGAGCAGGGGATGGGGGCATTTTTGGAAATTAACATCACTAGGCTGGCTGCCCATTGATCAAATACAAAGCCCAGTGTGTTAGCGTGTGTGGATTTCTCGTTAGCCATTTTGATTTCAATAGAAGGACCTCGCGTTTGTTCAATATCAACAACATAACATGTGTAGCCTATTTGGCTAACAGGAAAAGTATTTGCTACACAAACAGGGTTTTAAAAGTAATGCATTTTTTTTATGCCCTCGTGACCTAGGAGGTAGAAATATTGTTACAGACACTAACCATATGCCTTTTAGAAGATTAGGCTATAATTCAAGATTGTCAAAATACATCAGAAGGCTTCATTCAGGTCCTACCTGACACATCTCCTCTGACGATGTCATCTCTAGGGCCATCCTTTTCCCACAGAAGAGTTCATATTGTATGCATGGCTGTCATTCTCTCCCGTAGCCTTGAAGACTACAATGTAGTATACTCCTTTGACTATTTCTCCTTCAGATCTGTGAAAGAACCTACGAAAACTCACAAACATTGACGCACTTCAAACGTATAGAGCAGAGTGCATTTCTGAATCTACAATTCGCATAGGCCTATCTAATTGAGGTTTTCAGTTCAAAGAAGAGTAGCTAATGAGCTTGATTTACTGTATGATGTGATGAATATTGAAAGACTAGAAGCAAAGGAATAAGATATAAAAGAGCACCTGTCATTAATTCATGATTAGTGATCTCAGCACCCACGCGCACTGAATAAGCATAGTCTGTGAAAAATAAAATAATTATATATTTATTATAAGAATAGCAGTTGTATATGGTGATGGAATAGGCATTTTACATGATAATAGTTTTTAAATGAAACAATAAAGCTATGAGTAGTCTACCATAACGGAAGCTAAATGAATGCCATAGCCACAGCATGTCGCTGCAAAATGTTCAATCCAAAGATACAGGAACAAACAAAAACTGAACTAAAACAGCAAGATACACTACATGACCAAAAGTATGTGGACAACTGCTCATCGAACATCTCATTCCAAAATCAAGGGCATTAATATGGAGTTGGTCAATCCTTTGTTGTTATAACAACTTCCACTCTTCTGGGAAGGTGTTCCACGAGATCATTGCTGAGGGGAACATTGCTGAGGGGACTTGCTTCCATTCAGCCACCAGAGCATTAGTAAGGTCGGGCACTGATGTTGGGCGATTAGGCCTGGCTTGCAGTTGGCGTTCCAATTCATCCCAAAGGTGTTCAATGGGGTTGAGGTCAGGGCTCTGTGTAGGGTTCTGTGTGAAGTTCTTCCACACCGATCTCAACAAACCATTTCTGCATGGACCCCGCTTCGTGCACAGGGACATTGTCATGCTGAAACAGGAAAGGGCCTTCCCCAAACTGTTGCCAAATAGTTGGAAGCACAGAATTGTCTAGAATGTCATTGTATGCTGTAGCATTAAGATTTCCCTTCACTGGAACAAAGGGACCTAGCCTGAACGATGACAAACAGCCTCAGACCATTATTCCTCCACCACCAAACTTTGCTCTTGGCAATATGCATTGTGGCAGGTAGCGTTCTCCTGGCATCCGCCAAATCCAGATTCTTCCATCAAACTACCAGATGGTGAAGTGTGATTCATCACTCCAGAGAACAGGTTTCCACAGCTCCAATGGCGGCAAACTTTACACCACTCCAGCCAATGCTTGGAATTGCGCATGGCAATCTTAGGCTTGTGTGAGGCTGCTCGGCCATGGAAACCCATTTCATGAAGCTCCCGATGAACAGTTCTTGGAACTCAGTAGTGAGTGTTGTAACCAAGGACAGACCATTTTTACACGCTGCACGCTTCAGCACTCGGCGGTCCCGTTCTGTGAGCTTGTGTGACCTATCACTTTGTAGCTTGAACGTTTTTGCTTCTAGACGTTTCCACTTCACAATGACAACACTTACAGACAACACTTACAAATTTGACAAACTGACCTGTTGGAAAGGTGGCATCCTATGACAGTGCCACAATGAAAGTCACTGAGCTCTTTGGTGTGGCTGAAATAGCCAAATCAACTCATTTGAAAGGGTATCCAAATACTTTTGTATATATAGTGTAAATGTGTAACAAAACTATACAAATTCTGTATGACGGTAAAAACGACCGGAGAAACACGCAATAATGCAGCAATATAATTGGCCGACCAACGAATGAGGAAATGCACCCATATCGGCTTGCACATCACAACAATAATCTGATCCGCACTGGAAGTAACATGGCTCCCGTGGCCAAGCTCCCGAGAGTTCCAGTGATGCTGTTGGTGATGTTTATTTCGCTCGTTCTCCCAGCCGTGGCATTTGACGGAGGGGACGCCGTCGCACTTCTGCTCGGGGTTACCACATCGGTGGTGGGCGTTTGTGCGTGCATCGGGTTGGGTCTTATTTTGTGTGCCTTATTTTGCTGCAATGTGTGAAGTTGACTGAACGAAGAAGACAAAAAATGAACTACAAAACCAGGAATTTGAGAACAGGAACTGGGAGCACTGTACCTGTCGGTTACTTCCTATCACTGAGAGATGGCACATTATGGACTATACCTAATAGACTATGTTACCTTAATATGACACCAACATTTTACTTCGCTTGGACTTGAATTGAATATCTTGAGATACTGTACAAGAATAATGTATGTCCCTTCAAAGAGTGTGATGATCAACTGTCCTTTCACGAAATATTGACATTGCCATGGCAGTTGAATTGCCATCTGACAACTGTTTCAAGCACAGTAGCTAAAGTGTGTTCTGTCAGAAATGCTTTCACCGCTCTTATAGCTTAACACTGTTATTAAGCCCTCTTGATAGAAAATAAATACCTTCATTATTTGTAAATTGCATCTTGGCTTATGGGTCCTTCATTTCACACATACATGTACATGACCAGTGTCCTTTACAATATTGCTCACTAAAGGGAATGTGTAGCCTCTGATATTTAAACCATCAATGTAATGTCCTTAGCTTCTGTGTTGTAAAACAAATGACAGTGCAGACAATGTAAAGATTGAACACTGGTCTAGTATCGACTTTCTCCATACCAAACAACCTCCCCTTTGTGATAAGATATAGCTCAGGGGGGTCATGGAGAGATGCAGTGTGTGCAGGCTTTTGTCCCAGTCCAGCACAAACACTGCCGCCAATTCAAATAATTAGACCACAGCCATTTGAAGCAAGTATATTGGAGATGAGCTGGAACAAAAGCCTCGGCACACTGTACCTCTCCATGACCAGTTGGTGACCCCTGAACTAGGCCATAGAAAAGCCTACACAACCCTGTTCTTTCAACAAATATCAATATTACATAAACAATGAAAGATGTACAATATTTTAGAGGTTGCCAGTCATTTGTTTCTGCTCCCAATGTTTCTCAATATTCTTTCTTTGAAACACAATAGTCTGTAGCCTGTGGGTGTGGGGTATGACATCACTGTGTTCTACTGACATAGCCTGGAAATGAAACGCACTGAAATTAGAAGGGAGCTGATAATTGAATGCACACACACGCACGCACGCAGGCACTGACAAACACATACATACACGCACACGCGCGCGTGCGCACACACACACACACACACACACACACACACACACACACACACACACACACACACACACACACACACACACACACACACACACACACACAACACAACACAACACAACACAACACACACAAACACGTACTGCATAAAGTGGTTGTTAATTATACAAATGAGAAGTCAGTCTAGCCTGAGGTGAACCATCACCTAGTTTAACCTCTTCATTACCGTAACATATGAATTTATGACATGATTCATGTAGCAATGTAATATAGCATTATTTAAAAATCACATTCTACATGTACTGGATTTGATTGTTGTTTCACTTGGCTTCTGAATTAGTGTTGGGTGTAGGTCTAGTGCATATGGACATATAGCTGCCTATAGGTTTAGTCGAATTAATTAATTAATCTATATAGGTGGGCTATAAACTGAACGCATATTATGCAGAAATGGGAATCTAATGCACTGGGTCTCAGAAAGAGTGATCCGGTCGCACTCTCTCCCAATGTACGCTATAATGACTGATGAAGGCAACGAGGGACTTGTGATGCTGCACCCATTGAGCAGATTGCCGTGAGAGACTATAGTGCCGCAACAAGAGACAAGACGAGTCTTGGATCACAAATCGGATCAGTGCGCATGCTCCCGTCCGTTCCGTTTACTGTATATTCACTGTGGTAAAAGGGCAGGCAGGCAACAAACCAAGCTTCTTCTTTTTTTTACAGCAAAGTGGCTTCTACAATGTAAATAAGCTCCAAGGAAACCAAAAGGAATATCAACAGGTACGCTTTTAATTTACATCTTAGCAGTCCTTTCGATTTTTATTGGCCTAGTTACTGTGGCTTTGGATTCCAGTCAATTCATAGCGGGTACTTGGAAATTCTTCTGCCTAATGGACGTGCGGATTCGCTACACGGTAATGTTCAATCCAACAGTGAACGGTGAGAAATATATATTGTAGTCGAATGAATTCCAACAAAAATGCATGGGAACCGCTCGCATAGCGCTCACCCGAAGGTTAGATAATGCTTAAAAGCGCATCTCCGCTATAATGACAGAATTCGGAAAATACAGTCCGTCACGAATAGCCTTTGTTTGATATTATCTTTTTAAATTTTTTATAAACGAATATGCCATGTTTTTGCATAGCTATCTAGTATTGAATTGTTTATTTCATTCGTGATTTATTTGCATCGAAATGCAGAATTGGATTTATCATCTCATTGTTATAAACATCAATAAACAATTCATAGGGTAACAAACATAATTTTGACTAGACGGTGTTCTTTGTTAAAATGGTTGTGAGATTCGATAGTCTATTGCCTAAAATCAAAGCTGAGCTGGGAAATAGATAAAAGCCCAGGTCAATAAACCGCCTTAATCAGGTGAATAGCTTATTATAACGTTTACCGTGTAATTCCAGCCAACGGTTAATCAGACAAAAACATGGATGCTTTTAATTCTGTATGCAACATCCGTTAATTTTCAACAAAGCATGAAGGCACATGCTGAATTTATTGTAAGCATCCCCTGGTCAGATCAATTCTGCAGGGTCTTTGGGTGTGATCAACAGCTTTCTTGCAGCATAATGTTAAACACGTTTTACGACATAATAAAAATGACCAAACATCGAACGGAACCCTTTTGTTTACCCCCTTTCTTCCCAGACATACGATGATATGCCATTCCCCTTTTAATAGTGACTTAAAACGTTGTCGTAGCATAACATTACTTGTATTTTCTCTAACGTTCTGTCATTTCTAAAAGGGCGGCCCATAAAAGAAAGTCTATTATTGTAACCAGGATTAATGATTGTGTCTTATTAAGCTCATCTGTAGACGAACTATTCCAGCTAGGGCACTGCTCTGCACTGACTGCATACCATTATAAATGCAATGAGCAATTCGACTGAAAATGGAAAATAAATTACAAAGGGGAAATGGTAGTTTATCATACACCCAATTACAAGCTAAAGGGTGCGATGCAATGTAAAAACAGTATGAGTGAATCCTGATCAGTGGCTGGTATTTTTCAGGTATTTTTAGGTGTGATGAGACAAAAGAACAAAGGATGCCGTAGAAGAGAGGCTGCTTACAAGCCGGGAATCTGCTTCAAAACACAACAAATGGATCTATCACCTCCCCCTGCCGCCTCCAGATAATGATACTTGGCTGAAGCTACTACATCTTTATGATCCCTCCTCCATCTATGGCGAACTATAGCCATGCAGGGGACCACAACATCTTGCAGAATGTCTCTCCTCTCGCCACGTTTCTCAAACTGACATCCCTGGGTTTTATCATTGGAGTCGGCGTCGTTGGCAACCTCCTGATCTCCATCCTACTGGTCAAAGACAAAAGCCTGCACCGCGCACCATACTACTTCCTGCTGGACCTGTGCGCCTCGGACATCCTGCGCTCCGCCATCTGCTTCCCCTTCGTCTTCACCTCTGTCAAGAATGGTTCCACCTGGACGTACGGCACGCTTACATGCAAAGTGATAGCCTTCCTGGGGGTGCTGTCCTGCTTTCACACAGCGTTCATGCTCTTCTGTGTGAGTGTGACACGCTACCTGGCCATAGCCCACCACCGCTTCTACACCAAGAGGCTCACCTTCTGGACGTGTTTGGCAGTCATCTGCATGGTGTGGACGTTGTCGGTGGCCATGGCCTTTCCCCCGGTGCTGGACGTAGGGACGTACTCCTTCATAAGGGAGGAGGATCAGTGTACGTTCCAGCACCGCTCGTTCAGAGCCAACGACTCCCTGGGCTTCATGCTGCTCCTCGCCCTGATCCTCCTGGCCACCCAGCTTGTCTACCTCAAGCTAATCTTCTTTGTCCACGACCGCCGGAAGATGAAACCAGTCCAGTTCGTGCCTGCCGTCAGCCAGAACTGGACCTTCCATGGTCCCGGGGCCAGCGGCCAGGCAGCGGCTAACTGGCTGGCGGGGTTCGGCAGGGGCCCCACCCCGCCCACCCTGCTGGGCATCAGGCAGAACAGCAATGCAGCGGGCCGGCGACGCCTGCTGGTGCTGGACGAGTTTAAGACTGAAAAGAGGATAAGTAGGATGTTCTACATCATGACCTTCTTCTTCCTCACACTGTGGGGCCCCTACCTAGTGGCCTGCTATTGGAGGGTGTTTGCCAGGGGCCCCGCGGTCCCAGGGGGGTACCTGACTGCGGCGGTGTGGATGAGCTTCGCCCAGGCGGGAGTCAATCCCTTTATCTGCATCTTCTCCAACAGGGAGCTCCGGCGCTGCTTCAGCACCACTCTCCTTTACTGCAGAAAGTCCAGGTTACCTAGGGAACCCTACTGCGTTATATGAAGGCTTGGGTTGTTTTTTCCCTTCCACTTCTCCACTGATTGATCTCAATTTGGGTTTGGTCCCATTGTACAGCTCTCTTTCTCTTCATCCTCCAGTTTTTCCTCCTCCTCCTCCTTCCCTCTCTTCTGAGGCAGAAGTTGGACTGTCAATCACTCCCTTGGTTCTGTGATTGAACATCAAACATGGAGGTTGAAGGGAATGAAATAAGAAGGTAGCTGAGAACCCCTCCTATGTTTATGTTCTAGTAAACAACTGCTGTGGAAGGTTATTTAGAAGCAGAGAAGATGAAGAAAAAATAATCATTGGTGAAACTACAAAATCAAAGGACTGAGCCCTTGCTTTGGATATTTTGAAGATAATTCTTTGAGTTAAAAGATTTTGGTGAAAAAACCCCACAGAAAACTAAGAAACGATTTCCTCTAAAGAGTCACTGGAATTGTTTTGCATTTAAAAGTTGCACTAAAAGAAGATGTAAAGATGCTTTTTTTTGATCTACGGTTGCATTGCAAGATGCAAGGACAACTTGTTTCCCCCCCTAACTAAACAACGAATGCTTTACTTTGCAACAGACATCCCATTCGCTGTATGTAAAGCAAAACAATGTTCGGTGACTAACTGTTGGAATACACCTTCACAAGAGGATTAAATTGGTTTTAATGTAAGTGATATCTTTTTCATTTTGGGGGGTGAGGGGTGTGTGTGTGTGGGTGGGGGGGGGGGGGCTTAATGAAGGGAATAATGATGTGTGGTTTTGAAGGTGCAACTTAAATCTAGAAATTATTTCTTGTAGTTTTACGATCCATGTGTCCCTATTGTCTGGAATAGTTCTTTTTCTGAATCTGCTCACATTTGACAAAAAAAAAAGTGTATTAAACGATGTTTGGATAAAAACTCATTTTTTGAGAACAAACAAACCTTAAGAAAGACAGTGAAGATATACTTAAATGTGTCACCTCCATGTTACCTAAACCCTGAAATATTGTTACAGTATTGCTGAAGCCACTCCAGGTGTTCTTGCCTTAATGGTTCTGATATTGTTCTGTTTTTCAGTTGTTTGGATTTTCTCATCCACTCCTGAGAAGTCCTTGACTCTATTCACATCAATGTCAAGTGCATGTTCATTTTCAAAAGCTGGTCCACACTCGTAAGCATCACGGGTCATACACTCAGCAGAGCAGCCCATTTTTTATTCTGCAAAGGTTTGCTATGTACACCCCACAGAGTGCTCAGAGCACAGGGAGTGTGTGTGTGTGTGCGTGGGCACATGTGTGTTTGTGTGTGAGTCTTCAGACAGCTGTCACTTCAAGACCAGAGCCTTATTATGAAATCTTGCACAATTTGTAAAAAGTGTTGAAGGAAAAAAAACATTTAAGGCACACCGTCTTGTTAATTTATACTTTCCCTACATTTGCTCTCTACTGATTGTTTTCAATAACTTACTTTTTCTCTTGTGGCCATTTTAATATTTATTCTGTATTCTTTTTTGTATATTATAGATAGATTGTGTGTAAGTATGTGAGTCTTTCATTTTGAAGTCCCGAATGTGAGTACAGTTTAAATTACGATTGCATTCGCTGAAAGTTAACTGTGTAATCTGTTGAAAATAAAATTTTACATTTTGCAAACTTGTTTTTTTTCCTTTCACTGACAGAGATTTCATGTTCAATCCGGCCTTCACCCCCCTTCATTTCTTCGCATTTTATTGTCACAAAGTGGGATTAAAATAGATGTAATTATATATTTATTTGTAAATGATCTGTTTAATGTCAAAATGAAGAAAAAAAGTGAAACATTAATATACCTTAATTAAATAAGTATTCATCCCCCTGTGTTACAAGTTTCAAACATATTACAAGCACCTTTACCAGCGATTACAGCTGTGAGGCTTCTTGGGTTAGTCTCTAAGAGCATTGCACACCTGGATTGTGCAATATTTCCCCATTGTTCTTTTCAAAATGCTTCAAGCTCTTATAGGTTTTGAGGGACATGGCTAGACAGCAATTTTCAAGTCTCCCCATAGATTTTCAAGCAGGTTTAAGTCAAAACTGTAATTTGGCCACTCAGGAGCATTCACTGTCTTCTTGGTAAGCAACTCTAGTGTATTGTGAAATAACTACAATGTTGCAATTGAACGCTGTAGCTGTTATAAAATCACCAATCGGGGGGCGGACTGGTATCAGAAATCGTCCCTGACATATCTAACACACTTGGATATTTTTTTTCCTTCAGGCCCCCATTATTAGCCAGATAATGATTATTTTGTACAAAACCCCCAAGTTAGACAGGTCCACTGGGCTAACAAGGGACAAGCCCATCTGGCATTTGCCCAAAATACCAGATGGGCTTGGTGACCAGTCTTCCCCGGCCACCAATGGCCTCATGGTGGTATTCCTTCCTGTTTCCTTCCTGTGCTGCAGCTCAGTTCAGAAGGAAGAGTGTATATTTTTGTATCTGGGTGGTTTAATACATCATCCACAGCATAATTATTAACTGGACCATGCTTAAAGAGATATCCAATGTCTGAGGGTGTCACGACTTCCGCAGAAGTCGGTCCCTCTCCTTGTTCGGGCGGTGTTCGGCGGTCGACGTCACCGACCTTCTAGCCATCGCTGATCCATTTTTCATTTTCCATTGGTTTTGTCTTTTCTTCCATCACACCTGCTTTCAATCTCATCAATTATATGTTGTGTATTTAACCCTCTGTTTCCCCTCATGTCTTTGTTGGTGATTGTTTGTTGTATGTTTTGTGCAAGTCATGTTCTGGTGTGCGACGGGTTTTGTACCCTATTATACTATTTTTGTATATATTGTTTTTTGGAGGTTTTTTTTGGAGCATTTATTAAACTGCTCCGTTTATACCTAGTTCATTCTCCTGCGCCTGACTTCCCTGCCACCAGCACGCACCCATTAAGAAGGGCCCTTACATACTGTATGTTGTATGTATGGGGGACAGAGGAAGGGGTAAACATGAAAAATGATGTCAATCCCTATTATTTCACACAGAATGAGTCCATCAAATGTATTACGTGATTTGTTATGTCAAAATGTACCCCTGAACTAATCTAGGCTTGCCTGAACAAAGGGGGTGAATACTTACGCAAAAACAACTATATTTTAGTTAAACAATTTGAATACATTTCTAAAGATTTGTCAAATGTTCTTTTCAATTTGACGTTATGGAGTATTTTGTGCAGATCAACGACAAAATGACCACAATGAAATCCATTCTCAATCCCACTTTGTAACGCAACAAAATGTGAAGAAATCCAAGGAGGGGTAAATTCTTATGATACCCACTGTACCTTGTGAACACGGTGGTGGCATCAATGTTGACAGGTTGATCAAGGTGCACAACAAGAAGCCATGCCACTGCCAATCTGCTTCTCTTGTGTCTAGATGTATTGATAGTGAATTGAGTTCTATGCTGTGTTTGTGTTGAAGGCTTCCCGTTCATTCACTGTGTCATCTTCTGCCTTTGTGGAACGTGTACTTAAGCATCTTCATTTCTATGCCAGTCTCCAAAACAATAACTCAATTACCTTAGCCCAGTTGGCTTGCGAACATAAAATATGATGCTGAAATCATGGAAACCTTGCTTGTAAACAAGACAGACAAATTGCGAAGGTGCAGTTGACCTGAAAACCTTTTTTAGGGGCCTTTTTTTTTGCATAGCAAGGTAAGCAACTATTTCTGTTGGAGATGTCATTACTGCACCCCGAAAGGTCTCTGTCAGTTACTATATGGGTCTTGCAATCTATTTGTATTTGTCCGTTCTCTCTGAATACCATCATTACAGACCATTTTATGTTGATAATGGGAGGTTGTCAGGATTGGATCCTGGCCAGAAATGACATCGGCCCTAGTTTTGTATCTAACACTTCGTTTGTTCGCTTTCAGTAACAGCAGTCTTAGTGTTTAATGAAATGTTATGACATTCTGACAGGGCTGAGAGGAGGGCTAAAATGAGGCAAACATAACCTTGTCTTGCATGGAGCTAGGATTGAAGTGGTTGCTCTGTGGCTGTGGAATGTTAACTGGGCCATTTTGCATGCATTTAGCTATGGGCCAGGGATGGCTGCAATGGTTATCACCTATCATGTGATGTTCATGTAGTACAATGCAGTTTGTGATCATGAAGCCAATGGGATCCTTTCATCGCATTGTCATTTGGTCTGCTTGCATCTGTTTTCTCTTATCTGTAAAAGGACATTCATTGTCATTTACTAAACATCAACAAAATGTTGGTGGTTTCACAAGAAAGCGTGTTGCACAGAATACAAAAGAATACTTTGGCCCAGGTATTTACCTCCAGTATAAAATAATACAATCAAGCTTTCTTTTATCCATGTATCACTGTGAATTGATATGTTCTATGCCAACAATGTTTTATATTGAATGATACTTTGGAAAGCATTTTCCCTTTTTCATTTTTACATTTTTAATTGTTGGTGGAAATGAATTTATCTCAGATCTGAGAACTTCTCTTAGGTCTACCCTTAAATGACAGTGATCTTCTAGTGAAGAATTACATCCTTTGTATGTCTCAGTAGTATTAAGTATCATTTTCATGGACTGCCAGTGGATGTGAAAACATAGTCTCACCCCCCAAGATCCTCAGTTGATAATCTGACTGCTGCAGAATAAATACCATTCTGTTGACTCTGACAAAAATTAGCTTTTTGATGGGGAATAATTCATCTGAGGCAGCCTTTTTGCACACCGGCTCTTAATTAAAGCTTGGTTAAAGGGTCTTTACCAACAAGCGCTCGGAAAAGGAAAACCGCCCAGAAAGGGAGTGGACGACTCAGCCCTTGACAAGACAAGCTACTCGCCGCAGGAATGTGAAGGGAGGATACTTCCTTTGCTCTTCATGAATCCACACATCACACACAAAGCCGTGTGTGGCTCTGCTAGAAGCTAGAAGTGCCATTGTGTTGTTCTTTGTGGCCTTTGTGTGTTACTGTACTCTTCCCAATGCATCACACATGCCATCCAAAGCAATAGGGAGTTAGGCCACTCCATTACCGGCCTGTTAGAACACGCTATAAAGCACGACAGGAGCCTCAAGGTCCCTGATTCCATCAGCCTCCTTTGTAAAATATCACATACATGTATGTCTAAGAGTTATCAATGTTTCCAGGGATAGAGCTGCTGCAATGTTGTTTCTACCAGGTTCAGGCATCCTGGGGGTTATCATTTTCCTTTATCAGGAAGCACCGTATATAGCCTACTGTCCTGTACGACTAATGTGTAAACTGCTAATCGATACTGTAAGTGAAGGATAATGTGGGGATCATTGCATCCTACTGTGTGTAATGTGTGTGTCATAAGCACTGTGTGAAGGGGAGATAATGCATCGGTTTCACACCAGAGGCTTTGTCTGCCTTTCTAAAGATGAATGTATGTTTAAAGTGTAAGTTCCCCTTCTGCTCTCTATGTCCATTCATAACTCATTGTCATTTCTTAAAGCTACTATGTTATTAAACCAGCCGAGTTCAGCTGTTGTGATCTTATAACAAAACAGCTGGACTGATGCTGTTCAAATCCGTTTAGAGACAAGCTGGCCCTGAAAAGATGTGTGGTTGAAATATAAGTGGAACATATTGTCTAATATGATGTATAATATGTATAGCGGGATGGTTGATGGAAAGGGAAATATGGTAGATGGAGATGCTGGAATGAAAGTGAGCTATAAACTACAAGATGATGATTATCATTCCCTAGGGGCCGGCCTTGAAAATGTGTTGCTGTATTTATCGTCTAACACGCTGATATCTATTATGGAGGACTGAGGCTTTTGAATACAAATGATCAAGCAGATGTTTTTCCAATAGATTTGCATGTGGGTGTGATGGATAGAGAGGATATCTGTCTATAATGACCAACCAAACACTCTTTATTTTCCCCAGGCCGCCATGCCACCATGCCACCATGCTTCTGGCTTAAAAAAAAGAATATCTCCGCTTTAAATATTAACTGATTAAAACGTGGATGATGCTTCAAAGGTTTTCGCCTTGCATACTTAAACAGCATTTTTTTCTCTAATGTAGGATTTAGAGGAGCACAAGAACATTTTTTTCAGGAGATACATTACACCGACTTGCAGGGGATTTAGGCTGGGCAGAATCACTCACTTCACACCTAGTAAAGGCAGAGGAGATTTCTGTGGTTGCTGTATTTTCTTGACAACCCTTTGACAGGCAGGAGGGCGACTTTATTTATTTATTTACCCACAGTATTTGTGTATCTGTCTATTTACTTGGGTTGTTATTTATTTACTTCCTGTGGTGATGTACAGACATGGACTTCAATGGTACCCTGGGGAGGGATGCCACTGTCAGGGTTTTCGCTGTCCTCCTCTCATGCAAACTGGATTAGGGTGCCATGTATCAGCTGGGGGGTGAGCTGTGGTGCTATGGGGCTATGGTGCTATGGTTCTATGGGGCTATGGAGACTGTGTATCAGTCTTGTCCTGTCCCAGCGGTCAAAACAGGTTGAAATGACATCACTACAACCATTTTTATCATGCCACCATTTCAAGCAGTTTTGCCCCGTGTTGTGGTGTTTTACCTTACTTCATGACCCCACTGGCCATAGTGGATGGTCAGTGCAAACACACTGTATACTCAGGCACAGTCAAGGGTAGGCTAGCTTGGTAGATCAATTTGTGGTTCAGCTAATGTTGTGTTCCTTGTCGTAGGTTATGACATGTCATCAAATGATAGAGGAGTTGGCAGAAATACAAACAGATTTGAGACTAGGCTAGGGGTATGCAGAATATCATAGACCCTGAAGACTGAGGTTGGGGGTGGATATTGTTCAGAGAATGGTGGGCAAGCCCATGCTGACTTACCATGTTCTGATGTTACATGCTGACTACACCGGCCATTTTGTCCATCCACAGCAGATGCGATCAGGTTAAAATATCAAAACCGATGATTAATCTCTATTAATTTAGGGGCAGGTTGAAACACACATGAAACATTCATGGACATTTAACTAGCTAGCTGTTCCTAGCTAGTTTGTCCTGGGAGATGAACATTGGGTTGTTACTTTATCTGTCATGCATATGGTCCTCTTTTTAGCTGGTTCTTTGTAGAATTTTCACCTGGAGTCCAACAAAATCTTGTGTTTTTCTACTCTGACGATTAATCCACTGATAAAAAGGGAAACCTAGTTTGTTTTTTGTTACTTATCTTCCATGATGTTCTCCTCGTTGGTCTTTCAAGCATCTACGTGGGCTTGTATCTTCCAGTAAGGAACGGACCTGCAGAGCATGGCACGTCTCAAATAGAACCAAGTTCTACTTTGGCGCTTGGCTACGCAGACGCTCATTCACACGTGGGAGCGGTGTGTGTGAAATTATTGAATAACATGTATGTGTAAACAAACAAAGAAACAACGCTTGCACAGGCAGCGTGGCCGATGAGGTTTGCATGTTAGAATGAGTGGAGAATTCTGGCATAGCTTGGTTTGGTATAATCCGCACAAGGATTACTTGCGTCTTTCATGCTAGATTAAAGTCTCCCATGATACTCATCGTGTTGTCCAAATCCTGATGGGAAATCAATGGGTCTGATACAAAATATCCCCATCGCCATGATCGTTGTTATCGTAGTCGTCCCTGTCATCATCGTCATCATCTTCACTGAATGTGTTTCTGACTCAGATCCTTTTCTTTTTTCAATAGATTACACATCCAGAGACCAGGGAGTGGTCTTTCTGTCTGTATAGATTATCATCTTCACTGTAACTGGGCTTACAGAGATGAATTTAGTCTAACACACAGTAGATGTGCTGGTGTGAAATGTGGAGAAATGTGGAAAATATCTAGTCAGCAGATGAAAAGGAATATTTAGGTCACATGAAAATTGAATAGGTATCCCTGATTGTGGGTTATATAGTGAAAGAAAACCTAAAAACATATCAATTCTTGCAGGAGATACATAACTACAGTTCAAGATCTACTGCAAACATTGTATCTAACTGTTTTGAAATATTTAGAGGTTTCCCCTGTCCATGGAGTATTATTGACTTTAGGGAAGGAGAAACATCATACTTCATAAAACCAGCTTTGCAGAGGGCATGTGACATACTAAAAGCAATGATATATGCATTACCGTGTCTATTTACAAAATGTAACCATTCATATTGCATAACAGGGGTTTATCTATTCTAAGGACTAATGTAATGTATTATAATATTAAAGAGATAGTCCTGCATTTATTTATGTATTCACATGTTAACCCAGTGAACGCAAATATATATTTCTTTGCTCTGTGCATGCGTATGTTTTGCATATCTTCCACAAAACACAGGCTTGTAGGCCTCCATAGGGTGGTAGCCTTATATGAGAAAGCAATTCTATCCAGGTCACATCACTGTCTTGATTTTAACATCTATGCTAATGTAATATGATGTTTTTTAGTAGCTACTACATTGTGGTGAAAATATGCATCCGTGTTTTACGCAGGTTTTTTGTTCCTTATAATTCTGCATGTGTTGTTGTGAATAACTGGGCTTTGGAGGGTTTTTAAGCTAGTTTCTTCTTGTTCAGCATATTCTCTCTCTCTCTCTCTCTCTCTCTCTCTCTCTCTCTCTCTCTCTCTCTCTCTCTCTCTCTCTCTCTCTTTCTCGTGAGTCAGGCCTGTCACAATCTGCTCAGGTCTAGGGCCCGGATCCATAGCAGTGAGTTGAGCTTGTCTCCTCATCCTCATCTACTCATGAAATTAGCAAAGACCAGAACTGGGAGCTTTCCTGCTTCCTCTTCAACTGACACAACTGACACAAACATTAAACAATTACCACCATGTGACTTCATCATAATGCGCCATAATTATAGCACACAACCTTTGTCATGCTAGGTGATTAGTGGAGGGATACTTGCTAGCTTGCATTGAGAGGTGAATGGGAGAATGTGGCTGAGTTCCTGCCTGTGCTAAAGCAAGTGCTACTGTTTCTGCGTCTCCCACCCAGCACATCCTCATTGGAATGTTTGAGTGTGCATGGAAATGAAACCCATCTCCCTGGATATGGATAAGCTGTCAGGATCAAACGCCATGTGACTTGAACGACTGTGCTGATCATGGTAGATGATGTTTGGCGCGGAAGACAGCATTTGCAGGGCTTTCTTTCTTTGTCTTTCCCCCCCATACATATGGGTTGATAAATGAACACAAGCAATGGTGAAAATGTTCATGAAATTGAGATGAAATGACTCAAGTGAGCCAATATATACAGATGACAGCATACTGCATATTTGTCATCTATCTAATACAAAATACCAGCTATCCCAACTTGTCTTGTTGTCATTGTTGTTGACATTGAAGGATGACACCTACATTCATTCATTGTCATGCCACTCACGTTTCTATCATGTTTTATTTGTACCAGAATATCAATCAATCAAATGTGTTTATGAAGCCCTTTTAACATCAGCACAAAGTGCTATACAGAAACCCAGCCCCAAACGCCAAACAGCAAGCAATGCAATATGTGAAACCCTTGCCTCTGTGCATGTTTTGTTCAGTCATAGCAATTACATTATTTGAAAATGTCGTTGCTTCTGTTATTAAAGTGTGTGGTTACTGAATGATTCATCTTTTTGGCTAATGAAAAAGATAACCTGCTGTAACGAATCAAACATTTTCTGCACTCTACTAAAACCTTAATGAGGATTTGTGTAATATTTGAGGAGGAATAATCATGCCTAAGGCTAATGAAGAGAGTTTTGTACAAGCAGTGTGTTCATTATTCTGCTATATTCTGCTATTGTCCATTTGTGGAGCTACTGTTTCTGAATAGGGAGCTATAGCACAACTGAGCATTGGTTCTCTTTTCAAAGCTGTTGAATTGATATATGAGGTTTTGTGCAATTCTGTACATCCTGGCACTTTTCATCATTAGGAGCACTTGAACAAATTGTGCACATCAGTCTTTGGCATTGGATTACGTGAGGGCAAAGCAATCATTAGGCCCAATGACTTTTCTTTTGGAGTTCGCACATTTGCCAAAATGACATACATTACCAGCTTGCAAATGCTCTTCACTTTATTTCGGAAATGTTTGATTTTACGGGCTAGAACGTAGTTATAGGAAGCCAAGACCTGCTTTACATTATGTACCTGATGCTGGATACGTATAGGCATTTCTTGAAAAATATGTGTTTTGGCTTTGGATATAATGGATACATGCTATACTATCATCACTGATGCACCACTGAATGTTGAATAAGTACTGCACATCCTAAGCTAATTATGCCCATGCATTGGAAAATATAAATACTGGTGAAAAAAACGTTTGTTTATGAGTATGAAGGAGAGGAGAAGAGGGATACAGTCAGTCCTGCTGTCTGTAACACAATTTCCCCGGAGCTAAACAGTAAGCACCAGGGCGAGCACCATGATGAGTCATCCTGCACATGACTCCTCTATGCATGAAGTACAAACCTCTGTTACGCCCTGACCTTACAGAGGCATTTTATTTCTCTATTTGGTTAGGTCAGGGTGTGATTTGGGGTGGGCATTCTATGTTGTCTATTTCTTTGTTTTGGCCAAGTATGGTTCCCAATCAGAGGCAGCTGTCTATCGTTGTCTCTGATTGGGAATCACACCTAGGTACCCTTTTTTCCACCTGTGTTTGTGGGTAGTTATTTTCTGTTTAGTATCTGTTTACCTGACAGAACTGTTCGCTTTCGTTTTGTTACTTTGTTCGAGTGTTTCTTTGATCAATAAAACTTCATGAACACTTTCCACGCTGCGCTTTGGTCCACTCCTTCCGACGACAGGCGTTACAAACTCAGAGTTAGTTTCTGAATCAGTTGCGTCCCAAATGGTACCCTATTCCGTACATAGTGCAATACGTCTGACGAGAGCCCATAGTGAATATATGGAGGGAATATAGTGTCATATGGGACACAGTCTATTATTGTAGGTTACTGACAAATGCTTAAAACAATACAGATTATGTTACGACTATATAGGTCAAATACATCTTAGCCTATTGAAATGAAGTGCGGTGTGAGGTGAGTTATGGGTGTCATGATATACAATTCATATTGGTTCCAGAACATGATCCCTTTAAGACCTATTGCTCTCTTTTGGGATTGTGTCTTAGTTTTTCAGAAAATAATATTATTACATGTTTATTTCACCTTTATTTAACCAGGTAGGCAAGTTGAGAACAAGTTCTCATTTACAATTGCGACCTGGCCAAGATAAAGCAAGATAAATCTAGCTGCAGATTATGCACACTGGCGCCGCGTGGTCTGCGAAACTCAAAGCGCATCAAAATGAATCTCAGATTGTACTTTTGCATCTTAAATGCTTAAATGAGTAACCTGATCATTTGTCTCAGGTATCGCTTGAGTCAGTAGCTTTGTTCCAGGGCATCAGTGTGCTACGTATATACATATAGTTCTGGTTCAGGGCGTTATGTTAACCACTGTTGTTTTGTGCAGCTAGTACACACTAGCTAGCTAGTACACACTAGCTAGCTAGTACACACTAGCTAACTAGTACAACACTTGCTAGCTAGTATACACTAGCTAGCTGTACACACTAGCTAGCTAGTACATGCTACCTAGCTAGTGCATCTAATTCTAAATGTAATTTGACCACCCGGGCTGTTGGTGGGGTTAATGCACCATCCTCTCTGGCACAGTTCAACATCCTGTCTCATCTGGGATGTCTCACAGTGTCTGTGGCTTGAAAATGTATCTGCTGGAGCCAGACTCTATTGTTTTTTTCCATCATTTTTCACCACTGTAGGCTATGAATTCACAAAGCTACTTGCACAGTGCTTATATGGTGGTGCATCAATATAGCTTACGGTGGACTTGTTTTTATTAACACACTCATGAATGTTATGTCCATAGAATTCAAGCTCTGTATACTTGTTTTTCCCCCATTGTTTTTGCACGCTAGTGTTTAAATGATTCCAATTGAATTTATCATAAAACCTTTATTATCATCATTTCAGACTGATTCATGATCCAGTATGTACTGTATACACATAACAATGTAATGTTACACAATGTAAATGTTTGCGTGAGTCTTCCGCCTCTTCCTTTGCAGCTCAGTGGAGGCCCATGGTGTTCAAGCCTCCAACTTTTCTTTTATAACAGTGGATGTTTGTATCATGGCCATACCGAGCAAACAAGATAGGGCCCAGTCCACAGGATATCCACTGTTTCATGTATGGATGTATGCACTGAATTAAAGAAAATTAAAGACTTGGAAATGACATAACAGCAATTCTGAAGGTAGGTACTTGAAATACTGACAGTATATTCAAAGTAGCAAAAAGAGTGAAGCTCAGTTTCATTATCAGTTGAAATAAAATAAAGACGGGGAATTTGGGGAATTTGGAGAAAGCATTTCCTTCCTCCTTCTCTAAACCAATTTCAGACCTTAAGCCGCAACCCTAGAAGAAGAAGAAAAACATAAAAAACAGATATGTTGTTGTGTTACTGTGGAAAGAAGCGGTTCATTAGCCTCCAGCCTCTGAGATTAGTTGTGCAGAACAGTAAGAGGAGTCAGCCACATCTGGGCCAGTGAGACCTCCTCAGGATCCAGTGTTGTTCAAAAAACACAGGCTGAGTCCTAAATGGCAACCTATTCCCCACAGAGTGCATTACTTTTGACCAGGGCCCATAGGGCTTTAGTCAAAAGTAGTGCGCTATATACACTGTTATAAGTAAAGGTGCCCGGAAAAACGTTTTGGGTTGCCACACCGGCGGAACCTTTCCAGTTGAAAAAGGTTCCTTGAGGAACCCCTCTGAAAAGAGTCTTCGAAGAACCCCTGTGTAAAGGTTTCGAACCGGAACCTTCTTGTGATGGGAGGGATTCAATTTTGAACCTTTTTAATAATATATTGTAGAGGTGGCAGCCTATCAGATTGGAGGCATGGCTTATTGGAGGCGTGGCTTTCTGATAGCTATTTTTGGTCACCCTTTAACGTAAATGTCATTGCTGTTTGTCATGTTTAGTTGTGTCTTGAACATTTATGCATATTACCTATTCTAATATAGTATTAATAATATTAACATAGCTGATTACATACTGTAGTAAAGTGATAACTAGTGATGATGAAATTAAGCTTCCTGAAGCTTTGAGTATTTCCAGCCAATTGTGTCTATAAAATAGGTTAATTATGCTAGGCATTGATCAACACACAGTGTACACTAATGGTACTTCTGGTCGAAGCTTCGGGCGTCACTGATACAAGCATCGGCATACTGCTATTTCGACACAGAGCTCCGGTATCAAACATACCATCACTTGTGGTCCCCTGTGGCTCAGTTGGTAGAGCATGGCACTTGCGACGCTAGGGTTTTGGGTTCGATTCCCATGGGGGATCAGTACTAACAATTGTGAAAATGTGGTCACTCACTGCTGAAAGTCGCTTTGGATAAGAGCGTCTGCTAAAATGTAAATGTAATGGTAACTATTCCAACTTTCGGATTTGGATAAGCCCTTCAGGAATTCATACACCTCGTCATTAAAGCTACAAACCTGTGCTCAACCTTAAAATGTGATGACATGAACAGGAATGACGGGAGGCCAAAAGAAGTTTGAGCTTTGCCTCTACTCCAGGGTTTCAATAGGAACCCGTTGCTACATTGAACCATTTGATTTGATTAGGATCTCTTTTAGTCCTCATTTGGACTAATCTTCCCAGAGTCCATCTTCCAAGAACCATTCAAGTTTCCTCCAAGAACCACTCAACTAACCGAAGGTGCAAATATGAACTAGCAATGGTTCCCTGATGAACTCCAGGGGTTCCTTGAGGATCTCCAGGGTTCCTCGAGTCACCACTAGTTCTAAGAGTGTAGGGAATAGGCACCCATCCCATTTGGGATGCAAACACAGTTGCTCAGAGGCCGTCCTCACTGCTCTCAGTCCTCCCCTCACTAACTCAGTCATCCGTGGCTGAAACCAAAGGAGGACTGCTGGGGCCCCGGGTCTGCATGCATGCAGCCTCTCTTGGGTCAAGAGCAATCCATGGCTAAATTAGATCAGTGATTCTGGTTCACTCTAATTACTTCAATGAATGGTGGGTCGTATCATCACAAATCACATCAGTCGGCTTTTTTTCTACTTCTGTGAAACTTAAAGTGGCATCAGCAGTTTTAACAATAACAAAGCAAACTCTCCAACCCGGTAAAAAGCTGAGGAACGGGGCTGGAGAAATGTACCCTCCACTCTTACTCTCAGATTCATTTACAGAGCTATGGATGCAAGGACTGAACATCCATGATATCATCATGATCGTTTTAACCATGTTTTAAGTCTATATAGTGTTTGTTTCAATTTACTTTGTTTACAAACCTTAGAGTAAAATAAGCTTATATTTTGCTTGTTGAGCTTGTAAGTTATATTCTTCAAGAATCAATGGGTACATATCGTTGATTTATAAGTCAACTGCAGATTGCCCCTTTAAAGGCCTAGTACACTAGAGTTTGGGATGTCTGTGCGGCCTTTAAGATCATAGGGCCAGGAGTGTTTCCTGACCATGTGACCTGATCGAGAAAAATGCTGTACAATTTGGGCCTGGAGTTTTTCCTGGTCAGGTTATAGTACACGGTGAGGAAAAACTCCTGGTCCCTGCTTATCTCAGTCATTTCAATGTTAAGCCATGGAGTGTCAGCTGTCCTCTGCCTCCTGAGGTGGCGTAGTCCTGTGCTACATATGTTAAAGGTCATGAACAGCCAAAACCAATTTTTTCATGAAATTAGATGATATTTGGATGAAACCAGATCAAAGTATGATAACCAAAGTATGAAAAAATGACTGTTGATGCTACATTGATAAAGTTTGATCATAAAGTTACTGGTCCCCTCCCCCATGTCAAACACTTGGATTCATTATTAAGGAAATAGATTGACATTATCCTAACTCTCATTTTAATACACCAATGGAAACATGATATTCTCTCACTGAATTTAAATAAGTCCCTGGTGTCTTACAGTGTAAAAAGTAATTGCCTAACTCATTAAAGCAATTGAGTAGTGGTTACTCAAACATCTCCAACTGCCTGTAGAACTCAAATCATATAAGGGGCACTGACTCAAATGTCAATCAGATGTTCTTATTACTTCATGTTTTTGAGTATTCTCAACAAATATTAGGTTATTGAGTAAATCTAACTTTATTTATCTGAGTTCTGCTAATCTAAAATGTAGTTTTTACAAGTTAGATTATTTAATATTTTAAAGTAAATCTTACATTTATTAAGTAAGTAGTTCTTACTTGATTCTATTATGTTTGACGTCTTTACTTAAACTAATTAAGTAGTAGTCTGACACATTGATATTTGAGTAAAAAACACTTGATTTATTTGTGTTGTGCTGATGTAGAATTATTACGTTTTTGCAAGTTATTAATACTTAAAGATGCACTATGCAGAAATTGCTCTGCCATTTACTGCTCTGCCATTATAATAGTTTGCCTAATTTCAGTTTATGTGACAAAACAAGCAAGTATAGTGTAGAAAATCATTGTACCATCTAAACCACTGTGAAATATCTTCTCTACAGTATAACCAAAAATATTGTATTTTCAGCTGGTGTCCAAAACCGAAAGAAAAAGATGCAAAAATTCTACTTGAAAATGGGAAGATTAGAAAAAGTGCACATAGAACAGCTCTACCGCTTCTTAGACTTGCATTCAATGAGAATCTATAGATGAGATCTATAACTCACATTTCTGTGAATTTTGTCTGGCGCCCAACAAGTTACATAATGCAGCTCTAATAGTGATAGGTGAATCTGTTTTTAGAGGACTGTGGGTACTTCAACATTTTTAGACTTTATAATACTTTTACACGATGGTATATGCATGTTTGAAGAAAGAAAACTATATTTCGAAAATAGAATTAAGCAGTTTGTTGTGCTATGAGGTGTAATTGATCATGATGAATGGATATCAAAACCGTCAAGTAAATTGACATTCAATAATGAGACAAGCCATTTCCACCATCAAACAGGTGAAGTGGGAGTGGATGTCTGGCTCAAAGGATGTGTGTGGAGGTGAAGGAAGCATGGAAAGGTCAGCGATAGCAAGCAATGCAGTGGATGAAGGTGCAAGGAGAGTGTGGTGAATGGCTAGATGTGGTTATGAACAGCGAGGAAGAAGAAGAAGAGCTGTGTTGAGGAAGAATGGCGCCAGACATGGTAAAGAAGAATTGGAGTGAAACGTTTTCAGAAAGTGGACCCTTGCCCTTTGGCGGATACATTTGCTGTTTCTGGTGGTTGGTGGGTGCAGTTGAATCAGAGAAGGTAACTTGAAGTTGACTTGGGATATTAAAAGGAGTGATTTCTGGTGTAGCGTGGAGGTGGAACAATTGAAGTTGAAAATTCCTGGTGTTTGTGACACCCGCCGTTTGTTGCGACGCAGACCTGGTGGGGAGTGTGATGAAACAGAGGAGTCACTGTCAGTCCTTTTGAGTTTTGTGTCTTTACCCGGCAAAGTCATGCTAGGATATATCAGGTATCCTGTTTAGAGCTTTAGCACAGAATCCACTGTGTTGTTTCAGCGTGTAGGAGGGAGATTCCAAGATGTGGGACGTGTGAGGAAGTCATGGAACAGAATTCCCAATCTGGCCCACATACCATCACGACCACCTAATTACCCCCAGCTTTTAATTAGCTCATTCATCCCCCTTCCTCTCCCCTGTTACTACTCCCCAGGTCATTGCTGTAAATTATGTGTTCTCAGTCAACTTAACTCGTAAAATAACATTTAAAAATATATATATAATAAAAACTGAGGATTGTATAGTTTTGGTGGATAAAGTTGTGTGTGTCAACTGTAGGGGTGCTCAGGGGATAGGAAGAGTCCGGTGCGAAAGAGAGGCAGGTGGAGATAGCCAGGGTCAGAGTAGTGCATATGGTGTCATATGCTGAGGCAGTGAAGAAAGTAGAGGAAGATGGGCCAAGGGTGTGTAGTAGATTTGTGCAAGTACAGAGGGATAGGACAATTAGGGATTCATGCTTCAGCAAGGTTGGCTTTTTAGCGTTCATAGCGATGGTTATCAACTGAACTGCAGAAATGGAAGGTAAATCACAGAGAATAGATGTTGTGGTGGCAGCTGCAGAGACATATTTGGGTATACAAGATTTGACTTCAGAAGAGTTCCAGGGTGTGTTGAGAGGTGGTGTCCCGTTCTCCCAGACTGTTGGCATGGTGCAGGAGCAGATAGGGTCAAAGTAGTGGAACGGGGTAGTGGGTTTTTAATGAGTGTACGTGGCAGCTGCAGAGAAGTACCTGGGTGTACGATATTTCACTGCAGAAGAGTTAATGGTGTGGTGATTTTCATTTTCATAAAATAGTGGTATAAAGGTGTAGGGTTAGTTAGTGGGGAATTTTTTTCATTTTAGGAACAGGAATAATTAAGAGAATTTAATATAGGCAGGCCATGACTGGCCTCACACTTCAGTACGGAAGAAGACGAAGAAGAAGAAGGTCATCTGCACCACTCTTAATGACAGAGGCTAATGCAGTATCCTGTAACGATTACAGCTTATTGGAATGAGTACTGTGCTCAACAATGCTTGCTAAGGTGGGTTCAAATGACAAGTTGTCAAATACATACAACAACATTTTTTTATTATTTTTTTTTTTATTTCACCTTTATTTAACCAGGTAGGCTAGTTGAGAACAGGTTCTCATTTGCAACTGTGACCTGGCCAAGATAAAGCATAGCAGAGTGAACAGACAACACAGAGTTACACATGGAGTAAACAATTAACAAGTCAATAACACAGTAGAGAAAAAAAAGGGGAGTCTATATACAATGTGTGCAAAAGGCATGAGGAGGTAGGCGAATAATTACAATATTGCAGATTAACACTGGAGTGATAAATGATCAGATGATCATGTACAGGTAGAGATATGTGTGCAAAAGAGCAGTAAGGTAAATAAATAAAAACTGTGGGGATGAGGTAGGTGAAAATGGGTGGGCTATTTACCAATAGATTATGTACAGCTGCAGCGATCGGTTTGCTGCTCAGATAGCTGATGTTTGAAGTTGGTGAGGGAGATAAAAGTCTCCAACTTCAGCGATTTTTGCAAATCGTTCCAGTCACAGGCAGCAGAGTACTGGAACGAAAGGCGGCCGAATGAGGTGTTGGCTTTGGGGATGCTCAATGAGATACACCTGCTGGAGCGCGTGCTACGGATGGGTGTTGCCATCGTGACCAGTGAGCTGAGATAAGGCGGAGCTTTGCCTAGCATGGCCTTGTAGATGACCTGGAGCCAGTGGGTCTGGCGACGAATATGTAGCGAGGGCCAGCCGACTAGAGCATACAAGTCGCAGTGGTGGGTAGTATAAGGTGCTTTAGTGACAAAACGGATGGCACTGTGATAAACTGCATCCAGTTTGCTGAGAAGAGTGTTGGAAGCCATTTTGTAGATGACATCGCCGAAGTCGAGGATCGGTAGGATAGTCAGTTTTACTAGGTTAAGCTTGGCAGCGTGAGTGAAGGAGGCTTTGTTGCGGAATAGAAAGCCAACTCTTGATTTGATTTTCGATTGGAGATGTTTGATATGGGTCTGGAAGGAGAGTTTGCAGTCTAGCCAGACACCTAGGTACTTATAGGTGTCCACATATTCAAGGTCGGAACCATCCAGTGTGGTGATGCTAGTCGGGCAAGCGGGTGCAGGCAGCGATCGGTTGAAAAGCATGCATTTGGTTTTACTAGCGTTTAAGAGCAGTTGGAGGCCACGGAAGGAGTGTTGTATGGCATTGAAGCTCGATTGGAGGTTAGATAGCACAGTGTCCAATGACGGGCCGAAAGTGTATAGAATGGTGTCGTCTGCGTAGAGGTGGATCAGGGAATCGCCCGCAGCAAGAGCAACATCATTGATATACACAGAGAAAAGAGTCGGCCCGAGAATTGAACCCTGTGGCACCCCCATAGAGACTGCCAGAGGACCGGACAACATGCCCTCCGATTTGACACACTGAACTCTGTCTGCAAATTAATTGGTGAACCAGGCAAGGCAGTCATCCGAAAAGCCGAGGCTACTGAGTCTGCCGATAAGAATATGGTGATTGACAGAGTCGAAAGCCTTGGCAAGGTCGATGAAGACGGCTGCACAGTACTGTCTTTTATCGATGGCGGTTATGATGTCGTTTAGTACCTTGAGTGTGGCTGAGGTGCACCCGTGACCGGCTCGGAAACCAGATTGCATAGCGGAGAAGGTACGGTGGGATTCGAGATGGTCAGTGACCTGTTTGTTGACTTGGCTTTCGAAGACCTTAGATAGGCAGGGCAGAATGGATATAGGTCTGTAACAGTTTGGGTCCAGGGTGTCTCCCCTTTTGAAGAGGGGGATGACTGCGGCAGCTTTCAATCCTTGGGGATCTCAGACGATATGAAAGAGAGGTTGAACAGGCTGGTAATAGGGGTTGCGACAATGGCGGATAGTTTCAGAAATAGAGGGTCCAGATTGTCAAGCCCAGCTGATTTATACGGGTCCAGGTTTTGCAGCTCTTTCAGAACATCTGCTATCTGGATTTGGGTAAAGGAGAACCTGGAGAGGCTTGGGCGAGGAGCTGCGGGGGCGGACCTGTTGGCCGAGGTAGGAGTAGCCAGGCGGAAGGCATGGCCAGCCGTTGAGAAATGCTTGTTGAAGTTTTCGATAATCATGGATTTGTCGGTGGTGACCGTGTTCCCTAGCCTCAGTGCAGTGGGCAGCTGGGAGGAGGTGCTCTTGTTCTCCATGGACTTCACAGTGTCCCAGAACTTTTGGAGTTGGAGCTACAGGATGCAAACTTCTGCCTGAAGAAGCTGGCCTTAGCTTTCCTGACTGACTGCGTGTATTGGTTCCTGACTTCCCTGAACAGTTGCATATCGCGGGGACTGTTCGATGCTATTGCAGTCCGCCACAGGATGTTTTTGTGCTGGTCGAGGGCAGTCAGGTCTGGAGTGAACCAAGGGCTGTATCTGTTCTTAGTTCTGCATTTTTTGAACGGAGCATGCTTATCTAATATGGTGAGGAAGTTACTCTTAAAGAATGACCAGGCATCCTCAACTGACGGGATGAGGTCAATGTCCTTCCAGGATACCTGGGCCAGGTCGATTAGAAAGGCCTGCTCACAGAAGTGTTTTGGGGAGCGTTTGACAGTGATGAGGGGTGGTCGTTTGACTGCGGCACCGTAGCGGATACAGGCAATGAGGCAGTGGTCGCTGAGATCCTGGTTGAAGACAGCGGAGGTGTATTTGGAGGGCCAGTTGGTCAGGATGACGTCTATGAGGGTGCCCTTGCTTACAAAGTTAGGGTTGTACCTGGTGGGTTCCTTGATGATTTGTGTGAGATTGAGGGCATCTAGCTTAGATTGTAGGACTGCCGGGGTGTTAAGCATATCCCAGTTTAGGTCACCTAACAGAACAAACTCAGAAGCTAGATGGGGGGCAATCAATTCACAAATGGTGTCCAGGGCACAGCTGGGAGCTGAGGGGGGTCGGTAGCAGGTGGCAACAGTGAGAGACTTATTTCTGGAGAGAGTAATTTTCAGAATTAGTAGTTCGAACTGTTTGGGTATGGACCTGGAAAGTATGACATTACTTTGCAGGCTATCTCTGCAGTAGACTGCGACTCCTCCCCCTTTGGCAGTTCTATCTTGACGGAAGATGTTATAGTTGGGTATGGAAATCTCTGAATTTTGGTGGCCTTCCTGAGCCAGGATTCAGACACGGCAAGGACATCAGGGTTAGCAGAGTGTGCTAAGGCAGTGAGTAAAACAAACTTAGGGAGGAGGCTTCTAATGTTGACATGCATGAAACCAAGGCTTTTTCGATCACAGAAGTCAACAAATGAGGGTGCCTGGGGACATGCAGGGCCCGGGTTTGCCTCCACATCACCCGCGGAACAGAGAAGGAGTAGTATGAGGGTGCGGCTAAGGGCTATCAAAACTGGTCGCCTAGAGCGTTGGGGACAGAGAATAAGAGGAGCAGGTTTCTGGGCATGGTAGAATATATTCAGGGCATAATGCACAGACAGGGGTATGGTGGGGTGCGGGTACTGCGGAGGTAAGCCCAGGCACTGGGTGATGATGAGAGAGGTTTTATCTCTGGACATGCTGGTTGTAATGGATGAGGTCACCGCATATGTGGGAGGTGGGACAAAGGAGGTATCAGGGGTGTGAGGAATAGGACTAGGGGCTCCATTGTGAACTAAAACAATGATAACTAACCTGAGCAATAGTATACAAGGCATATTGACATTTGAGAGAGACATACAGCGATGCATACAGTGAACACAGGTGTTGAATTGGGAAAGCTTGCTAAAACAGTGGGTGAGACAACAGCTAATCAGCTAGCATAACAACAGCAGGTGAGATGGCATTGACTAGGCAACTCGGCCGACAGATAAAACAAACAAGCAGAATGGAGTACCGTGATTAATGGACAGTCCAGCGTGCATCAGCTATGTAGCCAAGTGATCAGAGTCCAGGGGCAGCGGTGGATGGGGCAGGGGGCTGGGCTGGCGAGTGTTATCCAGGTTAAGAAAACTAACAATGACTAAATAGCTTGTAGCTAGCTAGCTGGTTAGCTTCTGGAGGTTCTTGAGTGTGTTCTAAAAATAAAGATAATAGCGATTCCGTATCACATTGGGTGAGGCAAGTTTCCGGAAGGTATAAACAATTATTTATTTTTTTTAATCGGGAAGAGATAGAGTACATATGGGCCACTGCGTTTTTGGGATGCGGCGGGACGGTTAGCAGGCCTGTGCTAACAAGCTAACAGATTAGCAGGCCGGGGTAAACAAGGTAGTAGTTAGCGGACCTGGGCTAAACAAGCTAGCAGTTAGCGTGCCGAACTAGCAAGCAAGGAGATAGCGAGGGCTAGAGAGTTAGCCTTTGGAGGACGTCGCGATGGGGTGAGTCTGTTTATTCCTCTTCATGCAGTGATATCGATAGACCGGTCGTAATCAAGGTATTGTAGCCCAGGAGTATGCTAGGAGCTCTGGCCGGGCTAGCTTCAAGCTACGTGGGTGGAAACGCTAGCCAGGAGTAATCAACCAGGGTTGCTGTTTCGCTCGATAGCTAGTTGCGAGGATCCAGCTGAAGAATGTTCTGTTTGTGGTGGGAATCCGGGGGTAAAAAAATTAATTAGGTCCGTTATGCTCTGGTTAGTTGATGACCGCTAGCATAGCTGGTAGTTAGCTGGCTAGCTTCAGTTGAGAGGGTCCGGTTCCGAAGTAAATATAACTACTTTAGGAAAGTAGCTACATTGGCGGGTTGCAGAAGAGTATTTGGAAGCTTAGGTTTAGCAAAATGTTTTTAAGGATATGCGAAGAAAAAAATATCTAAAAAATATCTAAAACGAAAAAGAGACGATATTTACAGAGAGACGATACGACAGGACAACTACTGCTACGCCATCTTGGATCCCCATTAAGACATGACAACTGAACGTTACTAATCAGAACTACTTACACTTGACAAAAAATGTGTAACGAAGATTAATAATTTAAGTAGAAGGGACCTAACATTTGTATGTTTCCGACAACAAATATTCATGTTCAAGTAACGTCAATCATTATAATTCAGAATCCATAATGCAATTTAGTGTGAAAAAGTTAATATAACACAAAACAGTTAAGCATTTAGAATTGACAAATATAACCATATGGGTGATGTCACTTTATTACTTTTGTCACGTTCTGACCTTAATTTCCTTTGTTTTGTATTTATTTAGTATGGTCAGGGCGTGAGTTGGGTGGGTTGTCTATGTTTGTTTTTCTAGGTTTTGGGAATTTCTATGTTTCGGCCTAGTATGGTTCTCAATCAGAGGCAGGTGTCATTAGTTGTCTCTGATTGAGAATCATACTTAGGTAGCCTGGGTTTCACTGTGTGTTTGTGGGTGATTGTTTCCGTGTCTGTGTTTGTTCGCCACACGGTACTGTTTCGGTTTTGTTCACGTTTATTGTTTTGTATTCATTGAGTGTTCAGTTCATGTTTTTAAATAAACAACCATGGACACTTGGCTGCATCTTGGTCCGATCCTTGCTACACCTCCTCTTCAGACGAAGAGGAGGAAAACCTTTACAACTTTAAGTATTGACATACTTTGAGTTGGTTTACTCGAATGGTTATAGGCGGCGAGTTTCCACCAAAAGATTGAGTTAGCAGAACTAATGAACTTCTACAGTGTACTGATATGATTACCTGCTCAAGTGGCGCTTCATCTGAAATTCCCCAATGTTAAGGTGACTGGATAGTACATGGATATTCTGAACCAAATGTCATATTTCGGTCTCTGTATGCACATGTCTCCCAGTTCCTCCATTGAAAAGTTGTATATCCTTCTGTATATACATATCTCGATATATGTCTCTGCTCTATTACATTTCTGAGAGCCCTTAGAGAAAGCCCTTGCTTGCGTCTATGAGATAATTACTTCAAGAAAGGGAGCAAGAAAGGATGCTGTTTTTAAGTATTCCAACAAGGTATATGTCTCTGAATGTGTCCAGTCTCCTAGATAGTCCAATCTCTGACTGAAGTAAATCTGACATTCCATAACCTCAGGTAACCTGCCGCAAAAACACAGACAATAACTTTACATAATCATTAGAGGTCGACCGATTATGATTTTCAACGCCGATACCGATTATTTGAGGACCAAAAAACCCTGATACCGATTAATCGGACGATTTTTAAAAAATTTTTATTTTAAATTTGTAATAATGACAATTACAACAATACTGAATTAACACTTATTTTAACTTAATATAATACATCAATAAAATCAATTTAGCCTCAAATAAAATTAAACATGTTCAATTTGATTTAAATAATGCAAAAACAAAGTGTTGGATAAGAAAGTAAAAGTGCAATATGTGCCATATAAAAAAGCTAACGTTTAAGTTCCTTGCTCAGAACATGAGAACATATAAAAGCTGGTGGTTCCTTTTAACAGGAGTCTTCAATATTCCCAGGTAAGACATTTTAGCTTGTAGTTATTATAGGAATTATATTACAATTTCTCTCTATACGATTTGTATTTCATATACCTTTGACTATTGGATGTTCTTATAGGCACTTTAGTATTGCCAGTGTAACAGTATAGCTTCCATCCCTCTCCTCACCCCTACCTGGGCTCGAACCAGGAACACATCGACAACAGCCACCCTCGAAGCAGCGTTACACATCGCTCCACAAAAGCCGTGGCCTTTGCAGAGCAAGGGGAACAACCACTCCAAGTCTCAGAGCGAGTGACGTTTGAAACGCTATTAGCGTGCACCCCGCTAACTTGCTAGCCATTTCACATCGGTTACACCAGCCTAATCTCGGGAGTTGATAGGCTTGAAGTCATAAACAGCTCAATGCTTGAAGCACAGCGATGAGCTGCCGGCAAAACGCACGAAAGTGCTGTTTGAATGAATGTTTACGAGCCTGCTGGTGCCTTCCATCGCTCAGTCAGACTGCTCTATCAAATCATAGACTTAATTATAACAAAATAACATACAGAAATACGAGCCTTAGGTCATTAATATGGTCGAATCCGGAAACGATCATCTCGAAAACAAGACGTTTATTCTTTCAGTGAAATACGGAACCGTTCAGTATTTTATCTAACGGGTGGCATCCATAAGTCTAAATATTCCTGTTACATTGCACAACCTTCAATGTTATGTCAAATTAGGCGGCCCAAACTGTTGCATATACACTGACTCTGCGTGCAATGAACGCAAGAGAAGTGATACAATTTCACCTGGTTAATATTGCCTGCTAAACTTTTTTTTGCAAAATATGCAGGTTTAAAAATATATACTTCTGTGTATTGATTTTAAGAAAGACATTGATGTTTATGGTTAGGTACACATTGGAGCAAGACAGTCCTTTTTCGCGAATATACCGCATCTATTGTATGCAACGCAGGACACGCTAGATAAACTAGTAATATCATCAACCATGTGTAGTTAACTAGTGATTATGATTGATTGATTGATTTTTATAAGATAAGTTGAATGCTAGCTAGCAACTTACCTTGGCTTCTTACTGCATTCACATAACAGGCAGTCTCCTCGTGGAGTGCAATGTAATCAGGTGGTTAGAGTGTTGGACTAGTTTTTTTTAACCTTTATTTAACCCAGGCAAGTCAGTTAAGAACACATTCTTATTTTCAATGACGGCCTGGGAACAGTGGGTTAACTGCCTGTTCAGGGGCAGAACGACAGATTTGTACCTTGTCAGCTCGGGGGTTTGAACTCGCAACCTTCCGGTTACTAGGCCAACGCTCTAACCACTAGGCTACCCTGCCGCACCTTACAGTTAACTGTAAGGTTGCAAGATTGAATCCCCGAGCTGACAAGGTAAAAATCTGTCATTCTGCCCCTGAACAAGGCAGTTAACCTACCGTTCCTAGGCCGTCATATATATATTTTTAAATTGGCCAAATCTGTGTCCAAAAATACAATTTTCCGATTGTTATGAAAACTTGAAATCGGCCATTACGATTAATCGGTCAACCTCTAATAATCATAGCTGCATTTTCCCAAAGAAAAATACCCCCTCCTGCTCATTAGAAATAACTTGTACATTTACTGGACGTACAAAGAGAAATGTCAGCTTAGGTTACGGCTCCTCCGTGTCAAGCCTGGCTGTCGAAGCAACAGAGAGGAGAAGAAGTGAGGAATACGAGATGTGGGGAAAGGATGGATGACAATACAGGAGAAGTAAACGACATGAGGGGGAAATCGGTTGAAATAAATGTATTTCTTCTGAAATTCAGAGGGATTTATTTTTGGTGGCTGCTTTCTCACAGAGAAGCGTCGCTCCGTTTTATAGTTTGAGATTATGCAGAGTGGTATTTCAATGCCAAGGCTGATTAATATAATACACATTGGTTGTAACAATAGGGTTTCAAAATGAAACTGTCAAATAGAGGCAATGTTGTCTATCGGCCGAGACTTGGGCTTTTCTGACTGGTCTCATCTGGTTCTCTCCACTCTGTATTGTGACGAGGGTTTTGATGGTGAAGGAGGGCGGTCTGTCTGTATGTGTGTCTGTGTCTCCAAGGTCTATTCTCTTTGACTTGGCTTTAGTTTGACTTGGCTATGTGAATGTTTCATCTGCCCTCTTCAGAATTCAGATTTGGGGGTTGTAGCGAACAGAGTGGTTTCTTTCTTTGTTTTCACTGCTATTCCTACGTCACATGATATTCCACTGTAAGTCTCCGTGTTTGTGTTTTGGGGAGAAGACAATTCATGCATTAATCTAATATCATTTCAGGGCTATTGTAGCTAATGTAGAGGGATTTTTGAGGCTGTATCTAGCACAGGTAGTGGCTGAGGGGAGGACGGCTCATAATAATGGCCGGAACGGAGCAAATGGAATGGCATCAAACACCTGGAAACCATGTGTTTGACGTATTTGATACCATTCCACTCCAGTCATTAACACGAGCCCGTTCTCCCCAATTAAGGTGCCACCAACCTCCGGTGGTATCTAGACTAATTTAAGGACCTGGCTAGTGGCATGTGTGATCCATCCATCCTCCATCGAGCTCCAGTATCCTGTGGGAAGCTGTTTGATTGCAGTGAGCAGCCATCCTGCCATCCATTACCCACCCTGGTCAACCGTACACACAGGTTACAGTGTCCCTGTCTGCCTTATCTCCAGCAGCGAGAGCTTTAGGGCCCTGTTTTCACCAGGCCCTACTCAAGATAAAGCCTAAAATAGAGCACTCTTGCTGACAGCACAGACGTTCTAGATAAGAGGGTTGTGTCCACAGCTACACAGAGGTTGAGAAAGGAATAGAAAAATGTGCAATATTGCAAAGAAATGCTGCTACATAGAGAACGCATCGATGTGGTTTATGGTCAACGCAACCCTTTTGACCTCAGTTCATTCAATGGCTGATAAGAAAATACCCCATTAAAAAAAAATAGCACAGGCACCTCAAGTGATGCCATTGATTTTTGTATTGACCCCAGTGCTTGAAGACACAGCCAATAGTTGATCTTACCTTACATGGCCTATCTCTGGTAACATAATTAACCCTTACCTTGTACACAGCTAGAACTGTCCGCTTAGCTCGTTTTAAGCCAACGCCAGATGGCAACTTAAGGAGTGCAGCATCTGAAAAAGGTTTTCCCTCTGGCATGCAAACATAATCAATAGCTCCATGTCTTAGTAAATTAGATCATGTAGACAAGAAGCACTAGTCAGCAGAGTGGTCCTAAAGTAACCCCTTTTCGAGGTTAGTCTACTCTATTAGTGCACGGCCAGGGGTAATTGAATTGGCCTGAACAAGCTTCGGGCCGTGCCCCCTTTCTCCCTGACAGCATATATTCAGCTTTTTTGATTGCTTAATATACTCCTAAACTATACCATCTTGACCGTTAAATCCTTTTGAGTCATCTTATTCAAATATGCATCAGTTTCATGTTTAATGTAGTGGGGCGATGTATGGAACATTGGAACATGGCCAGAGTTCTGTGATGTCACGCCAGCTGAATAAATAAGACACGCGCTCTATTTCTCTCTTGTTATTTGGAGTAAATAAACTAAAGTGGCTATAATCCGATGCAAGCTAATTATCCGTCTCCGAGCTAATCAATGGCGAAGCATATTATTCAGCAGCAAAGAGAGACAAGGAGAGAGAGAGACAGGGAGAGAGAGAGACAGGGAGAGAGAGAGAGAGAGAGAGAGAGAGAGAGAGAGAGAGAGAGAGAGGTCCCTTAATGTTAAAAACTGCACAAAAAGAATAGACGTTGCTGATGAAGTGACTCAGTGACGGTGCCATCCTCTCAAATTGCCGCACACTGATATTAAGTATTCAAAGCGTCTGAACTAATTAGGACACTATTAGCAGCTTCTTTCTACATCATTATATCATCACTTCTGTACCAGGGCCTGTGAGGTCAGAAACTCACTTTATCATTTCCACCATTACTGAGTTTGCTCTATTGAAACACTCACATTTGCATATCGGTAAACCCCAGTGAGTGGAAATAACGGCTTGATATTTCCGTAGCTTTAAAGTTTCACTTTGCTCAGTCACATATTTCATTGTGTATGTGTGAATTTGTCTTCATTTCTTCAGGCATACAGGGTATGTTTTGTTTGTGCATCTTAGTGCTGGGTATGCACTGCTCAATGGCTTGTGTGTTTGGGATGGAGTCGGGGATAGCTGGAGGGGAAAAGAGCAAGTTAATATTTTCTTATGTAAAACATTTGAGGATTTCTTTTGTTGCCTTTGATAGTTATGCATTGTTTGCCTGTTTGTCAGACTCATACAAGCTACACATACATTGGAGCACTGTATTGTGTCACACAGCCACAATCATCGGTTTCTTCAGATTTTGAAGCGCTCTGGCCCTGATCTGGGCATAGACTCTGTACTCGAAGCACATAGCCACTCCAGAGACATTACAATGAAAACGTAACTGGCATTTTCTGTGATTCTGCCTAAAAGTGTCACAATTTGCTCTTAAGGGAGACAAAAACATCCAAAGGCCATAACACATATGTGATGCTCGCAAACAGCGATGACCTATTTACTCAGCACGCAGTCAAGGTAACCTAGGAAGAAAAAAAGAGAAGTACTGAATTGCACAATGTTACCTAAGTATGTCATTAGTAGCAGTGCTTGTAGTGAACCATTTGCCCTTGTGTGAAATTAACCCGAGCTAAGTGGTAGATCAATTATAGAACAGTGCTGGGTAATCTATGCAATGGCAATGGTAATGCCTCTCCCCTGTCTGCACTTCAAGAACAAGTGGGCTAGGTAACCTGGATGCCATGCAGATATTTCTACTGACATACTGCAGATGGAGCGTTTCGCTTTTGCAGTCACAGTAGTCAAGTATCAAGTATTGTGTAATAATCATTGTCTGTTGCACTCACCGAGTGTCTGGAAATGCCTTGGAAATGTGCATCGTCATGACATCATCATCAACGTTCTGTACTTTCCCTTTCATGTGGGCAGAATGGTAGACTACCATGGTTTAATGACATTAAAGAAAACAGTGGGTGAGTGAGTGAACTAAAAGTCCATTTGGTCACATTCCTGAAGTTGTTGATGTCATGGTGGCAGGTAGCCTAGTGGTTAGAGCGTTGGGCACCTAACCGCAAAGGTTGCTAGATCAAATCCCCAAGGTAAAAATCTGTCGTTCTGCCCCTGAATAAGGCAGTTAACCCACTGTTCCTAGGCCGTGATTGTAAATAAGAATTTGTTCTTAACTGACTTACCTGGTTAAATAAAAATGGCACCCCATGCGATCAATAACTATTACAGAAATGCTGGCTGAGGATGTCTTGCAGAATGGCAATTATGCTTCCTCTATGATCAATAAGATCATTCACGATCATCCCATTGCTGGTTCAGTTGATGGAAGCTGGGGAGAGAAAAATACTGCTTGCTCAATACAACAACATAAAAAGTTGTGTTTTTCTTTTGCCGTCATGTTGTTGTGCAAAAACAGCCAATAGAGGATCGAGCTTTAATTCCAAGTGACGTGGCCGGTCATGGGGAAGAGATGGAGAGCTGGGAGAAAAAGACAGGGGATGGCAGCTCGGTCGGAGGGAGTGAGACGCTAGCCCCATCTCATTCTCCAGGGCACCATGGCTAACGTGAAGAGACTGCTGCCTCTAATATCTCCCACGGAAACCCGTGGAAGCCTAGGGGACTGCCAGGCCAGATGGGTTTGGACCTTGCTGCATCATCAGAACTTGTTTTTATTCATTGGATTCATTTATTATGCAATTGACTTAGTTGTTCGTTAGTTTGCCTCAATTCAGTGAATAGTGACAACTATAGCGCTTGAGATGTACACTTTTTGGACTAAACCCTGACTAAGGCCCTGGACCATCATCTCTGCTCTCTAAGCTGTCACGATAGTGTGGTCCCTGCAGGAAGGCGGCTTCTCTCATCTAGCAATTATGTCGCCACTTCTTCTACGAATCCAATGTGTCCCACTGTGCCTCCTTCCATCCAACTTGCATGACAGGTTGAGGGTTTGGCAAGGATCTAACACACAACCCCAATGGGCACAATCTGTGGGCTTTCATGTGGCTTACTTACTATTTGATGCCCCTGGAGTGGGCTGTGCCAGGCTGGAGTGGGCTGGAGTGGGCTGTGCCAGGCTGGAGTGGGCTGGAGTGGGCTGTGCCAAGCTGGAGTGGGTTGGAGTGGGCTGTGCCAGGCTGGAGTGGGCTGGAGTGGGCTGTGCCAGGCTGGAGTGGGCTGTGCCAGGCTGGAGTGGGCTGGAGTGGGTTGTGCCAGGCTGGAGTGGGCTGGAGTGGGCTGTGCCAGGATGGAGTGGGCTGGAGTGGGCTGTGCCAGGCTGGAGTGGGCTGGAGTGGGCTGTGCCAGGCTGGAGTGGGCTGGAGTGGGCTGTGCCAGGCTGGAGTGGGCTGGAGTGGGCTGTGCCAGGCTGGAGTGGGCTGGAGTGGGCTGTGCCAGGCTGGAGTGGGCTGGAGTGGGCTGGAGTGGGCTGTGCCAGGCTGGAGTGGGCTGGAGTGGGCTGTGCCAGGCTGGAGTGGGCTGTGCCAGGCTGGAGTGGGCTGGAGTGGGCTGTGCCAGGCATGGAAATAAAACAGAGCAGGATCACAAGACGATCAAGCCATGAATCCACTTATGAGCCTTTAGCATTTATAAGTGTTCTTCTGTGCTGGTTTCATACCTATACACTAGTCCCTTAGCTGCTTCCATAGCTATTCTCCTAACAGTCTTTAGATGGGAAACAAATAGCACTCACCATCAAGCAGAGTTTCTTGCTGAACAAATTGCAAGCAATCAACAGTACATTACATATACAGTAGACAAGGATATTATGAGCTAGTCTATATCTTTCCAAACATAGGTAAGGAAAGGTTTTTCACCCGCATGTGTCTCTTCTCTCTTCTGCGCACCTCGGATAATGAACACCTCTTTGTGGATCTGCAGCCATCCATCCCAAGCAGCAGGTAATAGATTGAGTGTGAAATCTGGTATGGATGAGAGTCTTTGGGTGCCGAGTGGGCGTTCAAATGGATTCGGCAGCTCGGCTGAAATAACACACTTTGTCAACCGGTAGCTTTGTCTTCACAGCCTTACCACCGGCCCCTCGAACAGCAACTCTTTAAGATGTGACAGCGTGCCAGAACGTCTGCTGCGAGAGAGATTTTTTTTATTGTCACGAGGTTTCTTCTCCCCTAAACTCCTTAATCCGAGAATGTCACACAAAGAACGTTGACGCTTGTTACTGTGATGTTGTTCAGGCGGATCGAGAGACGTTGAAACAAAGGGAACCCAGGATGGGAGCTCATTATTTCAATGAGAGCTGAAATGATCCATCGGGAAGTCGCTGAGTTTTGGTCCTAATCGGACATTTGTGTTCACGAGGAGGCATTGTGTTTTAAACCATCAGCGGCAGCTCATAGAGATAGACCCACGTCACCGTAGATCCACATGACACAGTCGTGTACTGGAGTATTCACCACAGGATTATTCTCGTCAACATGGTGGCCATGTTGTGATGCGAAACCTACAAACATCTGGTGGTGAATTATGGATGGAAATGAAATGGATGCACTCCAGTCTTCCTCCCCACAGGAGCGTAGTAACTTAGTTTCCCATCACGTAAAAACACGTTCTCCCATGCTGAAATGTATTTTAGCATGTCATGTTCCGCAGCCATTACATTGAGTGGTGCACGCATCTATTGTGATGAAGTTTCGCCCTCAGCGGGATTGTGAGTAATTACAATGTGTTTATCAGTCGGGATAACCTTTATTGCCAGCGAGCTGTGGAGCGATGGTGGAACGAAGCAGGGAGAGGAGATGGCGAATGCTGTTTTGAGCAGCCCAGAGGCACTCACCCACATTGTGCAAGGCCAACACACTGGGCCAACGCACCTGTTTCACCAAATGAAATATGAACCAGAGCCAACTGCCAAGGCACTTATTCCCAGCACAACTGACAAGGCCAACTCAGGTAGCAATTAGACAGAATCAGACTCTGGCTCACAAATCTATAGCCAAGATGTGATGATCGCCTGCTTCCGATTACATATGGAAGCTGTATATCTTGGTTGCGTCAGCCTCAGAGATCTACAGCTTAGCAGGCTGTATATACCATTACATTTCAAGGCTATACATATTTGTTAGCTAGACTTAATGGGCTCACAATATGCCCTCTCTGTTGACTTATGTAACCCAGTGAAAATGCTGGATGAGCCCATTTTAATCACATGATGTATTCCTCATTTATATACAGCACATATGAGGATTCCAGTCATGAGGTAAACAGTGTCTTAAGGCAACTGCTTGGCTTTGTTTGTTTGTTCCTGTTGAGTCTGGCACACGTGCATGCAGATTATTCACTTGTTGTTGTGACTGTCAGTTCCATTTGGATTCATCCAGTTATTCCGTATGGGTTCACTGGGTTGATGTAGATGTCTCACCAAGCTGTATTGGATGCAGCTGTCTGTCTTTATGTAATATTCAAACAGGCTCTCCAGAAATGAACGGCGATGGACCTTTCCCTCCTGTGTGTGGGCAGCTGAGGGAGGGAGAGCTGCAGTCGCCTGGACTGAAGTCGCCCATGCGTTAGCGGCCTTTAGTGAAGCTGCCGGCTGTGTCACAAACGCACTCTCATCATCACGCCAAGAGCCCAAGAGCCAAGCACCATCACCTCCCACCTCTCCATACCCCCAATTCCGTCAACCCTCCTTTCTCTGAGAATGATGAACCCTTTCCACTTTCATCTACATTACTATCATTGGTTGCCATGGTGCCCTAGGGGCAACCTAGCTGCTGGGCTCTTAGCTCCAGCAAATGTCCTGTTCGTTTTGTTTTATCCGTCGTGTTTTTATGTGCAACTATTTTCCCGTAAGCTATTAGCTGTAGAAATAGCGATCACATGGTGATCTGGGATCTGTTATTTTCACTAGCAGCAGTAAATTGATTAATAGATCGATTTGACTGCTAGCTAGCTTTACTGTCAGCTGCTAGCTGTAATGGAAGCCTGCTACACTGGGACCAGGAGACCATTTAGCCTGGAGAACACCACAGGAGATTACTCTTGCTGGTTCAGCGAGGGGACTCGCTACTGAGGAGCTGCAGAGAGCCAACTCAACACAGCGAGGATGGCGAGGCAGTGAAAAGATTTGCAAGGCAAGGCAGAGCCAGGCTATTTGCAAGTCATCGCAACCAACGCAGTTTGGACAGTGAAGGGCGCTGGCTGACTAGTTCTGCAAGCTATTCCAAGGAGAGCAACCACTGTCATCGGGAGGACAATTTAAATATGTTATTGATTTGTTCTTTGCATAGTTTAATTATTTTGGCCATGTGATGTTTACTACAAATTCAGCTTTTAGCTGTGAATGTGTAACATGTTTGATATTTTTGAAGAGGACCACAATTGAAGTAATTTGACATGTTTCTGTGTGTGATCCTCAAAAAACAATGAATGCATTGTATCCACATTTATGGTTGTATTGTGTTTTTAAATGATCAAATAAAATCAATCAATCAATACACCACTCCCCCTCCCCCGTCTCCCCCCCCTGCCTCTCAAGGCCCTCATTCCCCTCATCCAAAGCCTCTGGAACACAACTCTCAAGTAATCACTTCACATTAACCAACATTGTTCCCTCAGGATGACCTAAGGTGCTTCCCCCTTGGCCGTCCTGCAGTAAGGCGTCTGCTGACTCTGCAGCCCAGTCGCAGCGTAGCACAGTGGGTTAAAGCTCACTCCATTAGCCAGTCATGTAGAATCAACGGTAATGCAGCTTGGTGGGAATGCAAACCCGTAGCATCTGGACCATGTCTGTAGTTGGTATGTGTATGTGTTGGTTGAGTGTGTGTAGGGGGGGGGGGGGATTTGTGTGTGTGTGTGTGTTGAGTGGGTGGGTATACATGTGTATTTGTTGCGTGTGTGTGGAGGCTGGATACATGTGTTTGTTGAGTGTGTGTGTGTGTGTGTGTGTGTTGAGTGGGTGGGTGGGTATACATGTGTATTTGTTGTGTGTGTGTGGAGGCTGGATACATGTGTTTGTTGAGTGTGTGTATCAAAATCAAAGAACATTTTATTGGTCACATGTTTAAGTAGATGTTATTGCGGGTGTAGCGAAATGCTTGTGTTTCTAGCTCCAACAGTGCAGTAATATCTAACAATTTCACAACAATGCACACAAATCTAAAGTAAAGTAATGGAATTAAGAATATATAAATACTTGGACATAAGATACAGTAGAATAGTATAGAATAGAGTATATACATATGAGATGAGTAATGCAAAATATGTAAACATTGTTAAAGTGACTAGTGTTCCATTATTTAAGTGGCCAGTGATTTCAAGTCTATGTATATAGGGCAGCAGCCTCTAATGTGCTAGTGATGGCTATTTAACAGTCTGATAGCCTTGAGATAGAAGCTGCTTTTCAGTCAGCTTTGAAGCACCTGTACTGACCTCACCTTCGGGGTGAACAGGCAGTGGCGTGGGTGGATGTTGTCCTTGATGATATTTTTGGCCTTCCTGTGACAGCAGGTGCTGTTGGTGTCCTGGAGGGCAGGTAGTTTGCCCCTGGTGACGTGTTGGGCAGACCGCACCACCCTCTGGAGAGCCCTGTGGTTGCGTGCAGTGATACAGCCCGACAGGATGCTCTCAATTGTGCGTCTGTAAAAGTTTGTTTTTTAGGTGCCAATATAAATGTCTTCAGTCCCCTGAGGTTGAAGAGGCACCGTTGCTCCTTCTTCACCACACTATCTGTGTGGGTGGACCATTTTAGTTTGTCAGTGATGTGTATAAGCCAAGGAACTTGAAGCTTTCCACCTTCTCCACTGCGGTCCAGTCGATGTGGATAGGGGGATGCTCCTTCTGCTGTTTCCTGAAATCCACGATCAGCTCCTTCGTTTTGTTGACGTTGAGTGAGAGGTTATTTTCCTGGCACCACACTCCTAGGGCCCTCACCTCCTCCCTGTAGGCTGTCTAGTCATTGTTGGTAATCAGGCCTAGTACTGAGGTTTCGTCTGCAAACTTGATGATTGAGTTGGAGGCGAGCATGGCCACACGGTCATGGGTGAACAGGGAGTACAGAAGGGGGCTGAGCCCACACCTTTGTGGAGGTGTTGTTTTCTACCTTCACCACCTGGGGGCAGCTCATCAGGAAGTCCATGACCCAGTTACACAGGGCGGAGTTCAGACCCAGGGCCTCGAGCTTAATGATGAGCTTGGAGGGTACTATGGTGATAAATGCTGAGCTATAGTCAATGAACAGAATTCTTACATAGGTATTCCTCTTGTCCAGATGGGTTAGGGCAATTTGCAGTGTGATGGCGATTGCATCGTCTGTGGATCTATTGGGACGGTAAGCAAATTGAAGTGGGTCTATGGTGACAGGTAAGGTAGAGTTGATACGATCCTTGACTAGTCTCTCAAAGCACTTCATGATGACAAAGTGAGCGCTACAGGGCGATGGTCATTTAGTTCAGTTACCTTTGCTTTCTTGGGTACAGGAACAATGGTGGTAATCTTGAAGCATGAGGGGACAGCAGACTGAGATAGGGAGAGATTGAATATGTCCGTAAACACTCCAGCCAGCTGGTCTGCGCATGCTCTGAGGACGCGGCTAGGGATGCCGTCTGAGATGGCATACTGCTCTGTCTAGTCCTGCATGTTGTGGTTGAGTGTATGGCGGATTTGTTCGAAGCACCCCTCCCCCTTCTTCCCCGCCCTCCAATCCTCCCTCTCTCCTCTCCTTGGACTGGAGTCTGTTATCGACATGTGAAAAAAAACTCCTTTAGAGTGGTCAGAGGGTTTTTCTTTTAACCAATTTGTTCCACAGTGTCCCCACCGAGGATCGTTTTGTCCTTGTAAATATCATCACTCACACCATGAGGTCAACGAGCCACCGCATGTCTCCTCCGTGTACGTCAACCCCAGACTACGGCTCAAAATATCATTAGTAATATACGTATCATTAGAGGTATTGTTTACAAGGAAATGTCAATTTGTATGGCCCAACACCACATGGCCGCTGGGCTGCATGTGTCTATCTGTCTATATGTGTATCTGCCTCAGGAGAAACCGGATGACAGAGTCGTGGAGGTGTGAATCTCTCTTCCTGATTAATCTACCGCAGGCCTATGTTCCCTGGCAAAGTCGGCTAGGCAATATTTCTGGGCTTGTTCTAACTCTGTTTTCAACATATTTCAGAATGCCATTTGGACTCTACGGTGGAAGTTTTTTGGTAATCATTATTGTGGTGTATTTTATAATGAACATTAATTATAGTTTTTATTTCTCTGATGGTGTGGGAAGGCAGATTATCTGCTCTATTGCGCAGTTCATTGTTGCATAGGGAACCACTATAGGAAAATGTCATATACTTATATCATATACTTGTTTTCTTTGGACCTAGGTTATATGTTTGCAGATTTCAGTGAAGTGTCATTAGGTAGATTTCTCCATCCCTTAAGGTTCTCTGCAGAAGTCACGTGGGTCTGCAGTGGATGGTGAAGATTGGTGACAAGGTTTTGCCTGCCCAGTCATGCCCCCTAGACTGATACACTGTGTCAGCCTGCATCCAGCCATGTCCACTTTGCCTGCCACCTTCTCTCAGGCTATGTTCTTTTCTTAGAAGAACTCTCAACTCATAGCAACACAGTATTCCTCTGGAACTGGGGTGGATAGTAATTGCTCTTATTTCTTAATCTGATTTGGTGATCATTTAAATTGCTAGCACTATGGTGATAAAACATTAGCCTGTGTGTGTTAATTCTTCTCCCGATCCTCCCTTGCCATACACTGCTGCCTCCCGCTCATGACTAAGACCCCAAAAAATTTATGTTCAATGTTAGTTTCCCCTTAGCGTTGACTCCAGTGTAAATTATGAATCCATCTCGGGGGTTCATTTCCAAGCACCATATTTGTGGCGGAAGAAAAAGGGAAATAAACGGCAAGATAAGAAAGAAAATAAACGGTGGGAGGACAGAAAGAGAGATAGAGGGAGGGAAAGAGGGGGAAATATACACCGTAAAACCTTACCTGTTATTGTTTTACAGTATCTTACAAGTAGCTAGTTGTCTGGAAATTACAGGGGGAAAAAGTGCAGTATCCAGTACTGTTACTGCAATATTTTTTTATAGTTGTTTTTATGGTAACATACAGGCAACTGGCTGGCAGTGACCACAAGGCAAAACAGACCAAAGGACATGGCAACTACTCAACCATTAAAGGTTTGAGACTTGACACCACTCCAGTCTGTCCCATATACACATTTAATTGTTGGGGCACTCCTACCAGATATCAGTGCAATTGGTACAACACTTTCACGAATGGGTGGCACAAATGTAGCCGCTTACAAGGCACGCCTCAAAATATGTTCATGAGACAGAAACAACAATACTACTACTAGTGGAACAACCACTAGTGGTCAAAATATTTTTGGCACTCCAGAAATACGGTACAACACTGTATTCAGGGGGGGTGGAATTACTGTACCATTAGGAATACAGCAATTATTTCCCTGACCACAATATTTTCCCACAACGCACCATCATTTACAGTATGCTGCTGCATAATTTTTCAAAGTATTTTACTGTTGAAAAATGTCCACATTTACCTATAAATCACAGTTTTTCATTACAGTGTAATATTCGGTGTAATTACATGTGTGTAAATCATATAAATGTTGCACACACCTTGTTTGTTTGGTTCATTTCAGACCATGATGTCTTTCAATCCTATCATTCAGAATTGTTTAAAAAAGTAGCTAGTTGCCAATCCCATAATTCTGTGTGGTTACAGTAAAGTACTGTTAAAGAAAAGTTTATTTGGAATTGATGGTATAATTGACTGTTTACGCCTAAAATCACACACAATGCATTGCAATTTACGGTAATTTACTGTACATAATTCATGTGGTACTTTACTGTTCGATTTATTGTTTAATACTGCCCAAACAACAAGAGCGTTTTACAGTGTAGAAAGAGAGAAATGGGGCAGAGAAAGAGAGGACAGGGTCATCTGGGCTGTGAATCATACATGAAGAAATAAAGGGAAATCAGAGGAGAGCTAATGCTAATCTTTAGGATAGAGACAACAAGACAGCTATGACAGATATGGAGGGAAGGAGAGAGGATGCGCTGAGCTATTATCACCATGCTCCACTTCAAGTAAGGCATTGTTGCATTCAGCTCAGGTTGGCTCAGGCTGTGGCCAGAATCCACCCCCCCCCCCCCCCCCCCCCCTCTCTCTCTCTACCCTGCTCTCTCCCCCCACTGTCTAACTCTTTCTCTATCTCTCTCTCTCTCCCTCCCTCCCTGGGCCTATGCTGCTGTGCTCATGGAGGGAAATTTTATATTTAGCTGACCAGTATTTTATTTGTTCGTTGGAAGTAACAGTGCCCTTTGGAAGGCAGCCAGAATTCTGCAGCGCGTTCTTGTCCAGCACACAGGCAGCATAAACAAGTCCAATGCTGGCTGGCGACCGATCGCCTCAATCCCCTCATGCTAAAGACGGGAGAAGTGATTTAACGTGACACTGACAGAAATTGCATGAAGAAATACAAAATACTTTTTTTTCTCAGCATATGCACAGTAGGGGAGAGAGGGAACAAGTGGCTTATCTGATGTTGTCTGATGATCACTATTGGGTTGTGTGTCGTCCAATCTCACTTTCATTATCTGATTCACCACCTTGGCAACACATACTCTTCTAATATAAGTGTAGGAGTTATATTATGGACTGTGTTTGACAATGTCTGTCCTTGTGAAACAGTTTTTTGTAATATGTTTCTGTTCTGATTTATACACTACACGATCAAAATCTTCGAAAATCTCATTCCAAAATCATGGGCATTAATACGGAGTTGGCCCCCCATTTGCTGCTGTAACAGCTTCCACTCTTCTGAGAAGGCTTTGAGCTAGATGTTGGAACATTGCTGTGAGACATGCTTCTTTTCAGCCACAAGAGCATTCGTGAGCTCGGTCAATGATGTTGGGCGATTAGGCCTGGCTTGCAGTCGGCGTTCCAATTCACCCCAAAGGTGTTTGATGGGGTTGAGGTCAGAGCTCTGTGCATGCCAGTCAAGTTCTTCCACACCGATCTCAACAAACCATTTCTTTATGGACCTCACTTTGTGCATGGGGGCATTGTCATGCTGAAACAGGAAAAGCCCAAACTATTGCCACAAAGTTAGAAGCACAGAATCGTCTAAAATGCCATTGTATGCTGTAGCGTTAAGATTTCCCTTCACTGGAACTAACGGCCTAGCCCGAACCATGAAAAACCACCCTCAATCATCATTCCTCCTCCACCAAACTTTACAGTTGGCATTATGCATTGGGGAAGGTAGCATTCTCCTGGCATCCGCCAAACCCAGATTCTTCCGTCGGACTTCCAGATGGTGAAGCGTGATTCACCAGTTTCGAGATCTTCAGCTTCTTGCCATTTTCTCGCATGCAATATCCTTAATTTCTCAGAACAAGAATAGACTGACGAGTTTCAGAAGATAGTTACTTGTTTCTGGCCCTTTTGAGCCTGTAATGGAACCCACAAATGCTGATTATCCAGATACTCAACTAGTCTAAAGAAGGCCAATTTTATTGCTTCTTTAAATCAGAAAAACAGTTTTCAGCTGTGCTAACATAATTGCAGAAGGGTTTTCTAATGATCAATTAGCCTTTTAAACTTGGATTAGCTAACACAACGTGCCACTGGAACACAGGTGTGACGGTTGCTGATAATGAGCCTCTGTACGCCTATGTAGATATTCCATAACAAATCTGCCGTTTCCAGCTACAATAGTCATTTACAACATTAACGTCTACACTGTATTTCTGATCATTTGACGGACTAAAAAAGGTGCTTTTCTTTCAAAAACAAGGACATTTCTAAGTGACCCCAAACTTTTGAACGATAGTGTACTTTTGTACATAGTGTATGTTCAGTCCGTATACTCTGGCACATTTTTATTTATTTGTTTTTTATTTATCCATTATTTTACCAGGTAAGTTGACTGAGAACACGTTCTCATTTACATAAACCAGATACATCCTTCCATCTGTCACGGGTCCATTTCCCGTGGGTCTAGTTAATAACGCACTGGGTCTCTTTCATTATAGTGGAAACACAGAGTGCATCCTGGGTAAAATCCTGGGTAGCAAGTGATCCCTAAAGTCAGCATCTTCTCCCTAAGGTAGTGTCTGACCTATGCAAAACCCAACATCTGACACCCCTCACACCACCTCAAATAAAAATACAGGTCAACCACGGACAAGGATCCTCTTTTTCTGATTTTCCTATGAGTCTGGTTATTGTTTTGTTTTTCCTCTGATGTTTCCTCCTCATCCCGTAGCCTCACACTCAGCGAGGGCCATCATGCCTGGGGAAGGTTAATATGGTCGGACAGGGCAAAGAGGTGGATCCCCATTCCCAAACATGACCACGTCGGTCGTATTGCTGAACCCCAGGCTTGGCATTAACATTCTGAGCCACGCACGCACGCAGCCAGCCAGCTCAGCCTCATCAGTGCAATCTGCTGTTCTGATTCCTAATAAAATCCCAGCCACCAGGAAAAGAGATGCTGGTTGCATCCGATGCACTTTGCTGGTTTGGGTCCCAAAACGTCATCAGGCTGATTTCATTCATTTGACAATTCAATGATTCTTTCCCATTTTCCTCCCTTCTCTGATGTGTCAAACAAGTGGAAAGAAGCTGCAGACATGCTTAAAGGAGGTGCACTCATTATGTTCAGCTACTGTACTGTGTTTCCTATTTTCTTTATGGAAACCCAAGTAATGACCAACTGATTGAAATCGTACAAATGCAACACAGGTTTAATTTTCCTGACTCGCATTCAGATTCTACGCATCAAGAGCTGGTTTCTGGGTTTCATTGCTTTGTCAATGTGCTTGTCTAACAGTGTGGTTTCTGTATAGCTAGGTCACATTTTGTTCTGTATCTGAGATACTTTTGTATTCATAATGAGTGTAACCTATTATACAATTTATTTTTACCTGAATTTGTTATTGTACATAATTGTCTGTTCCTGGAAAACCTATTTGTCCATCTACTTCTTTATCCACTAACAATGCTTTACAACCACAGTGACTGAAGGGACATTTTGTACTCTCCTCAATAGCTTCAACTGAAGTTCTCTAAGTCATTGTCAGAACAGAGAATTTTCTTCTCATCATGATGACCAATATGAACTTCAGCTTTTTCGTAGAGTTTTCTTCTCTTTCTGTTTCTCAGAAATGTGTTGACAACTGCCCTAAGCAACAGGCCCTGTAGTTTGTGGCATAATATGTTCTCGCATGGAGAACATTTCCACTCACAAACCTCAGGGCATGGGCCAGCACTAAAACAAGAGGAAGTCAAATAGCATTACAGATGGCTGTGAATGGCTCTCAAACACATACACGCATGTGCGCAGTCACGCACACCTGCTCTTCTTGCCTATACAGTGCCTTTCTGAAGTATTCAGACCCCATTTTTTACAGCCTCATTAAAAATGTATTACATAGTTTTTTTGCCCATCACAATCTACGCACAATGCAACATATAATGACAAAGCAAAAACATGTTTTATAAATGTGTGCTAATTTATAAATAAATGTACAAACTGAAATATCATATTTACATACCGTAAGTATTCAGGCCATTTACTCAGTACTTTGTTGAAGCACCTTTGGCAGCAATTACAGCTTCGACTCCTCTTTGGGTATGACGCTACAAGCTTGGCACACCTGTCTTTGGGGAGTTTCTCCTATTCTTCTCTGCAGATTCTCTCAGGTCTCTCCAGATATGTTTGATTGGTATCAAGTCCAGGCTCTGGCTGGGTCACTCAAGGACATTCAGAGACTTGTCCCGAAGCCACTCCTGTGATGTCTGTGGCTGTGTGCTATGGGTCGTTGTCCTGTTGGAATGTGAACCTTCGCCCCAGTCTGAGGTCATGAGTGCTCTGTAGCAGGTTTTCATCAAGGATGTCTCTGTACTTTGCTCCGTTCATCTTTCCCTCGATCCTGACTGGTCTCCCAGTCCATGCCGCTGAAAAACATCCCCAAAGCATGATGCTGCCACCACCATGCTTCACAGTAGGGATGGTGCCAGGTTTTCTTCAGACATGACGCTTGGCATTCAGGCCAAAGAGTTCAATCTTGGTTTCGTCAGACCATAGAATCTTGTTTCTCATGGTCTGGGAGCCCTTTAGGTGTATTTTGGCTAACTCCAAGCTGGCTGCCGTGCCTTTAATTGAGGAGTGACTTCCGTCTGACCACTCTACCACAAAGGCCTGATTGGTGGAGAGCTGCAGAGATGGTTGTCCTTCTGAAAGGTTCTCCAATCTCCACAGAGTAACTGGCTTTCCCAGTACGTTATCACGTTGTTTCTGCTCTCAATATGGTGATTGACACTATGGTCTGTGCTTTGACACAATCCTGTCTCGGAGCTCTACGGACAATTACTTCAGCCTCATGGCTTTGTTTTTGCTCTGACATGCACTGTCAACTGTTGGACCTTGTATAGACAGGTGTGTGCCTTTCAAAATCATGTCCAATCAATTTAATTTACCACAGGTGGAATCAAATCAAGTTGTTGAAACATCTCAAAGATGATCAATGGAAACAGGACGCACCTGAGCTCAATTTCAAGTCTCATAGCAAAGGGTCTGAATACCAATGTAAATAAGCTATTTCTGTTTTTTACCATTTCAAAAAACATACATTGAATACATTTTAGAGTAAGTCTGTAACTTAACAACATGTGGAAAAAGTAAAGGGGATGAATACTTTCCGATTGCACTGTATGTCAAAGTGTTTGTGTGGAGTTGGATAGAATACGCCGCCTCCTGCAGCTGCATCCATACTTATCTCAGTCAACAGGCAGGAGGGAATGTGACGCATGCTTTTGTCTGAGCCCACGTCCACCGCTCTTTACCACTCTACAAGCTGTTCTCCCTCTCTGTTTCTCTCTCTCTCTCTCTGTCTTTCTTTCTCTCTCTCTCTACCATCATCTCTTCTACCTCCTTTCAGCTTTATTGCAGAGAAGCTTCCGGACTCTAGAACAAGCGCATTTAGCCCATAGCCAACCCATCAATTAGCACTGTTGCGCTGTGATCCGAAAGTAGCCCACATTGATTAAATATGAGATTTGCCATTGTGTCAATCACCATTTTGAAAGTGAGGACTCTTCACACCCTATTGAGAGCAGAAACACAGTGATAACATACTGGGAATGCCTCCACATTACTCCACATGCCCACATTACTCTTAAGCTAAGCTAAGTGCTAAGCTTCACCGTTAGCTGCCAGAGCAAAGGGGTTTGGCTACAGAGGCGCAAAGCTAGCCCACTCCAGCTACACTGCAGCAGAGTCCTAGCCTGCAACCTGACTTAATGCACCAGGCAGGCAGCATCCTAAAACAGCTAGGAGATCACATGCCTTTTAGAGAAATGAAGACTACTTCATGTAAATCCTCTCCAAGTGGAGCTGTGTAAATCTTAAGGGAGAATGCACTACAGTACAACATAGCCTATAGTCAGTGTTCACTTCACTATAGATTCTAAGGAGGAGTTTTCCATTTGGTGGATATTTCGCTAGCTGCACGACTAATTTTGTCTAAGTGTAGCGAGTATCAATCCTGGCAAGTTTGATTAATGAAATTGATATAGTGTGGCAATGGGCATTTCCATAACCTGTTTGATGTATTGTTCTGCAGGTGGTGTCATCGTCATTAACAAGGCTTACCAGTGTCACCTAATAAATGAGCAAAGGTTTTCTGTCTTTCGCAAATGAAGATGTATCACCACGCGTGTCACCCAGATCAGGGATCAAACCCCTATCTTGACTTGGATCCTCTTCACACAGAACTGAACACTTCCACTATCTTGTGAAAATAGGGGGGGAAACATGATGTATGCATGTATTCGTGCTTCTACACCTGCATTGCTTGCTGTTTGGGGTTTTAGGCTGGGTTTCTGTACAGCACTTTGAGATATCAGCTGATGTACGAAGGGCTATATAAATAAATTTGATTTGATACTATATTCTGTGTTCATATTTGAGTGGATTGAACAGTCCCAAATGGCACCATATTCCCTTTATAGTGCACTACTTTTGACCAGGGCCTATAGGGTTCTGGTCAAAAGTAGTGCACTATATAGGGCAGTGGTCACCAACCTTTTCTGAGTCAAGATCAATTTCTGAGTCAAAATTCAAGCCGGGATCTACCTCTCAGATATTTTTTTAAACATGACTTAAAAAACACAAGCCTATGCATTATTGACCAATTAAAAACAGTATTGTAGCAATGAGGTTTGTGCAGTAGCCTATAGGTCAGTGATGGAAAAAGTACTAAATTGTCATACTTGAGTAAAAGTAAAGATACCTCAATAGAAAATGACTCAAATAAAAGTGAGACATTCAGTAAAATACTACTTGAGTAAAAGTCTAAAAGTATTTGGTTTTAAATACACTTATGTATCAAAAGTAAATGGTGTTCCTAAAATGTATCAACAGTAAAAGTAAAAGTATATTCCATTTCAAATTCCTTATATTACGCAAACCAGACGGTACAATTGTCTTGTTTTTTTTATTGACGGATAGCTAGGGGCACACTCCAACACATAATTTACAAACAAAGCATTTGTGTTTCGTGAGTCCGCCAGATCAGAGGCAATAGGGATGACCAGGGATGTTCTCTTGACAAGTGTGTGAATTGAATCATTTTCCTGTCAAAATGTACTGAGTACTTTTGGGTGTCAGGGAAAATGTATGGAGTAAAAAGTACACTATTTTCTTTAGGAATGTAGTGAAGTAAAATTAAAAGTTGGCAAAAATATAACTAGTAAAGTACACATACTCCAAAAAACAGTAGTAGTACTTTAAAGTAGTACTTTAAAGTATTTTTACATAAATACTTTACACCACTACTATAGGCCCAATACATTATGACTAGCTATACTTGAATTTCCCTGCCAATGTTGTTCTTCTCAGACAATTTTGAAATTCTATTAAACATATTAGGTATACGATCACACTGGTAATGGATAATTTTTTGTTTTACTTGTGAGGCACAGCTGAGTGAGCATAATGGCTTTTTTTTACTGGACTGACGGCCTGCATCTGATGGTGAGTCTGAGGGGAGGGAAGGAGCAGTGGTGAGGCTGCCTCTCACCCAACTCACCGTCCCTCCTCTTTCCCTCCTCTGAGAAAAGGGTACACAGTTCCAGCTGATGGAGAAACTCAAGTTGCACTGCATTATATGACCAGAGAAAGTGAAATATTCCTCGATATTAAAAAAGACAAGCCGCTAATAATAACAGCGCAAGCTTATCGGAACACTTTGTTACTCATTTATTAAAGCTGCAGTGCTGGTTGTAGCGTGAGTGGAAGTAGGAAGAATGTGCATTTTATGTGTTGACAGTGCTACTGAATAACAACTTAAACATGAGCTTACTCAGAAAAACAACAACTCTGCAGTATGTGTTGAGTCTCTCCCCTAGTCATGGTTTAAAATGTTTTGAAATCTCACAGTGGTAACATTGCTGTGCGTTCGAGGCTTCTTTTTACAGTCTATGGCTCGACGAAACTGTGCAGACACGGTGATCTGAGGTATCTGATTGGCCAGCTGTTGGCCTATAGGTGCACTTTATTTTCTCTCTGGGCCTTCCAGGTAAGGCAGAGTTTTTTTTAAATGTATTTATTTTATTTCACCTTTATTTAACCAGGTAGACCAGTTGAGAACAAGTTCTCATTTACAACTGCGACCTGGCCAAGATAAAGCCAAGCAGTGAGACACAAACAACAACACAGAGTTACACATGGAGTTCTGTCTTCAGACACATGAAATGGTTCAGAATGGGAACACTTTGCCTTCCAGACACTAGGCCTGCAGAATCAAGTGCTCCTGACCCCAACAGCGCCAAACAAATTTAAAAAACTAGGAACGGAGATGTCTGGTGATCGACTAGAAATGCCTCAGAGATGGACTGGTTGTTAACCACTTATATAGGGGATAGGGGGTCATTTAGGATGCTGTCATCACATTGATTGGTAATACTTTAATACTTTGAATTGTGGCTATTTATTACTGACGTGGGTGGATAGATTTAATGGGGGGACTGAATATTACACAAAGGCCACTCCTCTACAGTCATGTATAATTATACCTTCTGTTGTAGGGCTTGACTTTGTTTTTAGACACTCTCTTGTTCTAATTCCTTCTCTGTTTGAACATCACAAACGTCACTCAAAAACACGGGGAGCGTCATTTTGAAATCATTACCTGTGAAGTCAGAATGAGAACGAGCTGCACGGATTCACTGTGTTTACATCAGCTACATCAGAGGTGACAGACGCAGTCAGCATCCAGTTGATCATTAACTCTGTCTCTCCCGATGTAGAACTCAGGAATTAGCCTGACATTTTGATCAGGTTTCCTCTGACTGGATGACACTTAAAAATTGGGGGATTCCTTCCAATCCTGTCATTGTTTTGGGGGAGATCAAAAGGAAAAATCTATTCCAGAACACCCATTGTGATGACTGATGAAGGGAACAGAGGAGAGGAGACCTTTGAATTATCCTAGCTGGGGTATTGGTACAAGTACAATTTGGGTATTGATCCAATGGTTAAATGACGGGGAAGCCAGTACTCCTTTTTTATTGAGAAAATGATGGGGGATCTCTCTCTCTCTCCCTCTCGCTCTCTTGCTGCAGCAGTCAGAACAGGGTTTCTGCCTCGCCGGCTGTGTCTTCCTATATCTCCTTCACAGAGGGGCCTTAACAGACCTGTTATCGCTCCATCTCCAATCAGTCATTCCCGCCGCATCCTGCCATCCCAGCATTCATAGCTCCTGGTTGATAGCCCTCCGCGGAGTCGTAGCTGGGTTATCGCCTGTCATTGTAGCGATGCCAGTCGCCTCTCTGGATATTGGGTAAAGAGAGCTATCTTATTAACAGCACTCTCCCTTCAGGGGAATGCTACCCCCATCCAAAACAGATTCCAAATTCCTTCTCACACATGCCACCAACAAGAGGAGAGCCCCATAGGCTTTTATGAAGGCTTCAGGTAGGCTTTTGGTTGATGTTTGTTTTAATGTGAACCAATGATTCACCTGATCCTGTTTTTGCTGTTGCTGTGTGATTTTCGATGCCATCTTTAATCGTGACTTATCCTAGATCCAAGTCCCAAATAAGACTAAGCTGTGTTGCCAGCATAACAACATCCCACCATCTACAATTTGCCCGATTTCTATGTCACACAACAAGAGAGAACACATTTGGACAATCTTGGACAGTTCTTTGTTAGTAACTGGGGCAAAGAAAGGGGAAAAATGGTATTTCTTGGACGGATGATTCATGGTCACAGTATGTTTGATTGAGATTGAGATGTTGTTATCAAACACTGGCCTTCTGGCCCCCTGCCTGGCATGGGAGTGGGATGGAGGGACGGGTGGATGAAGGGATGTCGGGATGAAGGGAGGTAGAATGGGGGGGTAGCTCTCAACCTTCCTTCACTGCACCCTTGCCCATCTGTGAGTGTCTGACTATATACAATGTAATAAAAGGACACAAAGAATGAAAAATGTGTTCCCAAGGGGCTGTCTGATGTACCATGTCCATCATGGACACAAAACTTTGTGGAAAAAGTTTGGCTTGCTAAGTTTAAAATTGTGCTCCTGGGTTATATTTTGAAATGTGTTTTCGGAGCTGGTTCATTATAGAGCGCAATGGTTGAACATAAAACTGTAATGGCAGGGTCTGAATAAACACTGGGCTGTTTTATGACTTTGCTTCGAGAGCAGATGAGGCATGATGATGGTTCTGTGGGGAGAGATGGAGGGTTGGAGGGGGAGAGATGGAGATGAATAATGACAGCGTGTGATGTTAGATAGATAACCACTAACCTTAAAACACATTTGACAATGGGCGATAGGTCTGGGCTGGGCCCTTAACTTAAACACTCAAGAGTTTTTATGCAATCATATATTTGCACTTCTATGCCTTTGTATCAATCAGACAGCTCCTGAGTCAGCAGTAATGTAATTCAAACAACCATGTTATATATATATATAAGGTAATGACGCTATTCTATTTGAAGTACATTTTCTCATTAGTTCGGTTCAGGTTGGACTTTGTAATCCCTATAGCTTCCAGGCTTGTCTTGCTCTCTTGCTCCCTCTCTCTGTCTCTCTTATGGACTGTACTTCCTTTCATATCTTTCATGCTTCTCCATATCTATTCCCCGTGTATCCAACTCCCCATTGGCGATGAAGGGGTTCATCTTCTTCTACTTTTGATATCAGGCCAAAAGTGTGGATGACTAAAACACATGCCTAATCATAAAGAAAAACCTAACAGCTGTTGGAGGTTTGTTCTTGAGGGTTGTCATGGTGACAGCTCGCCATGTCTGTCTACCCGCCTCGCTCTGTGTTTTCACAGTCCACTGCAATAACACTTAGGGCTCTGAAATGACTCAGGACAGTTTCTTGTCAGTGCAAATGCCTTTGACAGCACATCCAAGCCATTTATGATATTCTGGGTTCAAATCTAAAGGTCATGCGAAACATTGAAGAGCATATTGGGGTTGTACATTAGCCTTGTTTGTGAATCCAAGATGGCGTAGCAGTGCAGACGTGTTTTGTTCGTCCTCTCGTGTACTTTGTATTTTTCGTAATTTTATTTTCAATATCTTTTCCATTTTAATTAAATTATACCTTCAGGTAACCGGCCTCACCCAATGTGATATGGAACCGCTATTATTGTTTTATTTTTAGACCTTATTGCAAGAATCACCTAGCCATCAGAAGCTAACCAGCTAATTAGCTACAAGCTATTTAGTCATTGTTAGCCACTGCTAGCGGCCTTTACCTTCTACACAGATACCAGCCTTTTTTCTTAGCCTGGATAATACTTGCCAGCCTACCAGTATCGGACTGTCTCTCCACGACAATGCCGGATTCCTGCTGTAATCCCTGGACCATTACTCCTGATCTTCACAGCTAGCTAGCATCCACCGAGTTACCCAGTACCGAAGCTATCCCTGAGGCCCACCTCCCGGCCAACTCAGTTGTTCACCCGGACTCCACCAAAACACGGCTAGAACCCACTACTCCACCAGATCCTTACTGTAAGCTCTGGACCTTGGCACCGGCTCACCGCTGCTACCGAGTGGCTATAGTGGCTGACGCCCCTGCCCCGAAGCTAGCACCAGTTAGCCATGAGCCAGGTGCATCTCCCGGCTGGCAAACTAAATTACTACAACTACAATACCTCTTTTGCCATCTGGCTTGGATCCTTTGTCGACACGGCGCCCAGCCGCGGCACCACAACTGGTCTGCCGACGAATACTCCATCCGCTGTGCCTTCAACCGGCCTCCGTCGGACGTCGGAGCAGACGCTTCTACTAGCCCCGGGCCACTAACTTTAGTAGCGACTACTCCGCGGCTTCCCTGTTCCATCTATTGCTGTTCCCTGGACCCTATGATCACTTGGCAACGTAGCTGATGCCTGCTGGACTGTCCATTAATCACGGTACCCCATTCTGTTTATTTTTTTGTTTATCTGTCGGCCCCAGCCGCGAACTTAGGCTCTGTGTGTAGTTAACCGACCCTCTCTGCCCATTCATCGCCATTTTACCTGTTGTTGTTGTTTTAACTGATTAGCTGTTGTTGTCTTACCTATTGTTGTCTTAGCTAGCTCTCCCAATCAACACCTGTGATTACTTTATGCCTCACTGTATGTCTCTCTCAAATGTCAATATGCCTTGTATACTGTTGTTTAGGTTAATTACAATGGAGTCCCTAGTCCCACTCATCATACCTCTGACACCTCCTTTGTCCCACCTCCCACACATGTGGTGACCTCACCCATTATAATCAGCATGTCCAGAGATAAAACCTCTCTTATCATCACTCAGTCCCTGGGCTTACCTCCGCTGTACCCGCACCCCACCATACCCCTGTCTGTGCATTATGCCCTGAATCTATTCTACCACGCCCAGAAATCTGTTCCTTTTATTCTTTGTCCCCAATGCTATAGGCGAGCAGTTTTGATAGCCTTTAGCCATACCCTCATACTACTCCTCCTCTGTTCCTCGGGTGATGTGGAGGTAAACCCAGGCCCTGCGTGTCCCCAGGCACTCTCATTTGTTGACTTCTGTGATCGAAAAAGCCTTGGTTTCATGCATGTTAACATCAGAAGCCTCCTCCCTAAGTTTGTTTTACTCACTGCTTTAGCACACTCAGCCAACCCTAATGTCCTAGCCATGTCTGAATCCTGGCTTAGGAAGGCCACCAAAAATTCTGAGATTTCCATACACAACTACAACATTTTCCGTCAAGATAGAACTGCAATCTACTGCAGAGATAGCCTGCAAAGTTCTATCGTACTTTCCAGGTCTATACCTAAATAGTTCGAATTTCTAATTTTAAAAATTAATCTCTCCAGAAATAAGTCTCTCACTGTTGTCTCCTGCTATCGACCCCCCTCCACTCCCAGCTGTGCCCTTGACACCATTTGTGAATTGATCACCCCCCATCTAGCTTCAGAGTTCGTTCTGTTAGGTGACCTGGGATATGCTTAACACCCTGGCAGTCCTACAATCTAAGCTAGATGCCCTCAATCTCACACAAATCATCAAGGAACCAAACAGATTACAACCCTAAATCCGTAAACATGGGCACCCTCATAGACATTATCCTGACCAACTTGCCCTACAAATACACCTCCGCTGTTTTCAATCAGGATCTCAGCAATCACTGCCTCATTGCCTGTATCCGCTATGGGTCCGCGGTCAAACGACCACCCCTCATCACTGTCAAACGCTCCCTAAAACACTTCTGCGAGCAGGCCTTTCTAATCGACCTGGCCCGGGTATCCTGGAGGGATATTGACCTCATCCCGTCAGTCGAGGATGCCTGGTCATTCTTTAAAAGTATTTTCCTCACCATCTTAGATAAGCATGCCCCGTTCAAAAAATGCAGAACTAAGAACTCATATAGACCTTGGTTCACTCCAGACCTGACTGCCCTTGACCAGCACAAAAACATCCTGTGGCAGACTGCAATAACATTGAATATTCCCGCAATATGCAATTCTTCAGGGAATTCAGGAACAAATACACGCAGTCAGTCAGGAAAGCAAAGGCTTGCTTTTTCAAGCAGAAATTTACATCCTGTAGCTCTAACTCCAAAAAGTTTTGGGACTCTGTAGTCCCAAAACTCCTCCCAGCTGTCCACTGCACTGAGGCAAGGTAACACGGTCACCACCGATAAATCCATGATAATTGAACGTTTCAATAAGCATTTCTCCACGGATGGCTATGCCTTCCTCCTGGCTACTCCAACCACGCCAACAGCCCCCCCCCCCCCCCCCACACACACACAGCTACTCGCCCAAGCCTCTCCAGCTTCTTCTTCACCCAAATCCAGATAGCAGATGTTCTGAAAGAGCTGCAAAACCTGAACCCGTACAAATCAGCTGGGCTAGACAATCTGGACCCTCTCTTTCTAAAACTATCCGCCGCCATTGTTGCGACCCCTATTTCCAGCCTGTTCAACCTCTCTTTCGTATCGTCCGAGATCCCTACAGATTGGAATGCTGTCGCGGTCATCCCCCTCTTCAAAGGGGATGACACCCTAGACCCTAACTGTTACAGACCTATATCCATCCTGCCCTGCCTATCTAAAGTCTTTGAAAGCCAAGTTAATAAACAGATCACTGACCATTTTGAATCCCACCGTACCTTCTCCGCTGTGCAATCCGGTTTACGAGCCGGTCACGGGTGCACCTCAGCCACGCTCAAGATACTGAACGATATCATAACCGCCATCGATAAAAGACAGTACTGTGCAGCTGTCTTCATCGACCTGGCCAAGGCTTTTGACTCTGTCAATCACCGTATTCTTATCGGCAGACTCAATAGCCTTGATTTTTCGAATGACTGCCTTGCCTGGTTCACCAACTACTTTGCAGACAGAGTTCAGTGTGTCAAATCGAAGGGCATGTTGTCTGGACCTCTGGCAGTCTCTATGGGGGTACCACAGGGTTCAATCCTTGGGCCGATTCTTTTCTCTGCATAGATCAATGATGTAGCTCTTGCTGCGGGCGATTCCCTGATCCACCTCTACGCAGATGACACCATTCTGTATACTTCTGGCCTTTCCTTGGACACTGTGCTAACTAACCTCCAAACGGGCTTCAATGCCAAACAACACTCCTTCCGTGGCCTCCAACTGCTCTTAAACGCTAGTAAAACCAAATGCATGCTTTTCAACCGTTCGCAGCCCGCACCCGCCCACCTGACTAGCATCACCACCCTGGACGTTCTGACCTAGAATATGTGGACAACTATAAATACCTAGGTGTCTGGTTAGACTGTAAACTCTCCTTCCAAACTCATATTATATACTCATATATTATCCAAACTCACCAATCCAAAATCAAATCTAGAATCGGCTTTCTATTTCGCAACAATAAAACTAATAAAACTAATAATACTGACTATCCTACCGATCCTCGACTTTGGCAATGTCATCTACAAAATAGCTTCCAATACTCTACTTAGCAAACTGGATGCAGTCTATCACAGTGCCATCTGTTTTGTTACCAAATCACCTTATACCACCAGCAGGTATATCTCACTGATCATCCCCAAAGCCAACACCTCATTTGGCCGCCTTTCCTTCCAGTTCTCTGCTGCCAGTGACTGGAACGAACTGCAAAAATCGCTGAAGTTGGAGACTTTTATTTCCCTCACCAAATTTAAACATCAGCTATCTGAGCAGCTAACCTTTCGCTGCAGCTGTACATAGTCCATCTGTAAATAGCCCACCCAATCTACCTACCTCATCCCAATACTGTTTGTATTTACTTTTCTGCTCTTTTGCACACCAGTATCTCTACTTGCACATCATCATCTGCTCATTTATCACTCCAGTGTTAATCTGCTAAATTGTTATGGTTTGCTCCTATGGCCTATTTATTGCCTACCTCCTCATGCCTTTTGCACACACTGTATATAGACTTTCTTTTTTTCTACTGTGTCATTGACTTGTTTTTGTCATTGGCTTGTTGATTGTTTATTCCATGTTTAACTCTGTGTTGTTGTCTGTGTCACACTGCTTTGCTTTATCTTGGCCAGGTCGCAGTTGTAAATGAGAACTTGTTCAACTAGCCTACCTGGTTAAATGAAGGTGAAATTAATCCAATAAAAATAAAATCGCTTTCAACAGCCAGGATTATTTTCCCCTAATTGCAATGAAAACAGAATTTTTTATAATCTATACAAGGTGTTATATAAGGTCTACCTCCTGAGAGGTGAGCCGCCACCTGTCATTAGGCTATAACACAACAGATAATTACTGAGTTTTGTATTTATTGGCAGCATAATGCTGTGTGACTTCACTCAACCTTGAGTCCCTTTAAATGCACTCACTCACCTCTTGCCAAGCTTAATTACCTCATTCAGCATTCACCCTTCAATATCCCCTCTGAGTTCTGTGAATGAAAACATTCAAGAAATAATCTTGTCACATGGCCTCTAATAGGGTTTGAGAGGAGGAATGTCAAATATCATAAAACTGTTGTTTGAATATTCAGAATAAGCCTTTTTGGGGGAGAACTCCCTTGACACGTCAGCTTTGCCGACAGGAATTTCATGGTTCACGTTTGACATTAATCTTGTTTGTAAGAGGGGCTACTTATCTGAATTGGATGCATACTTCAAGGACCCTGCATGTCTGGAATTCATCAAGCAACAAAGCTATTTCTGTCAGGTTCAGGAAGCAGAAAAATAGGTTTGATTTAATATCAAGTTATTTGATCAAATATATTTTTTTTTAAACAAACATTATTAAGATGTGCCCTCAATCTTTTTTTTATACCACTGCTTTTGTCTATGGTTTTGTTCATGGAAACTAGGCTATTGTACCTGCATGTGTGTGGGTGGATAGAGAGCTTGGTGAGACAAAGCCAAGTGAACGATGCCTCTCGGCACTAATATTGCAGCAAAGAAAATCACATCGACTCAACCCCCCTGGCATCCAATTTATTTTTAACTCGTCTCTTGCTCTTTGCCCTGCTGTCTGCGAAAGATGCTCTTCGCTTTCTACTACAGCATGGGGTTAGCAATGCATGAACACAGCACAAACATCCCATGCGAACGTTGATAACTACATTTCACTGCCTGGCTCACAGAGACCTGCGGAGCATGAAAAGGTAGGGCTGTGACCACGGTAGAGAATTGATATTACTGTAATATGGTTCAATTCTCTGAGGCGGTAATTGTCCACAAGTGACAGTAATTCAATCAATGAGGAACGGTCTTCTGAGGAAAGCAAAAAGTGAGACACATAGGTAATAATTAGCAGAACACCACTGTTCATTAATTAAGGGCTATTTGGTCAGTAATGACCAATATCTGTAAATCCATACTGTATGAATAGGGCCTTATTATTGTGGCATTAGTGATGTGATAACAGACTTGAAGGATGTTCTGATTCGTGAACAGAATGGTGTAGGTGGACTAGTTCTGTAATGTAATCGGCAGCTCACAGTCTACAGGGTCTCTGAAGTGCTTAGAGCTCTGAGGGGAGGTGTGTGTGAGCGTGCTTGCGTGCACCCGTACGTACGCGTGTTAATTCATCAGTGTGTGTGTTGAACCAGTTTACAGTAACATGGTTGGTGGGCACTGTTGTATCGAATTGATTCAACATTTCATGGGCTGTCTACTGTCATCCAAGCCCTGCGATTTTTACTGTAAAGTAAATATGGTTTCTGAGGTTTCCCTGTAATGGTAACCTACAGGACAGGACACACATTCAGCACAGCTCGCGTTGTCCTCACCTATCCTAGTCATTATCAGACACTGACCTACACAGATCCAGGATGGCAGGTAGCCTAGTGGTTAGAGTGTTGGGACAGTAACCAAAAGGTTGCTAGATTGAATCCCTGAGTTGACAAGGTAAAAATCTATTGTTCTGCCCCTGAACAATGCAGTTAACCCACTGTTCCTAGGCTGTTGAAAATAAGAATTTGTTCTCAACTTACTTGCCTAGTTAAATAAATGTAAAAAAAATCCCTCTTGCACCTTCACAATGATAATGTACTGACGCGTGTGTTTTAGGAGTCATTTTCAGGCCAATCAGGCATATCCCACTTTATGTCTCTGCTGTTAACACTGCTCTGATGAAGCATGAAAGTACCTCGCTCACTCACCTTGAGTTTGGATGTTCGAGGAGAGAGAGGTGTGTGTGTGTGTGTGTGTGTGTGTGTGTGTGTGTGTGTGTGTGTGTGTGTGTGTGTGTGTGTGTGTGTGTGTGTGTGTGTGTGTGTGTGTGTGTGTGTCGAGTGCCTCTCCAGACTAGCACTTTGAGAATGAGAGGCGCTGTCTTTGTTACAAGTTGAATCACTAGCCTGGAGGCAGGTGTGTTAACACTATCATTCCTACTTTGTGATGTCTGCACATGTGAAAACCAACTACAAAAATGGTGCTATCTTAGAGGGATCTTCAGCAGTTCGCACAGGAGAACCCAATGAAGTTCCCTTTTTGGTTCCAGGTAGAATCTTTTGGGTTCCATGTAGGACCATTTCCACAGAGAGTTCTACATAGAAGCCAAAATGGTTCTACGTGGAACCAGAAAATATTCTCCCTGTAAACAAATATGGTTCTCCTATTGGGACAGCTGAAGAACCCTTCTGGAACCCTTTTTTCTAGTAGTTTCTGTATTTGAGGATGGCTACATACATCATACATTCTGCTTATAATCTACCACAACATATGTTTCAGAAATATAGTCAGCTATTAAAGAATGAACATCACAACACTATCTCCTCAACATTAAAAAGTCAGTTCATTCTTTTGACGCTGATTCTACATACTGTCATCATATTCCATAATACTCTCTCTGACAATGGCACAATGTGGTGGCCTACAGTAGTATCCTCCTTGCCAACCACATCTGTACACTACTGCACAAATCTGACAGAACAGGGTTTCCTGAAAGGCCTCTGTGTTGCTTCTTTTTTGCTGAGGAAAACAGACACTTACGCTTGAGCTTGTGGGATGTTCAGTGTCTAAGTGACGTTTGGCTCATTGGGCTTGGCAGTTCTGTCATCCGTTTTGAGACGAGAACCCCTTTGGCTGGGCCTGTGGAGCTAGGAGTCAGGGTAGCAGGGTGATGAATGGGACAGTTCATAGAGAGCAGGATGGGGGCCTTGCCTGGCTGCACTCAACCTACTGTATGATGGTGGGACTGGGAAAGACACATCATCCAGAAAGCGAGGTCAGTACAGGTGCATCAAAGCTGGGACCGAGAGACTGAAAAACAGCTTCTAGCTTCTATCTCAAGGCCATCAGACTGCCATCACTAGCACATAGAGGCTGCTGCCTACATGCATAGACTTGAAATCACTGGCACTTTAATAAATGGAACACTAGTCACTTTAATAATGTTTACATATCTTGCATTACTCATCCCATATGTATATACTGCATTCTATACTATTGTACTGTATTTTAGTCTATGCCGCTCTGACATTGCTCATCCATATAGAAGCACAAGCATTTTGCTACACCCGCGATAACATCTGCTCAACACGTGTACGTGACCAATAATTTGATTTAAATCATCTTTACCAGAACTAAATCAAACTCTACTCCACACACAGAGACGCGTACAAAGCTCTCCCTCACCCTCCATTTGGCAAATTTGACCATAATTCCATCCTCCTGATTCCTGCTTAGAAGCAAAATCTGCAGAAAGTACGAGCCACTCGCTCAAAACGGAAGTGGTCTGATGAAACAGATGCTAAGCTAAAGAACTGTTTTACTAGCACAGACTGGAATATGTTCCGGGATTCATCCGATGGCATTAAGGAGTTTACCACATCAGTCACCAGCTTCATCAATGAGTGCATCAATGACGTCGTCCCCACAGCGACCTCACGTACAGTGCTTTCGGGAAGAATTCAGACCCATTGACTTTTTCCACATTTTGTTACATTACAGCCTTACTCTAAACTGGATGAAATTGTTTTTCCCCCTCATCAATCTACACACAATACCCCATAATGACAAAGCAAAAACAGGTTTGTAGAACTTTTTGCAAATGTATTAAAAATAACAAAACTGAAATATAACATTTACATATCACATCAGACCCTTTACTCGGTACTTTGTTGAAGCACCTTTGGCAGTGATTACAGCCTCAAGTCTTCTTGGGTGTGACACTACGAGCTTGGCACACCTGTATTTGGGGAGTTTCTCCCATTCTTCTCTGCAGATCCTCTCAAGAGCTGTCAGGTTGGATGGGGAGCGTCGGTGCACAGCTATTTTCAGGTCTCTCCAGAGATCTTCGATCGGGTTTAAGTCGGGGCTCTGGTTGGGCCACTCATGGACATTCAGAGACTTTTCCTGTAGCCACTCCTGCATTGTCTTGGCTATGTACTTAGGGTCGTTGTCCTGTTGGAAGGTGAACCTTTGCCCCAGTCTGAGGTCCTGAGCGCTCTGGAGCAGGTTTTCATAAAAAATCTCTCTGTACTTTTCTTTGTTAATATTTTCCTCAATCCTAACTAGTCTCCTAGTCCCTGCTGCTGAAAAACATCCTCACAGCATGATGTTGTCACCATGCTTCACGGTAAGGATGGTGCCAGGTTTCCTCCAGACGTGACACTAGGCATTCAGGCCAAAGAGTTCAATCTCGGTTTCATCAGACCAGAGAATCTTGTTTCTCAGCGGGCTGTCACGTGCCTTTTACTGAGAAGTGGCTTCCATCTAGCAACTCTACCATAAAGGCCTGATTGGTGGAGTGCTGCAGAGATGGCTGTCCTTCTGGCAGGTTCTCCCATCTCCACATAGAAACTCTGGAGCTCTGTCAGTGTGACCATCGGGATCTTGGCATCTCCCTGACCAAGGACCTTTTCCCCGATTGCTTCGTTTTTCCGGAGGGCCAGCTCTAGAAAGGGTCTTGGTGGTTCCAAACTTCTTCCATTTAAGAATTCTGGAGGCAACTGTGTTATTGGGGACCTTCAATGTAGCAGAAATGTTTTGGTACCCTTCCCCAGATCTGTGCCTCGACACAATCCTGTCTCTGAGCTCTATGGACAATTGTTTCGACCTCATGGCTTGGTTTTTGCTCTGACACGCACTGTCAAATGTGCGACCTTATAGACAGGTGTGTGCCTTTCCAAATCATGTCCAATCAATTGAATTTACCACAGATGGACTCTAAGTTGTAGAAAAATCTCAAGGATGATCAATGGAAACAGGATGCAGCTGAGCTCAATTTTGAGTCTCATAGCAAACGGTCTGACTAGTTATGTAAATAAGGTATTTTTGTTTTGTATTTTTTATAAATTAGCAAACATTTCTTTAAACCTATTTTCGTTTTGTCCTTATGGGGTATTGTGTGTATATTGATGAATAAGGCTGATGTAAACTAACAAAATGTGGAAAATGTCAAGGGGTCTGAATACTTTCCAAATTAACTGTACATTGGGTCCCAGTCCAATAAGAGTCAAATGTATTCTGACAACAGTGTTGAAATTTAAAATACGTCATTGAGTTTCACTCTGTACAATATTAACTTAAAATAACACACTTTTTTACTCAATGCAGTATTGTTCATTATTCTAGAGTTACATTTTGAGAGTACTGTTTACTCCTACCGGTGTCATTACAATTTACTCTGACTCATAATATTAAATAAATGGACTCTGATCAGTGTAAACACAGAAAAATTATATTCCTACCATAAATCAGTCAACCCAAAATATTGCAGAACAGAATTCTTTGGTAACATGGTGTAAAATCCTTGACATAAAATAAAGCAATAGGGGCCGTATGAATTGAAAGCCACCGTGCCTCCGTGGGGGGATTTCTAAATTGTTCTGATACTGTGTGCAAGCGTGGAAATGAAATCACATGCAGCAGTACTGGACCACAAACTAACTTGAATCATCACCACCACAGGACGTCTGTATGTCGAATGATCTGTGAAGCGAAAGATCTTCAACGTCAACAACTTGGGGCACCTTTTTTTGTCCATACAACTTTAAATGCATGAAAATGTTCACAAAGACAGTGTGTCTAAAGCAAATAACCAGCATGGTGTCATCCTTTACAATAATAGACTGGATTTCGTGAAACATTGGCATCTCACAAAGAACTTTAAGACAAACAACCAAATCTACATTCCCTTGATGTTTGGCCCATTTTACACTCAAAACCTCAGGGGAAAAAGGCACCTGGAGTGCGTTTGGTATCTCATGAGCTTCTTCCATTACATTCAAGGGCACCATTTTCCCTGGACCAATATATCTAGGGCAAATGTTTCCCAGTTGTATGCCATGTCACTTTGGTGTTTCTTGGCCAAAGCTTGTCACTTTCTTCTCTGTGTGTTTTGCTTCATAGCGCAATACAACAGCTATGGAGAATTGAGAATTGGCCTGATTTTCTGAATAATTCGCAGCTGACGCACCATAAAATTATGCTTTGGTAACAACCTTTTTCCAGAAAACAAATGCTTGAACAATCTGTGGTGTTCTGCAATCCAGTGCTTCAAATAGCCTGTAATACCATCTGATAACACTGGAGAAAATACCGTGTTGAATATTTGAAGCAACAAAAGCAGCAAATGCCAGTGTCGATCATTTGGAGACACCAAGTTACCAAAGATAAGCGGTAGATCGCGTAGTAGGAACCAAGACTGAATGGCATTTAAGCTCAAATCATTGGAACTCTCTAATTAACTTTACTGCAGGGGGGTCTGTTGTTTCTTTCCATATAACCATAGTTGAAGCTCTGAATTCTCATGCTAATTTCTTTTGAGGTTAAATGCCTGTTTGGCAAGTGCTGTAGTAGCAATTTCACCTCGTATTGCCCAACACCCTCCAAGATGATGATATCAGCGAGCATGATATCAACTGAAACATTCTCAGTTGTATGAAAGTACTGTAATGAATTTAACAGGCAGAATTTTTTAACAGAGGGCAGAGTGGGCAGATTTCTCTCCATTGTTTGGCAGTGTTCCACATGCATCTCTTTAGTTTGAAATACTATCTTGGGACTGTCTTCACTAAACTCTGTCTGAAAGTCGTCTTTCTCGGCATAACAGAAACGGCAGCAATATCTTGCACTAAAATATTCCACAAAACCAAATAAACCACGAATACTGAGGTTGTCACCTGTTAATTGAACAATAGTTCCATGAATTTGGTGATCATACAAGGGAACCTTAATTGTTTACATCTCGTCCAATTGGGTCAAGTAGTGAAACCAATAGGTTTTCATATCTTGAGCACGAGATAAAGAAACCAGGTGAGTATTGAGCTGAGAAGAATTCCACTTTGGAGAGACATTTCTTTAAGTAAAGTAAATGGTAACCAATTTATGCATACCATGCTTCGATTCAAGAGGATTAGCGGTTTTAAAGTCGTCATTCAAGAGTTGAGTTTGTATCGCATATCTTTTGAGAATAGAGCATGATTCTTGGACAAATATCCACCAGGCAAGTCATAGAGTAGACTTTCTTTGGGACCATCCACAGTCTGCAACATTTTGTTTAGGTTTTTGTAAACATACTAACGTCTGCAAAATGGGTATGTACATGGATTTATCTGTAACAAAAACCTGCTCATATGTTCCAGTGGTTCTATTGCGTTGTGTGTCAAATCTTGTGCCAATAACATATTCAACTGGATCTATATTTCCCCACTTCTCTGAGAAATATTTCAAACTTTTGGTTTCAGAATTCAATACACGAAAAGGATTTTCAATTTGCCCAAAACACTGATCTATTTTACACCCTCATCGTTGCCAGTTTCCTGTAAAGACAGACACGTCTTCACCGACTTTAGCTCGACTGTGGATATCATCAACTATCTCTTCCATGGTACTGACTAAAGTGTCCACCGTTGTTTCACCAGCTCCTGCTGCTTTGAGCTATTGTTGCGGCACAATTATCCACGACACTCTTATTATAGAGAGCTGAATCACAATGTGAGCTTGGTGCTGGCCCATCACCAAAAAACTGTTTGCTGTAAAACTGTTAGTAGCATTAGAGGGGCCTCCACCATCATTATCAGAAACTGCTTCGGTACGCTCTTCATACGCCCTGTTACAGTTTCCCCCCAATTGTTTACACACTGAAATTGGAACTTGAAACGCAAATCAACGAAACCTGAAACTCATGTACCAAATCCCTAAACCAAGTCTGCAAAATTGCAAGCGCAATTCCTGCTTTACACTCAGTTTTCAATTCTATATCACACTTTTTGCAAAACACCACACACTGTTCTCTACATTAGTCATAACATTCTAAATTAAAATCTCTTTTGTCCCTTTGAAAAGCAACGCCAATCACAATGCCATGCTCTTTACACCAATTGGCAACACCCACTCCTCACAGGTGTAAACACTAGTTGCTGAATTGTTCACTTTGAAATCAGAGCTTTAGCACTATAAAAGGCCACAGATGAGCTCTCCTGTTTTAGAGGAAAATGGAAGTCAATGGTGAAGCAAGAGCTAGAGGTGGAGGACTGAGAGTAAGAGGAATACGAGGAAGGACAGTTGTCTCAGATGACATCAGGGCCACATTGGTTGACCATGTGCTCAACCATGGATTGAGTATGAGGGAGTTTGGGCAGAGTTCAGCCCAACCTGAGCCGCTTCATGGTTGCATCTATCATTCAGAAATGAGCAATGTCATTTCATATTGAAAGAAAATAGATGTAGGCTTACTGTAACCAATCATATCATATTTGTGGTCTTCTGCTGAGACGGCCATGGTGGAAGACACCGGCTGTTCACACCAGAACAGGAGACCGCTATTGTGAACATGGTGGTGGCAAACAATACCATTTAGACTACGAGAAATCCAGAACCACAACTGCAGACATTGGCCACCGTGCCATTGTGAATGTCCCTGGACAGTGTGGAGGGAATATCACCATGTACGCAGCCTTTAGCCAGCAAGGTGTCCTCCATCACCATGCCAACCTCGGTCTCTACAACACCGCCCTTCTCATTCCTGGACACTATATGGCATCTTCATTCCAGCTGAGCATAGTGGTGGACCAGAGCAATGTCAGTAATGTTGTCATCTGGAACAACGTGAGTTTCCACCGGGCTGCTCTGGTCTGCAACTGGTTCATCGACCACCCACAATTTATTGTTCTATACCTCCCACCGTATTCCCCATTCCTAAACCCAATTGAATAGTTTTTTTCGTCATGGCGATAGGTGTGTGACCGCCATCCCCTCGCACGCATGCCTCTTCTCCAGGCAATGGAGGATGCATGTGGTGAAGTTGATGTGGGGGCTTTCGGTGGCTGGATCTGTCACTCCAGAAGATTCTTTCCCTGCTGTTTAGCCAGGGAGAACATCGCTTGTTTTTTATTTATTTTTTATTTTACCTTTATTTTACTAGGCAAGTCAGTTAAGAACAAATTCTTATTTTCAATGACGGCCTAGGAACAGTGGGTTAACTGCCTGTTCAGGGGCAGAACGACAGAACGACCTTGTCAGCTCGGGGATTCGAACTTGCAACCTTTCGGTTACTAGTCCAACACTCTAACCACTAGGCTACCCTGCCGCCCCTTGTGATGTAGATGAGGTGCTGTGGCCAGACCAAAATAGTTTTTTATGCATTTTGCATGTGTTTTTGTGTTTAGAGTTTTGAAAGAACTTTCATTTTTGTACAGAAAACCCTTTATTTTACTGAATGTTTTTCCTGGTTTTCTCCTGTGTTACAAAGTGTTACATGCAAAACACAAATCACTGTTTTTGTATTGCATTTGTGTGTGTGTGTTATTTATGTATATTTGAGTAGGTATACATTACTGTAACAATATTTTACAATCGGCTACAGTATAACACTGAAAATTCAAAAGGCATAAACCTACTGATGGGAAATTCATAGTAGTGTTTTGTGTTGAGCACATCAGTGTGTTGTTGGTTGGTAGACAGATCTATTCAAAAAACATTTTGGAAAGAGATAAAACAGTTGTCACGTTCTGACCTTAGTTCCTTTTTTTAATGTCTTTGTGTTAGATTGGTCAGGGCGTGAGTTGGGGTGGGTAGTCGATGTTCCTTTTTCTAGGTTGCTATATTTCTATGTGTTTGGCCTAGTATGGTTCTCAATCAGAGGCAGGTGTCGTTCCGTTGTCTCTGCTTGAGAATCATACTTAGGTAGCCTGTTTTCTCCATTTTGGTTGTGTGTGTTTGCTTTCTGTTTTTGTGTCTTCACCAGACAGAACTGTTTCGGTTGTTCTCTGCGTTTTGTTTATCTGTGTTCAGTTCCATTATTAAACGGATGAACACGTACCACGCTGCACCTTGGTCCTCACCTTCTTCCACCTATGACAGCCGTTACAATAGTTTTGAATGCAGTGATTTGTAGAGTTTTGCATTTTGTATTTGTGGTTTTGTGTTTAGAGTTTGGGGAAAATGGCCCAAAGATTCAGCAAATGTGTGTAAACAATTGTGGGAAACTGTAAGATCCTTTCTAAATCCATAAAAAGTGCCAAATACATGTGAACAGCCAACCTGACTACACTTAAAAAAGCAGAGATTTCCCTGGACAAAGACACTGGAATCACTTCAGATGTTTTTCAAGGCTGTTGGCATTTGCCTGGCGGCATTTGCAAACAAAACAAAGCCCTTTCTGTGTCCAACAGATCTGTTTAATGCAGCATTCTGGCTCTCAGCTCTGCTACCCTGGGATTCACCTTAGTTGCATTAACGTCAATGTCGTTTGTAGAAAAGTGTGCATGTTTGCCAGACCCTGAGAGGTACCAAAGACAAAGTGAGTTTTGAAAAGCTCATCAAAACAGCCCAGTGAGCCAGTATGCCGCCTCGTTATTGTTATGCAAATGTGATTTGATGCCTTACAAGGTACTGTATGTTTTTCAATCACGATGAAGTAGGCGTGAATACTCATTCTCTGGGTCCCCACAGCAAGCCGATAGGGCTGTTGACTTCCGGTGATGCCATCCAGATGTTGCTGGATGCTGGTCCCTGCCTATAAGACAATAAGACACTAATGTATTGTCAGAACATCTATTAATTCTCACATCAGCTTCCAGCGCCGACAGAGATGGCCGCCTCGCTTCGCGTTCCTAGGAAACTATGCAGTATTTTGTTTTTTTACGTGTTATTTCTTACATTGGTACCCCAGGTAATCTTCGGTTTCATTAAATACAATCAGGAAGAACTACTGAATATAAGAGCAACGTCAACTCACCATCAGTACGACCAAGAATATGACTTTCGCGAAGCGGATCCTGTGTTCTACCTTTCACCCAGGACAACGGAATGGATCCCGGCCGGCGACCCAAAAAAAACGACTTCGTAAAAGGGGGAAACGGAGCGGTCTTCTGGTCAGACTCCGGAGACGGGCACACCGCGCACCACTCCCTAGCATACTACTCGCCAATGTCCAGTCTCTTGACAACAAGGTTGATGAAATCCGAGCAAGGGTAGCATTCCAGAGGGACATCAGAGACTAACGTTCTTTGCTTCACAGAAACATGGCTCACACGCTAACGGAATCGGTGCAGCCAGCTGGTTTCTTCACGCATCGCGCCGACAGAAACAAACATCTTTCTGGTAAGAAGAGGGGCGGGGGCGTATGCCTTATGATTAACGAGACGTGGTGTGATCATAACAACATACAGGAACTCAAGTCCTTCTGTTCACCTGATTTAGAATTCCTCACAATCAAATGTCGACCGCATTATCTACCAAGGGAATTCTCTTCGATTATAATCACAGCCATATATATCCCCCCCCCCCAAGCAGACACATCGATGGACCTGAAAGAACTTTATTTGACTCTTTGCAAACTGGAAACCACATATCCTGAGGCTGCATTCATTGTAGCTAGGGATTTTAACAAGGCTAATCTGAAAACAAGACTCCCTAAATTGTATCAGCATATCGATTGCGCAACCAGGGCTGGTAAAACCTTGGATCATTGCTATTCTAACTTCCGCAACGAATATAAGGCCCTCCCTCGCCCTCCTTTCGGAAAAGCTGACCACGACTCCATTTTGTTGCTCCCTGCCTACAGACAGAAGGTAAAACAAGAAGCTCCTGCGCTCAGATCTGTTCAACGCTGGTCCGACCAATCTGCTTCCACGCTTCAAGACTGCTTCGGTCATGTGGACTGGGATATGTTCCGCATTGCTTCCAACAACAACATTGACGAATACGCTGATTCGGTGAGCGAGTTCATTAAAACGTGCATTGACGATGTCGTTCCCATAGCAACGATGAAAACATTCCCAAACCAGAAATCGTGGATTGATGGCAGCATTCGCGTGAAACTGAAAGCTCGAACCACATGACCGAATACAAACAGTGTAGCTATTCCCTCCGCAAGGCAATCAAACAAGCTAAGCATCAGTATAGAGACAAAGTAGAGTCGCAATTCAACGGCTCAGACACAAGAGGTATGTGGCAGGGTCTACAGTCAATCACGGATTACAAAAAGAAAACCAGCCCCGTCTCGAACCAGGATGTCTTGCTCCCAGGCAGACGAAATAACTTTTTTGCCCGCTTTGAGGACAATACAGTGCTGCTGACACGGCCCGCAACCAAAACATGCGGACTCTCCTTCACTGCAGCCGATGTGAGTAAAACATTTAAACGTGTTAACCTTCGCAAGGCTGCAGGCCCAGACGGCATCCCCAGCCGCGCCCTCAGAGCATGCGCAGACCAGCTGTCTGGTATGTTTACGGACATATTCAATCCATCCTTATCCCAGTCTGCTGTTCCCACATGCTTCAAGAGGCCCACCATTGTCCCTGTTCCCAAGAAAGCTAAGGTAACTGAGCTAAACGACTACCGCCCCGTAGCACTCACTTCCGTCTTCATGAAGTGCTTTGAGAGACTAGTCAAGGACCATATCACCTCCACCCTACCTAACACACTAGACCCACTCCAGTTTGCTTACCGCCCAAATAGGTCCACATACGATGCAATCTCAACCACACTGCACACTGCCCTAACCCATCTGGACAAGAGGAATACCTATGTGAGAATGCTGTTCATCGACTACAGCTCAGCATTTAACACCATAGTACCCTCCAAACTCGTCATCAAGCTCGGGACCCTGGGTCTCGACCCCGCCCTGTGCAACTGGGTACTGGACTTCCTGATGGGCCGCCCACAGGTGGTGAGGGTAGGTAACAACATCTCCACCCCGCTGATCCTCAACACTGGGGCCCCACAAGGGTGCGTTCTGAGCCCTCTCCTGTACTCCCTGTTCACTCACTGCGTGGCCATGCACGCCTCCAACTCAATCATCAAGTTTGCGGACCACACTACAGTGGTAGGCTTGATTACCAACAATGACGAGACGGCCTACAAGGAGGAGGTGAGGGCACTCGGAGTGTGGTGTCAGGAAAATAACCTCACACTCAACGTCAACAAAACAAAGGAGATCATTGTGGACTTCAGGAAAGAGCAGAGGGAGCACCCCCCCCTATCCACATCGATGGGACAGTAGTGGAGAGGGTAGTAAGTTTTAAGTTCCTCGGCGTACACATCACAGACAAACTGAATTGGTCCACCCACACAGACAGCGTCGTGAAGAAGGCGCAGCAGCGCCTCTTCAACCTCAGGAGGCTGAAGAAATTTGTCTTGTCACCAAAAGCACTCACAAAATTCTACAGATGCGCAATCGAGAGCATCCTGTCGGGCTGTATCACCGCCTGGTACGGCAACTGCTCCGCCCACAACCGTAACGCTCTCCAGAGGGTAGTGAGGTCTGCACAACGCATCACCGGGGGAAAACTACCTGCCCTCCAGGACACCTACACGACCCGATGTCACAGGAAGTTCATAAAGATCATCAAGGACAACAACCACCCGAGCCACTGCCTGTTCACCCCGCTATCATCCAGAAGGCGAGGTCAGTACAGGTGCATTAAAGCAGGGACTAAGAGACTGAGAAACAGCTTCTATCTCAAGGCCATCAGACTGTTAAACAGCCACCACTAACATTGAGTGGCTGCTGCCAACACACTGACTCAACTCCAGCCACTTTAATAATGGGAATTGATGGGAATTGATGGAATAAATATCTCTAGCCACTTTAAACAATGCTACTTAATATAATGTTTACATACCCTGCATTACTCATCTCATATGTATATGTATATACTGTACTCTATATCATCTACTGCATCTTTATGTAATACATGTATCACTAGCCACTTTAAACTATGCCACTTAATATAATGTTTACATACTCTACATTACTCATCTCATATGTATATACTGTACTACTGCATCTTGCCTATGCCGTTCTGTACCATCACTCATATATCTTTATATACATATTCTTTATCCCTTTACACTTGTGTGTATAAGGTAGTAGTTTTGGAATTAGGTTAGTTTAGATTACTCGTTGGTTATTACTGCATTGTCGGAACTAGAAGCACAAGCATTTCACTACACTCGCATTAACATCTGCTAACCATGTGTATGTGACAAATACATTTGATTTGATTTGACATATACTATAAGTCTAACAAGCCAGACAGTAGTGATTCTAATATGTATTACAGTGTCGTACTGCCACAGTTGTAGTTTAACAAGTAAGAGGTATTATAGCAGTAGAGTTGTTGATAGTGCTCTTTGCTGGGGTATGTGCTTGTACACTTGAGGGAGAGAGGGGTGAAGAGGAAGAGGGAGACAGAGATCAGGTTACAGTTACACATTTAGTCAATAACAAATTATAGCTTGACCTTAACGAACTTCACAAGAGTTTCAGCTGAAGGTCTTGTTGACAACTTTCCCGGCTTGTTGAGGCCTTGAGAGGAGGGAGGCAGAAGATGGACAAGGAGAAGAATGTCAGTGTCCCAGCCTAGAAACACACATTTTCATTCTAACATTAGAAAACTGTCAGAACATGTTTGCTATTGTTGGTGTGGGTTAAAATGGAACCCACATCCCCTTCAACCACAATCCTACAATTATTATCCCTTCCAAATGCACATACTAGAACTTAATATTCCAGTATAAAGTGGTATGTCTGTACCATTTCCCATCTCAGCTGTGATCTCAGCGTTGTGTATCCTCTGCAGCCTCCTTTTCACAGGTGCTTCAGTCTCCACGGCAGGTTACAACTCCTGTCTTCTGCAGTGTAATAGTGGGAACACAGACAAAAAATAATCAAACCTTTTGTTTACCTGAAGCAAATTTGTCACTGGTGCATTTTAGAATCGAGAAGAAAAGTTGAACAGTTGCAGGGACTGTGTAATGTTAAACGCTCCCCAGTCACCTTCACATACACAAAGCCTGATGGATGTTATCTTCAATTTCAAGTGACCGAAGGAGGAGCATGTAAACAACAGCAGTGCTATGTTACACCGCTTTGCAACTTCAAAAGTGATTCGAAAAATGCTGTGTTTATCATTTGAACATCTAGTGATGTTTCAGTGGCAGTTTCACTCTCCGCAGATTGTGCCTTTAAAACAGCAAAACCATTTAAAAAAAAAGAGTCTTACACCACTTCCCCTTGGCCCTATAACCCTATCAATGTTTGCAGATCCATAGAGTGAACGCTCCACAACTACACTACTTACATCTATCCACACCCTTTCAAATCTGCAAACATCAAAGGGTTAGGGCTAAGGGAAAGTGGTAGGGAGTGAATTGGGACCCAGATTTATTTCGTACTCACAGTCTTGCTTTTGGGGTCGGCCAGGAACGGGAACAAGGAAACTATTCCTTTTGCATATGCCTCCTTCACATGTCATGAGGGTACTTATTCTGAAACCCGAACAATTAATAATTACTACATTGGCAATAATACATGAATGCAAAGCATTGATCTTAATGCGTGAAAAAAAATGGATGGTTTGCCCATGATCCTCTGTCAAATTTGCATCCAATACCTTGATCATATTACGCCTGGTGTGGTCAGTCAAGTTTTTGTCAGAGTATACTCATTCCCTCCAGCTTTGCTCTGGGGATTGTCCTCAACCATCTAATAAAAAGCACAACAGACATAGACCCTAGTACACCTGGGTTTTTTCTCAAAATATGTTTTTATTGATTCCTCGCCTCCTTCTCAAATCCCATTTGATAGTAAGACCCAATGTTCCTCTCCTAATTCCTTGTTCTGTAGTTGGTTTTGAAAAGGATGGAAGAGGACATATTGAGAAAGAGCTCAGTGGTAGCCAGCCATCCTCCTGGAGAGCTACTGTGCACGCATTGGTTTCAGCCCTGCTCCAACACCTGGCTATATCACATTAGGATCTTCCAAGACGATTGTCACGCCCTGACCTTAGAGAGACTTTTTAATTCTCTATTTGGTTAGGTCAGGGTGTGACTTGGGTGGGCAAATCTATGTTTGTATTTCTTTGTTGGCCTAGTATGGTTCCCAATCAGAGGCAGCTGTTTGTCGTTGTCTCTGATTGGGGATCGTACTTAGGCAGCCCTTTTTCCCACCTTAGATTGTGGGATCTTGTTTGTGTGTAATTGCTTTCTGCACTGCAAATCAAATCAAATGTATTTATATAGCCCTTCGTACATCAGCTGATATTTCAAAGTGCTGTACAGAAACCTAGCCTAAACCCCCAAACAGCAAGCAATGCAGGTGTAGAAGCACGGTGGCTAGGAAAACCTAGAGAGGAACCAGGCTATGTGGGGTGGCCAGTCCTCTTCTGGCTGTGCCGGGTGGAGATTATAACAGAACATGGCCAATATGTTCAAATGTTCATAAATGACCAGCATGGTCAAATAATAATAATCACAGGCAGAACAGTTGAAACTGGAGCAGCAGCACGGCCAGGTGGACAGGGGACAGCAAGGAGTCATCATGTCAGGTAGTCCTGAGGCATGGTCATAGGGCTCATGTCCTCCGAGAGAGAGAAAGAAAGAGAGAAAGAGAGAATTAGAGAGAGCATACTTAAATTCACACAGGACACCGGATAGGACAGGAGAAGTACTCCAGATATATCAAACATACCCTAGCCCCCCGACACATAAACTACTGCAGCATAAATACTGGAGGCTGAGACAGGAGGGGTCAGGAGACACTGTGACAGGGCCAAACAGGAAGGATATAGCCCCACCCACTTTGCCAAAGCACAGCCCCCAAACCACTAAAGGGATATCTTCAACCACCAACTTACCATCCTGAGACAAGGCCGAGTATAGCCCACAAAGATCTCCGCCACGGCACAAACCAAGGGGGGGCACCAACCCAGACAGGAAGATCACATCAGTGACTCAACCCACTCAAGTGACGCACCCCTCCTAGGGACGGTATGAAAGAGTCCTAGTAAGCCAGTGAAACAACCCCTGTAATAGGGTTAGAGGCAGAGAATCCCAGTGGAAAGAGGGGAACCTGGCCAGGCAGAGACAGCAAGGGCAGTTCGTTGCTCCAGAGCCTTTCCGTTCACCTTCACACTCCTGGGCCAGACTACACTCAATCATATGACCCACTGAAGAGATGAGTCTTCAGTAAAGACTTAAAGGTTGAGACCGAGTTTGCGTCTCTCACATGGGTAGGCAGACCATTCCATAAAAATGGAGCTCTGTAGGAGAAAGCACTGCCTCCAGCTGTTTGCTACTGCATGTAGCTTTACGTTCGTTTTTGTATTTTGTTGTTTTTTCAGTGTCATTTTAATAAAAGTTAAATGTTCGTTTACCACGCTGCACCTTGGTCCAATCCATCTCTAAATGATCGTGACAATGATTGAAGTCGATAAGAGCAGGACTGGAAAAAACCTACATACTAACTCACTCTCCGGGTAGTCCAACCCAACATCGCATCGATGGAACCTCAGGAAGATCAATACAGATTTTAATTATAAAAAGACAATCATAGCAAATAATGGAAGGATACCTTTGGCTGCAATATCTTCCTCTGTTCTCCTTTTTCTGTTGCGACTTTGTGTCAGTGTATCAGTGACAGTCTGAGGAACCACCAACAACCGTGCAGCAGCTTGCAGAAGAGTTAACCTAATCTGCCAATTACATGACTACATGTATACTCTGTTCTCAACAATGCTACAGGGATAATACAGCCAAATTGCATATGTGTCATTACATTTGATTGTTAGTCCTACACTAAACCCAATTTAGCATGCTTTAAATGTCAGGCCCAAATAATCTGTAAAGAAATCATTAATTTACAATTCTATATGGGATGTTGAGATAAGACATACAATTAATGGGTCCTAATGTGATCTGTGACATGTCACAGAATGTGTTACGTGTGACTCCATCCCTCCAAACCTAGGACACCTGGCAAACTCCCTGCTCAAAAAAACATGTTTGGCATTTAAATGTCTCAGCGGTGCCCCCCCCCCTTTACTGTACCCTCCCGGCAAACACCAGAACTCCGCCTGGACCCGGATGCCAGAACTGGGCCAGCGGGATAGATCAGGCCTGCCGAACTAAGGACGGATGTGGGCCATATCATTTGTGCTAGCTGGGATTGTATGAATACATTGATCACATCGCTGTACTGTAGACAAATAACTCACCATCAGAACCATTGGGTAAACACATTTGTTTCATTGGGTAAACACATTTGTAGCACACTGAGGTCTGGTCTCTAAAGATGAAACTGGAACACTTCTGTCTCAGATTCATCGTAGACTTTTAAGTCCATGGAAGGCAGGATACATTTCTTGACTTGAAATACATTAAACAAAGTTACTTTTAGCTCACCGTTAGGGTTTCTATAAACAACTGCAATCGTGGCAATCACTCACCTCCTTCCAAGAAGTCATTGAAAGTGAATGGCCCTTGTGAAATGTTTGTGTTTCTTCTCATCTTTACATTTCACTCGTACAGCCAGCATCCTTCCTGAAAGCAAAATTAGACACTGCTAATCATCTCATATTAAATGTCACATCTAAAATAGTCAGCACTACCCTAACACAGCCTATATAAAACGTTGAACTTCAAGACATTCTAATAAATATGTAGCCTAATGAACAACGCAGCGCACAATCTTGATTTTCATACTAATGTACTACTTTGACAGCCTCAAAACTAAGCCAAGGTGAACTGTTGCGTGCGTGACATTTGCATATCGCGGGCGTGTGTATTTCAGCATATGAGATTGAGATAAACACCAGTTACCTTTCTAACATTTGCTATGGTAACATACAATCACTTCAACCAAAATACATATTCCCTGCTTTCTCCCTGGCTTTGCTGCACTGCACTTATTAAGTCAATATTTAGTGATGCATGAGACGAGCACTACATTTGACTCTACATTCCGTAGCTAGTACACACAGGGCACACACGCCTAGAAAAAATAATCGACAGCTGACGCAATTAACAACATCATAGCTACCCAGGCTCACATATTTTACTGAATTCTCAAACCGAATGCAGGTTTAGGTTACAGCTGACGCAATTGACAACATCATAGCTACCCAGGCTCATTTATTTTACTGAATTCTCAAACCGAATGCAGGTTTAGGTTATCTAGTTTAGACATGTGGCTTTGGTAGCCATCTATGTAACGTTACTAGCCAGCCATCTAACTAGCCAATGAAGCAACACTCACATCAGCCAAAGTGGTGGTGTATAGAATGAATGGCTGAGTGACCTTAACTCGACTATAACCTATATTTGGTTTGAGTAATATAGCAAAGATTTATATAACTAACCCTCATTGTTCTATGATTCTAGTTTACAAACGTTAGCTAGCTACTGTAGATGGTCAAGCTAGTTAGCTATTAGCTAGCTAGGTAATGTTAGCTAACTGCTGTAGCTAGCTAAATTACCCTGGCAGCTAAATGTTAGCTATTTGGTAAGGTAACATTATAAAACATTTGGTGTCGAATTATTTAACTGTTGTGACAAAAAAACACCTGATTAGTGCACCCATTTAAACTACAGCTTTTAAGGGTTAGCCCATTTTTTCCCCCCACCTAAAATGACATACCCAAATCTAACTGCCTGTAGCTCAGGTCTTGAAGAAAGGATATGCATATTCTTGGTACCATTTGAAAGGAAACACTTTGAAGTTTATGGAAATGTGAAAGGAATGTAGTAGAATATAACACAATAGATCTGGTAAAAGATTATAATACAAAGAAAAAAACAACCGTTATTTTGTGTTTTTTTGTACCATCATGTTAGAAATGCAAGATAAATGCCATAATGTATTATTCCAGCCCAGGTGAAATTTAGATTTTGGCCACTAGATGGCATCAGTGCATCAGAGTATGTTTTAGACTGACCCAATGAACCATTGGATTTCTGTTCAAAATGTTGTTATAATTATTATTATAAAAGCATGCTTGAATTATAACTTGGTGAGCTGTTTAGAACTGTTACGACTCCTATGAATGGTGAGTGGAGGAGTCAAGCGCAGAGAGCAGGTAATTCCGTACGTGGATATTTTATTCCAAAGACAGCAAAACACAAGGGCAGCAAAACACAAGGGCGCATGAAACAACCCGTCCAAAATACACAGGACTAAAACCAACATACACCAACACCAAATAACAGAGAACAAGCCCGCACAATACTCAGCGGGCCTAGTGCCCTTAAATAGCCTACAAACAAAACTAACTCAAAACAGGTGTAACCAATAGACCCAATTAACAGAAACAAAAGGAAAGGGAATCGATGGCAGCTAATAGGCCGGCGACGACGACCGCCGAGCGCCGCCCGAACAGGAAGAGGCACCATCTCCGGCAGGATTCGTGACAAGAACCCTATTTTTCATAGTTTCATAGTCTCTGAGCTAGCTAAATTAGCTAGTATCACCCCCCAAAAAGTTACAGTAGCTAGATAGAAAAAGATTAGCTAGCTATCCTCATCACGTTGTAGCTAACATTACATGTCCTTTCTCTTTCTTCTGCCATCACTCAAGGTATGTACAACAATTGCCTTCTGAATAAGTAAAACACTTCAAAAAGTGAAATGTTTAATCAGATTAGCTAGCTACATGTCATTCAGCTTTTCAAAGGGAAATCAGCCGTTTCTACATCCATCTTTAGACTTGTAAATTAATGATATCGTAACGACCCTGGATTTATAAGCACGGATATCGACTCTGCCGCTTGTGCATGCTTTTGGGGCACAGTCGATAGTGGGTCAGAAGTTTACATACACTCAATTAGTATTTGGTAGCATTGCCTTTAAATTGTTTAACTTGGGTAAAACGTTTCGGGTAACCTTCCACAATAAGTTGGGTGAATTTTGGCCCATTCCTCCTGACAGAGCTGGTGTAACTGAGTCAGGTTTGTAGGCCTCCTTGCTTGCACACACTTTTTAAGTTCTGTCCACAAATTTTATATAGGCTTGAGGTCAGGGCTTTATGAAGGCCACTCCAATACATTGACTTTGTTGTCCTTAAGCCATTTTGCCACAACTTTGGTAGTATTATTTACCTTTATTTAACTAGGCAAGTCAGTTAAGAACAAAGTCTTATTTTCAATGATGGCCTAGGAACAGTGGGCCGTCATGCATGTTCAAGGGCAGGATGACAGATTTGTACTTTGTCAGCTCGGGGTTTTGAACTTACAACCTTCCAGTTACAAGTCCAACACTCTAACCACTAGGCTACCCTGCCAACCCAGTATGCTTGGGGTCATTGTCCATTTGGATGACCCATTTGTGGGGTGCAGAAGGTAAGTAAAGTATGATGGCGTCAGTCTAGTGAGTGTTTTGTAGGTGAGCATGAGCAGTTTGAAGGTGATCCTGTATTGTTCAAGTAAGCCAATAGCTCATGACCCTTTCACCACGATAATATCATCTGTTGACATTGGTATGAAATATAGTCATCGCAGGTGACCTGACAACCCTCAGTGGCAGGTGGGGGAGTTTAGGTGAGATGGAGAGGAGGAAATTCCAGAAGATGTCTGAGGAGCTCGGGGAGTCAAGGGATAAAGGACAGATAACTGAAGACATTAGGCCAAGAAGAGTTGATGACCATAGTCATTTAAATCCCAGATCAGAGTATCATAGGTAGGTTATTGGACCCATATTAGGTATTACTTCAATTTGATTTCAGCAACCCTGCAGTTGTTTGAACCAGCAACCTTGCAGCTATTGGCTCGTACTTAAAAGCTGCAAATTGGTGCCTGATAAGTGTGGGCTTAAATAAAGTGTTACTGTTTGAGAACCTCATATAGGGTAAGATAAGAAGTATGAAAGAAGAGAAGAGGTTAATATAGGTTTAGAGATGACTTATGTGTTACAGAAAACGTAATTAGTTGTTTGTTTTCAGTATAAAAAGTGTACAGTTTACTCGTTTTTATAAAATAAATGTCATTTTTGTTTCCTCCTTATGTAGTTTAATAAAAGTTCTTATTAAGTTGTCTGATTTCAAGGATCTGGGGGTGGTAGCTGTTGTCCTCATCTTGAAGAAAAATAGAGAACAAAGTAGGTGCAGCACCTGGCCATTAGTGGAGCACAACAGGTTGTCATGCCAACTGGAGTTGTCAGAGAATTTGGCCTTTCCTTTGCAGGTGAAGTATTATTGTAACACAGATTAAAAGCCAGACAATGTGGTTGCTGTGTTTGTTTTCCTAGGAATATTTTCCATAAATACCTAAAATAGTAACAATAATTAGGTGGGTGCTTATACTTATATTATGTCGAGTGTCATTCGGCACCATGTTATTTTGTTGATAGGTGTAACAACTAAACCACAGGAGGGTGGGAGGAGCCGAGCAGATCTAGTTCCGGCGGTTAAAGACGTCTTCAATTATAAATGTATTATGTTTAAAGTAATTTCCTTTCTTACAATAGTAAACAGCAGATACATTGTCACATCAATAGATTACAGATACATTTAGTCGCATCAAAAGACTACAGACAAAATGTAATTTTGTTGTTTAGTGTTACCTGTAATGTGGTATGTAACATTTTATGTTTGTTATAAACAGTATGTATGTATGTATATTATCCATGCCAAGCTCTCTGTGTCTTCCCCTTTAGATAAATGTGGTGAAAAAGGTTAGTTCCCCTACTGCTCTTTTGAGTTTGAGTTTATTTTATTTTTACAGGGACAGTGCACATTAATCAACGTTTAAGTAAAAGTGCTGGTGTAACGGCTGTGGGAAGAAGAGGACCAAGGTGCAGCGTGGCAGGTGTTCATATTTATTTGACTGAACACTAAAACACAAAACAACAACATGAATAAACAAAACCAGTGCAAACACTGATACGGAAAACAACTACCCACAAAAACCCTATGGGGAAAAGCTACCTAAGTATGGTTCTCAATCAGAGAACCAATCAAAACGAACGACAGCTGTCCCTGATTGAGAACCATACCCTGCCAAAACAAAGAAATACAAACACATAGAAAAAGAACATAGAATGTCCACCCAAATCACACCCTGACCAACCCACAAATAGAGACATAAAAAGCTCTCTACGGTCAGGGCGTGACAGCCGGTTTTAGCCAGCCGGCTAATTTTCAACCGCAGTCCCTGGGCAGGTTATTAAAAACAATTACAATATAGACAATCATTGAGCAGTGAGTATACGAGGAGCAAAATAGGACAAGCAAGACATAGCATATAGACAGAGCAACATAGGACAAGCAAGATATAGCACACAGACAGAGCAACATAAAACAAAAAGCAGCAAGACAAAATTCATAAAAGCAACAAAGTGTTTCCACACCTCACAAGCTACAGACAACAGACAACATGGAAGACGGCAACACACAGCTAGGGACCATGTTCACAAATCTGATTGACCTTTAGCCATGTATTCATACATTTTGTGAAAGTGTGATAGGTGGTGCTGTTATGTGTGTCCGATTGTAGTGTATTCCAGACATGGGAAGCTCTCACAGAGAGAGCGTATTTACAAAAGCTGATTTTCCTTAAGGGAACTATACAGTCACCTCTCATGGCAGACCTTGTGGATCTGCTGCCATATGTTTGGGTTTTCTGTTTAACAAAAATACTGAGTGGAGGGAGAGCCAGGCCATTTCAGATCTTGAATACAAGACATGCGTTGGGGTATTGCACAAGATTTTCCCAACTCAGGAGCTCATGCTTTCTGAGGATGTAACAGTGATGATGGCTATTGGGCTTCCTATCAAGCACTTTGAGAGCCTGTTTGTAGACAGACTGAATAGGTTTTAATGTAGTACAGCAAGCTTGTACAGTCAAGCAGTATGTTAAGTGGGGGAGTATCATAGATTTGAAGTACAGTTTTGCTACCTCTGTAGTCAAACAATTTCGTATAAATCCGAAATTAGCTAGGTTGAATTTGGTTATCTGAATGACCTTTTTCACATGCTTTTTAAAAGAGAGGTTGGAATCAAGTATGATGCCAAGGTACTTCAAATCAGATACCACCTGGAGCTTCTCCCCTGACACATAGACATCTGGCTCAGTAGCATCTGTTGCCCTCTTTGTGAAGAACATGCAAACAGTTTTTTCACATTGAGATCCAAACACGAGTCAATGAGCCACTTTGTAACCTGGACCATCACAGTAGTGAGTTCTTGTGCAGCTTGTTGTTTGCTCTTTGCATGCACATATATCACTGTATCATCTGCATACATTTGAACTTCAGACCCAGTACAGACAGAAGGCAGGTCATTAATGTACAGGCTGAACAGGAGGGGTCCCAGTATTGACCCTTGGGGCACGCCCACATCATAGCTAAGAGTGGGCGACAGCTCAGTGCTCACTCTGACACACGGAGTTCTGCCTTCAAGGTATGATTTCATCCATCTCAAGGCATTGGGGGAAAAGTTTAACTTGGACAATTTTGTGATGAGAATCTCATGGTTAACAGTATCAAAAGCCTTCCTTAGGTCCATAAACACAGCCCCAACAACGCCCCCTTTGTCCATCTTGGGCTTCACATTTTCCAGAAGAAAGCAGTTGGCTGTTTCTGTGGAGTGTTTCGCTCTGAAGCCAAACTGCATGGAGTGTAATGTGAAGGCAGTGGAGGTGGGCAATCAGTTGTTCTGCTACACACTTTTCAACAACCTTTGACACCACAGGTAGTATACTAATGGGCCTGTAGTTACTCACGTCAGCAGGGTCGCCCGATTTAAATATGGCCGTTATTATGGCCGACTTACATACCCTTGGAAACACTCCAAGACCAATAGATGTGTTGGTGACCTTAGTAATGGGGCCAATGAGTGACTCTGTAGTTTTTAAGAAATGTAGAGTCCAGCCCAAACACATGTTTGGCTTTAGAGTTCTTCGGTGAGCTAATCACCTTGTTCACCTTTGACTCAGAAACCTCCCTTATGAAGACAGGTTGAGTGTCATTCACTAGCTTGAGCCCATGAAACCAGTGAAGGGGTTCTGTGTCAGTACCATGACAGAGTCAATAAAGTAGGAATTGAAGGCTATTGCTATTTCGACTGCATCCTGTGTTAGATTGTTAATCAACATGATTTCTAGTCTTTTTGCAGTGTTACTATGGTCTTTCCCTGTTAACTTTTTTAGATTCTCCCATATCAATTTAGAATTTCCCTTTGCTTCACCAATTATGTTAATAAAAAAGTTTGCCTTGGCCTGTCTGATTTCTTTCATCACCTTATTTCTCAGCATGGTAAACCTACGTCTGTCATGCTCCAATTTGGATCTAAGAGCTATTTTTAGAGCATAATCTCGTTCTTTCATCAATTTCCAGATTTCTCCATTTAGCCAAGGAAGAGTGCTCTTTTGGCCAGGTTTGGATTTGATTTTCTTTAGGAAACCATTTATTGTAGTCTTGATTGTGGATAGAAAAACCTGACTATCGGCTTCCACGTGTGTATAGGACAAGATATCATTCCAGTTAATTCCCTCAAAATAGTTTAATTCACTCCTAGGTATTCTTAGTTCATCCGGCTTTCTAACAGTAGAAAGGTTAAACCTGCTCTTAGACAGCTTTCTGGCTATAAGTGTCAGATTATGATCAGATAGCCCAGTAACCATATTGAATGATTTAGTCACTCTCTCTGGTTTATTACTGAACACCAAATCAATCTGTGTTTTAGAGCAACAAGTCACCCTGGTTGGCCCTTTAACTAGCTGTGTAAGGTCAAAGGTATTAGTGATCCGTTTGAGGGTTTTCCTACAAGACTTGTCTTCATAATTAATGTTAAAATCTCCCATTAAGATGACCTCTTTCCCCAAATCACATTCCCTAAGCATGTTGTTAAACTGATCAAAAAACACACTTTAGGTGGAAGGTGGCCTATACATTCCAATAAGGGTAAAATACATTTGGGGAGACAGTGTAACGTTCAGGCCGATACATTCTAGTTCATTATCACATGACCACTCAATTTGTTTACATCGGATATGTTCTTTAATGTAAATCATCACACCCCCTCCTCTTCCTTCAATCCTGTCTCTCCTGAAAATATTGTAGCCAGGCACAATCAAAGCAGCATATGGAGAGTTTTTATGGAGCCATGTCTCTGAGAGGCAGAGGAAGTCAAGGTTGGAGTCTGTGAGTAGATGTTGAATTTGATCACTTTTTGGAATGACAATACGAATGTTCAAGTGCCCCCTAGTAGTCCCTTGGGCTTAGCTCGTGGGTCCCAGATGACTCGAGAGTGATTGACACCCTGAAAAAAGTTACATTTTCTGTGTTTTCAGATGGCTGGGTTTAGGCTGTTTTGTTTAGTTTTGATTAGGGGCAGTTCGGTAGCGCAATGAACAATCCCTCCCGCCTGCACTGGATGCGGGGAACTAATTAAAACAACTTGCGTACCAGAAGCAGAGACAGGGATCGCATATAGCGACTTGGGTATGTTTGAAGAGTCAAAATCTATCCTGGAGCCGGGTTAGTCGAGAGAAACCATGGGACCAATACACTCACCCACTTCCACAGCAGCAACGATCAGTGGACTAGGCCATCCACCGCTTTCCACTCCGGTGCATATCGCTGGCTCGGTGATGTTAGGCCCAGGATTGAGTTGCACATCCCCGGAGAGCAGGAGGGTAGTGAACAGGTAGTTTAACAGATTCCGATAAATGTTGGACTTGTGTTTGTTACGCCTAAGCGGATCAGTGGAATAGGGAGCGAGGTAGACGTGGCTATTATTCAGAACATCATGGTATGCTGTGTACTGTCCGCTCCCGTGGAACGGTGAACCAATGTGTTTGGTGTTGGTATTCTCCGGCAGTAGATTTGTGTCATCCCACCAAGGACGCACTGACATTATCAGTAGAGCAGCTACATAAACTGACAATCATGGCAAAGTACTGGAGATAAAACACATAATTGCGCTTTAACTCTTTGCATGAGTTACTTAGCTGGGATCGGCGTACACATGATGGTTTAGATAAAATAACAGCATTCGTATGAGAAGCGGCACCTGCCGCACCACCCTGTCTTCCATCCGCCATTATCCGATCTTGACTGTGCCTTTGCCAATCTCAGTGAGTTTGGGGAGGACAGGAAATCCTACTGCAGCTTTGAGTCCAAGGAGACAAGTCTACAGCAGTCAGAGAACGGCAACCTGCAGCAGAAAGTCTGCACCCTTACCGACGAGGAGGGGACCATCGTCATTAGATGTCTGGGGCATGAGTTAACCATCAAGCAACTGTCATCTTTTGGAAGGAAACAGCTGGAAGACATACTGGCAAAGGCAGGAGACTTCAAATGTGAAATTAGTGGGTGTAAATTAATTATCTTTGTCTCATTCTACCTTATGGTTAAATCTTCAGATGAAATTCAATTACGCCCTCCAGACGTGTTGAGGAACAGTCAAGTGTTAGTTGTGCAGAGGTGAGAACGGAGTCAGACGCAGGACACTGAACTGAGTAAAAATAACTAACTTTACTCTGGGAAAATAATCCGAAAAATTTAATCCACGCAGGGATCACAAACCCTAACACGAAAGACTAACATAAACCAGGAACAATCAATCACAAAACAGAATGGGAACCAGAGGGTTAAATGGGAACCAGGTGTGTACACTCAAGACATAACAAATGGAAAACAGAAACATGGATCGGTGGAAGCTAGAAAGCCGGTGACGACGAGCGTCGAATGCCGCCCGAACAAGGAGGGGCACCAACTTCGCCAGCATCCACACCTGATCAGCTAGTGGATCTACATTGTCCCCAATCATTTGATGGCCATTTTCAAAAGTCTGTCCTAAATATGCTTCTGCAACCACATTGCAACTAGCAAAGACCCTGAAGCAACAACAGAAACAGGGTTGTTGACACCAAAATGTTCCGTTGAGACCAATCATATTTCAGCTATATTACTGTAAGGGGGGTGTTGAGGGGGCTGAGCTACAAAGTAGTAGTGCCTTCCTGTTTGTGAATGCAGGGTAAAGGCTATGGGCCATAACTGCTATGATGTTTAATTAGCAATTTCATAATTTCATACCTTCTGAGTATCCTGCCTTGGAGACTTTTCTGGTGGGTCCACTTCTCTTCACTCCACTGATAACCAAAAGGCAATATATTTCCTCCTCATCCTCGCTGGTTCAGCTAGTAGTCCACTACACGTGTAACTCATATAAACAACCCTGAACCCATTAGATGTTTGTATTCAAGACCAAACCTTGGTCATATCAAGCAACACCCATTTACTAACTTCGACGGAAGAACAACCACCATGGGAACCAACACAGAAAACATCAGAACACCACACATGACAAAAACAACAAGGATTTGAAGATGGTTTTCATGATACTACAAACCAGAACCCAAAATCAAAAGCGACACCAGAGAGCAATTTCCGTCACCAGCGAGGCACATGGGTTCCTCCGGTACATGAGGTTGCAGGCCGGGCACCACAGAATGAGAGAAATACAACACACAACATGAACACAGGGGGACCACTCAACAATTAACACACAACAAGAAGCACGACAACAGTGGCTAGCAGGTGGTGGAAAAAAAACAGCGAGGGAGCAGCCGTTCATAACAACGTGAGAGCAACTGTTCAGCAAACGTACGTCAAGGCACATGAGGGACCGGTGGAACACGGGTTCACAGGACGCCTCACAAAAAACGATTGAATATCCTATTCAACCCACAGAGGGACACAACAGCCTCCCACACTCCTTAGACCAGTCGCTACAGAACTACACAAGTCGGATCCAAAACAAATACAGGAGGAGTCCTCAATGAATCGCCCATGCCCCTGCACCCTCACCTGTTCCCCAGAAACCCTGTCCTCCCAAACAGGTGACGATGAGGGAGCACCAACCTGTTTCAAGGAATCAGCCAAGCCCCCATAGGCTAGAGCAACTACACAACAACGGACCAATCGGATGATGGCCTGACAATGTAAGTCCTGCCCACCAGCCCTATATAACCAGCACACCTTACTCCACAGATCATTGACCAGACTACTACAGGGACGGATCTACAGAATCAACCAGCAGCTACAGAACGGACTCCCCCAGACCTCGAGGGAGGTGGAACCAGGTAAGGCAGGAGGGTTCCACCCGGGTGTTGGAAAAGCCTATTTTTGGCTACTGGCGACGAGGGACGTAACAGTTATGGGAAAGACTCCGGACACTGCAGCGCACCCTACTACGCCTCCTACTGACTCCTCCACCCCAAAGGCTTGATCGTCGGAACCCACACGGACTCATCACAACGGAAGACAACCAGAGGATTACAGATAGGGAGCAACAGAAAGGAGGCCCCACAGGGCACGAGCAGAGGCACAGGCAAAGGAGCAACGAGGAACCGAACTGGATGGCTGCATGGCATCAGTACGGAGCACTGGATCGGCGAGATACGACGTGGGATCCCAAGGAATGCTGGAACCGCACTACAAACAACTGGACAGGGCTTGAAGTTCAGGCAACGGGGTGACATGTATCCGTCGAGGGAATTGTCGACTTGACAACACAGTGACAGATAACTGATCCGGCACTACAGGGACAGATCCCCAGCAGGCACTCAACAGCACGAAGCGGTGAGGGAGTACAATGGCAGCAACAGCACACAGAGGCCGAGGCAACACCGACCAACATGAGGGACCAACGGACGGAGCACACTTAGGTAACAACCTTGGCCACCCCGGACTCCCTTTCCCTCCCCCTTCCCAGTGCCGGGCCACCAGGGACAGTGCAGAGGCGAAAGCCCATGACACACACCTGGGGCCCAGCAGAGCACACCACCAACCCTCTGGGGTTTCCCCTACCCTCCCCCCTTCCCAGCGCCGGGTTACCAGGGCCAGTGCGGAGGCAAAGCCCCCGACACACACCCGGTGACCACCAGACCGCACTCCCAACACTTTGGGGCTTCCCCTTCCCTCACTCCCTCCCTTCGGCGAAACACCGATGGCACTGGGAATGGCACTCGACACCTCACAGGAGTCAGCGACAGCGGAGGATATCGACGAGCAAACTGACATTGGCAGTCTTCCTCCATTCCAGTGTCAAGACTACGGTGAAGACGCTGGCGAAACTCATCAGGGCAAATCACCACCTGGAGGAAATCAACATCCACCTAACGGTTGGCCAACCTCCTCCGGGCTATCAATGAAAGCAATCCCGTCGACCCATCCTCATCCTCGGTGACCCCAACATTACCCACCTGCCACAGATCCGCTTCAACTTGGTACAAATAGGAGCCTACCTCGGTGCCTGCCTCTGCCACGTCGTCCGATGACCTGCTGCCTGAGGGCTGCTCGGAAGTGGCCAAGCAGCCAGCAGCATACCACCCTGCATGCCACTGCTGGCTTGCTTCTGAAGATAAGCAGTGTTGGTCCTGGTCAGTTCCTGGATGGGAGACCAGATGCTGCTGGAAGTGGTGTTGGAGGGCCAGTAGGAGGCACTCTTTCCTCTGGTCTAAAAAATAAATAATAATAATAACATCCCAATGCCCCAGGGCAGTGATTGGGGACAATGCCCTGTGTAGGGTGCCGTCTTTCGGATGGGACGTTAAATGGGTGTCCTTAAAGATCCCATGGCACTTATTGTAAGAGTAGGGGTGTTAACTCCGGTGTCCTGGCTAAATTCCCAATCTGGCCGTCAAACCATCACGGTCACCTAATAATCCCCAGTTTATAATTAGCTCATTCATCCCCCTCCTCTCCCCTGTAACTATTCTCCAGGTCGTTGCTGCAAACTTACCTGGTAAAATAAAGGATAAAATACTTTAATTTTAAAGGCCATCCTCTCCTTTGGCCTCAAAACTGCAGAGCCTGCCATGCCTTCCACAAGGGCCTCAACCTCCTGCTCAGCGCGGCTACTCCGGCCTTCCCCAACGCAGCCATCTTTGTGTCCAATATCAACTATGAACCAGAGATGGCGCCTCACAAGAAGATTAACTTGGATGTCCTCAAAGACATGATCAGCTGCACCCTAAACTAGACGGGTTTCTCTCTTGCCCAAACCAGGGGTAGTGTGCCCCTCTGGATGGCCCCGCAGCAGCTGCAGGCCTCCCTGGCCGGGTGCACACCTGCCGGCGACTTACGTAAAACCCAGGGGAAACCGATGCGAAGGGTCCCCCTCTACCACACCACTGGCTCCCCATGATGACAACTACAACGGCTACGACCAAGTGGAACCGAATCCCACCACACCTGCCAATTCCCAGCCCAAACACAGGGCGAACCGGCACGGAGGTAGTGGTCGTATCCCACCTCTTCATGCCCACAGCCCCAGCTCTCCCTGCTCTGACTAGGCCTCTCGTTCATGCCCACATGACACGGGCAAGGATGTCCGCATCCGACTCCTCTCGAGGACGCGGAATACCACAGGCGGATCCAAGTCATCGCCTACTTCGACAGCCAAAGGAGCAACGGGAACACCCATGGGAGCAGCGGGAAGAGAGAGAGAGTGCAGGCTACCGACAGGCTGGTGGCGGACGGGACTCTGCGGCCGGAGCAACGTGAGTACCTAGCGGGCAGGACTCCGCCGGGCAGACCAATCGTGTCCGACCACGGCAGCGAGACCAAAGGAGCGTCGGAGTGGATTGATGGCGACGCGGCACAACAGCTACATCAGGGACATGGCTGATTTCCTGGACAAGGTCAGGGCCGCAAAGCTGAGCAAGAAAGACCTGCTGTTTACGATGGAAGCGGACAGGCTCTACACCAACATCAAAGTCACAACGGGCCTCACCGCGGTTCCTCGAGTGGTACCCTCAGGCAGGCCGGCCGAGCAGCTCCTGCAGTTGTTGGAGCTGTTGCTCACCCAAAACGACTTCCAGTTCAACAGTGACACCTACCTGGAGATCAAGGGAATGCGTAACCGCATGGCCATTCCCATAAAAATAAATTATCCTGTGTGACACGAATCGATGGTCTCGCCTTCTCCCCCCTCTCCCACATTTGAGACTATGGACGCCAACTGTCTCCGTGCTGTCTGTAGGGGCTAGAGGATGAGTGCCCCTCTAAACTATGCCTGGGAAAAGACGCTTCTAAAAAGGCGATGCTGCCCTACGCAATCAGAGCTCAAATTAAATTACTGCAACCCACTTTTAACCCTTTTTCATGTTAAAGAAGTGAACCGTGTGCTCATGCTTGGTACCTAGCTAGCACCAATACAACCAGCCTGAAAACAATGACCAGTAGAAACTGCAGTCCTTTTCATTATTCTTAGCAATGATTTAGGAATCATTGTAAGTATTACCTAGGTTGCCACTTGCAGTTCGCCTATTGAAATTGAACTTCAGTTCATGAAAATAAATAGCTAGCCAGCTACTTAACCCTGTTGCCCAAAGCTAACGTTATAAGCAGCCAGGTAGCTTCATCTGGCTGGTGAGGTTCGACCGGAACGAGTTATGTGTTGTGAAGCTAGCCACAATAAGTATTTTGGCACAATTGTGGAATTTGCGGTTTGCTTTCAAAATAAAGGTAGGTAATTGACAGTGACGCAAATTAATACAAAGATAATTATGCCGTACTTTTATTTTGAAGGTTAACCGCAAAGTCCACTATTGTGGCTAATCCTTATTGTGGCTAGCTTCACATAGGTGGGTCCGACCACCAATAATCACATTTTTTATTTTTATTTTTTATTTCACCTTTATTTAACCAGGTAGGCCAGTTGAGAACAAGTTCTCATTTACAACTGCGACCTGGCCCAAATAAAGCAAAGCAGTGCGACACAAACAACACCACAGCGTTACACAAGGAATAAACAAACATACAGTCAGTAACACAATAGAAAAAGTCTATATTCAGTTTGTGCAAATGGGGTAAGGAGGTAAGGCAATAAATAGGCCATAGTAGCGAAGTAATTACAATTTAGCAAATTAACACTGGAGTGATAGATATGCAGATGATGATGTGCAAGTAGAAATACTGGTGTGCAAAAGAGCAAAAAAAAGTAAATAAAAACAATATGGGGGTGAGGTGGGTAGTTGGATGGGCTATTTACAGATGGGCTGTGTACAGCTGCAGCTATCGGTAAACTGCTCAGCTGATGCTTAAAGTTAGTGAGGGAGATATAAGTCTCCGACTTCAGCGATTCTTGCAATTCATTCCAGTCATTTGCAGCAGAGAAGTGGAAGGAAAGGCGGCCAAAGTAAGTTTTGGCTTCGGGGATGACCAGTGAGATATACCTGCTGGAGCGCGTGCTACGGGTGGGTGTTGTTATGGTGACCAGTGAGCTGAGATAAGGCGGAGCTTTACCTAGCAAAGACCCACTGACCTGAAGCCAGTGGGTCTGGCAACGAATATGTTGCGAGGGCCAGCCGATGAGAGCATACAGGTTGCAGTGGTGGGTGATATATGGGGAACTGTCTTATAAATTAGGGTTATTTTAGATGACACCTAGATATATAGTTAGCTGCTAGCTAACTATAGCTACTGAAACAGATTATGTTGTGTTATTTGACACGCAAATAATTTCTGTATCTATTTTGACCCAAAATGCGTTCCATAGAAATCCTGGTTGAGAAATAAATGACTGAACAAATGAACAACGAAACAGCACAGCAAGTAAGTGAAATAAATAGGTGTTGATTATGTTTTACTGGTAAAGGGACATAATGATATTTCTCGCATGGAATAGCCTTAATTTCTCAGAACAAGAATAGACTGACGAATTTCAGAATAAATATATTTCTATAGTTTCTGGCCATTTTGAGCCTGTAATCGAACCCACACATGCTAATGCTCTAGATTCTCAACTAGTCTAAAGAAGACCAGTTTTATTGCTTCTATAATCAGAACAACAATTTTCAGCTGTGCTAACTTAATTGCTAAAGGGTTTTCTAATGATCAATTAGCCTTTTAAAATGATAAACTTTGATTAGCCAACACAACGTGCCATTGGAACACAGGAGTGATGGTTGCTGATAATGGGCCTCTGCAAGCCTATGTAGATATTCCATTAAAATAAATCTGTCTACACTGTATTTCTGATCAATTTGATGTTATTTTAATGGACCAAAAATGTGCTATTCTTTCAAAAACAAGGACATTTCGAAGTGACCCCAAACGTTTTAACAATAGAGTACATTTGGAATAATTATCTTGGAATTCATGACCTCAGTTTTTTTTTAAATCTAACTAGGCAAGTCAGTTGAGATCAAATTCTTATTTTCAATGACGGCCAGGAACAGTGGGTTAACGGCCTTGTTCAGGGGCAGAACGATTTTTTACCTTGTCAGCTCGGGGATTCAATCTTGAAACCTTTCGGTTGCTAGTCCAACGCTCCAACCACTAGGCTACCTGCCACCCCGAGTCAATGACAAACATGGTATAGATAATATTTATATTTCTATGGTCTGAGGTACTGAGTTTGTCTGTCATAACTCTGCTTGCCTTGTTGGTTGAATACACAAAGTATATGATGGAGGAGTGCATCATATTTTTTTCTCTATTTCTCTCGCTTTGTCTCCCTTTCATATAGATATGGACCAATGGGTTTCTGGCATGTGAGCGGATGCTGATTTGTTGAACCTGAGAGAGCACAGCAAGACAGCCCTGAATTCAGAACCAGTCTTTGGCATTATATTTTCTCTACACGTCCACCCAACAGTGTTGGAGAGAGAGAGCAGGAAGCAGAGTGGGATATCTGGTGACCTAGTCTTTGACTATATTCTGTCTATATCTGTCGCAGGGGAGGCAAGAGCAACTGGATCTCTCTCTCTCTCTCTGTGTGTGTGTGTGTGTGTGTGTGTGTGTGTGTGTGTGTGTGTGTGTGTGTGTGTGTGTGTGTGTGTGTGTGTGTGTGTGTGTGTGTGTGTGTGTGTGTGTGTGTGTGAGAGAGAGAGAGAGTGTGAAAGAGAGTGTGTATGGTATATGTAATGATCATTAGTGTTGTTCATGGCTCTGTTCATTCTGTTGCGGTCTACAGATGTAGGATGTTAATTTGAGCCAGTTTGCTACAGCAAAAAAAAAGAATCCTGCAGCAACAGGAAATTGTAATTACATTTTTTGTACAGGTTGATTTATTTTTTATTAGGGGAACTCAAGTCTGACATTTTAAAGTGGAAATGACAAACTGCAGAAGCCTTTAGAAAACTCAAATGCATTATAAAAGTTAGCATTTCCTGCTGTACAGGAAAATTCTCAGCAACAAAAGAGTGATCAAATTAAAATCCTACATCTGTAGGTACTGTTCCAATTTCTCAGTCACAGCTACACAAACAGATTTGTTTTGAGTTGTAATCTTCTCCCCGTCAGATCAATTAATGAAATCCACTTTTATTGTCTCAGCTCAGTGATACCGAACAGGTTGGATTATTGAAAAGTAATCGCTGTTCTACATGGCTGTGCCAGAGAAAGGAGAAAAGGTTAGGTTGGTAATGTATGAATTCCCTCAACGGGTAATTATATTGAAGGTTCACATTTATGAGAGGAAATGTCTCTGTGCTTTAGATTACATATGAGTCTGTCTTTCTTTTGCACACTGTTCATATCTCCTCCCTTGTCAACCAAGGCACGAAAGGTTATTTTTGTAGCTGAAAAGGCTCAAAGTAAATATCAGATGAAGAAATGTGATATTGCTGTTTCTATATATCATGACTAGAATATGAATAGTTATTGGAGGTATTGGATTGAAAATATGCAGGCTTCCCATGGATAGGTGGTGCTGAATATCACATTTCCCCTATGCAAATGTATATTTCTGTTTATCTCCTTTCCAATAAAACATCTTATGGAAGTCAATTAAACAGATTACATACCACTCTTCCCCTACACACAGGAAATTATTAACATTTCCTGTGTGTCTCTCCCTCTTGGTGTTACGCCCGTGAATGGCTGACAGGGATAAAGAGTGTAATGGCTGTTTGAATTGATCCCTGTGAGTTGACAAGATGTTTGGCCGATGAAGCATCGTCACTGTCCCGTCGAGATAGATGACTTTTGAGCACGACGTGACAGTGAGCAGTGGATTTATTTTCTGTTGAGTGTTAATCAACAGAGGATTTCTTTTTGCTATGTTATAACAGTGACTGAGACTCACCCTGCCACTGCCATAGAATATTGTTCCACCCCTTTGAATATCAGTACTTCTGGGGGAAAGAAAATGATTAATATTTTCGCAGAATTCGGGCTCATTCAATTTTTTTTTTTGTCATCATAGCCTTTCCGAAATTCACTTTGCTTGACAGATACACTGAATGTGACAGCTTTTGATTTAGGCTCTGATGTGCCTGCCTCTCCAAACATTCACTTTGGGCGGCACTCCCAGTCCATCACATTGATTTCTGTGAAGATGAAACTGTGATTGAACAGGCCTCTCCTCCTGCAGGCTCTCACCGTATGTCTCATACAGTTAGAGAGTATGAAGGGTGAGCTTAATAAAGCCTGTCACCTGACCAAATATGAGGTGAGGAGTATACCTGCTACACATGTCTATGCCTGCTGCCGTGCCAGGCAGGGTTCACCTGGCGGTGGAATGTGGGGGGTATAGAGTAGGTGGGCAATGTGGGTGGAGGAGGAGGGGTAGTTGGGCTTGGTGGGTTGAAGGGGGTTAGATTGGGTGAGGTGATAGGTATGCAAGGTAGCAGCTTGCTATCCAGCCTGCTATCTCTAAATAAACCTGGATCATGTGGTGCATAGGGGTGGATGGCTTTAGGTAGGTAATAATACGGTGTGGGTTGTTTAGGCAGAGGAAGGATTCTATGTAGGCCTAGGTAATGTGAGGTGAAGTGGAAGCTGGGCATTTGAAATAAGTGGAAGGGGAGTTGGTAGAGGCTGCCTGGGGAGAATAATGAAGAAATGGCTGTTGCTAGGTAAGCAAAGCGACCCAGACCACAGACCTGGAGAGGCACAGTGAACAAAGATAAACATCAGCAATTTAGGTCACTCAGCTGGAGGCCTCAGATCTGTGTCTCTCACCGTCTGAGTGGACTTGGCCAGGGTTATCCAAACAGTCAAACCAACTGCCGGACAACAAGCAGATAAAACACACTCTCACCGCCACACCTCACCACAAGGACACAGCACTGCATTTTTAATGGAAACTAAAATGACCGAGGACTTAAGAAGGGGATTGCCTCAGTTCTACAGTATGCAGAGAGCAGAAGAGTGTGGATACTGGCAGTGTTGGGGAAGCTACTCTGAAAAGATAGTTTACCAAGCTACCAATTATTTCACACTGGAAGAAGATAAGCTACATTAAAGCTACCCCTGAGAAAAATATGTTTTACTGAACTAAAGTCAATTTGAAAAAGTAGTTCACCACATCCCAACTACTTTGTGAAAAAAAAAAAAAAATTTTAAATCTGAAATGTCAGACTATAAATTGCAAGAGCACACTTTGTTAACAGAATGTATAATTTATCTGATTAAACACAAAACCAATGTTGCAAGTGAGAATTAGGCAGGAAAATTACATATTGCATACTTCACCCATATTTAATTGTATTTTTGCAAAACAAGTAGTGTATAGTTCCAGTAGTTACAGTGCCTTCGGAAAGTATTCAGACCCCTTGACTTTTTCCACATTTTATTACATTACAGCCTTATTGTAACGGCAGATCTCCTCTTCGTCTGAAGAGGAGTAAGGATCGGACCAAGATGCAGCGTGGTAAGTGTCCATAATGTTTTTAATCAAGACAAATGAACACTCGAACAAAAATAATAAACAATAACGTGAAATCTACAAAAAAACTAAACAGTACCGTGTGGCGACAAACACACACACGGAAACAACGTTGGGACGAAACCTGGCACCATCCTTACGGTGAAGCATGTTGGTGGCAGCATCCTATTGTATGGATGTTTTTCAGCAGCAAGGACTGGGAGACTAGTCAGGATCGAGGCAAAGATGAACGGAGCAAAGTACAGAGACATCCTTGATGAAAACCTGCTCTAGAGCACTCAGGACCTCAGATTGGGGTGATGGTTCACCTTCCAACAGGACAATGACCCTAAGCACACTGCCAAGACAATGCAGGAGTTGCTTCGGAACAAGTCACTGAATTCGTCACGTCCTTCAGTGGCCGGGCCAGAGCCCGGACTTGAACCCAACCTAACAACTCTGGAGAGACCTGAAAATAGCTGTGCAGAAACGCTCCCCATCCAACCTGACAGAGTCTTGAGAGGATCTGCAAAGAGGAATGGGAGAAACTCTCCAAATACAGGTGTGCCATGTTTGTAGCGTCCAACTCAAGAAGACTCAAGGCTGTAATCGCTGCCAAATGTGCTTCATCCAAGTACTGAGTAAAGGATCTGAATAATTATCTAAATGTGATATTTCAGTTGTTGATTTTTTAAAACATTTGTACTGTTTTTGCTTCGTCATTGTGGGGTATTGTGTGTAGATTGATCAGGAAAAAAAATATTTAATCAATTTTACAATAAGGCTGTAACGTAACAAAATGTGTAAAAAGTCAAGGGGTCTGAATACTTTCCAAATTCACTGTAGCTACACCACTACATGGCAAAAAAGTAATTAACTACGGAAAACATTTGAAAATGTAGTTAAATACTAGTTGAACTACATGTACTTTATTTCTCCCCAACAATGGATACTGGATGGTAGTGGTTCCGTTAGGGTGGCCATGTTTCCTCAGAATGTTGTTGCAAAGTAATCTTGCCACATCTTATTGCACATCTAAGAATGACGAACACGCGATGCGGCCCGGACTGCATAATTCAGATGAACCTCACTCTTTCCCTCTCTCTTTTTTCCCTCTCTCTCTATATATTCTAGTTCTTTCTCTCTTTCTTCTTCACTCTCTCTCTCCATCCTCAGTCTCCTTCACCACTCTCTCCCTCCCCTTCCTTCTCTCTCTCTCTCTCTCTCTCTTTATGTGGGAGCTCATTCATTGAGCCCTGTGACCTACAAGGGGTAATGAAAACATCGACACCATTCATGAGCTCTGATTGGGTTTCGGAGAAGAAGTAATCACGGGTGATCTAGTCTTCTCTGCCTCGTGGAAACAGCACACCAGGGAACTGCTGCTGTGGTGGGGCAGGTGCTGCTAAGCTGCTTACCAAGAATAGTCTTGTGTTCTAACCAAACATTAAGAGCGGGACGCCCTGTTCAATTATGGATGAAGCAACTCTACTAATTCAAAGAATTATCACTTGAATTCTATTGTCACAGTTATCGTGGTCTTGCAGGAAATGTGTGGCCTATTTAATACACGACGACCTCGATATTTCATTGAGGAAACAAGAGCGAGGTTGAAGTGGACTAATTGGGTGTATTTATAAAAAGTGATCTCTTAACACACTCTGAAACACTCACAAGTGTTCTTTCTTCCTATCATCAGTCGATTTCCCCGGGGTGTAAACGGGTGTGACTTCCGTACCCTTCAGACCCTCCGGTACAACACGTGACACTCTGCCTTAGTCTTCCCCAATCAGCTCAGCAGAGAGAAACACACTCACTTTGATATTAACATTTCACTTTTACAGTACCTCGGGTACAGCACCCACACACACAAACACGAACACAAACACACACACACACTTATCTCTGCAGAATCTCACATTGCCCTCCCAATACTTTGAGATATCACCTTATCTGTGTATTTATTTAATTATAAGCTGTTGTGTGTTGAATGTCAATCTATTACAAACACACATGTACACACATGTACACACACAGAGAGATACTTTTTTGGATGCTTTGTAGCCTCAGGATAGTGAATTAGCCTCCTTGATGTTCATCCCATCCTTACATTTATCATGTTGTATCAGCAGAAAATTCAAAATAAACCTTTTAAAAGGCTTCTCCTCACTAATGCTGTAAATGATCCAATTGGCCAATGGATTTATCTTGGTCTTCAAAGCCCAACGGTGAGATTTTCGTTGCAAAAAGCCTGCTGTTGGGCTTGGTGGTTACAGATATGGGTACCATGGAATTCGAATTTTTCAATTGTATTTATGGTATTTACATTGCAATCCTCAAGACCAAATGCATCATTCACCTTGACCAAATGTATGTAATGTAACCTATACAGAACATTTATGTGGTCCTGATACTCATGATGCTCATGACTACGGTCTAGAGCTTTCCTGCTCATGTCATCATATGAAATGGTGGGGGGAAACTCATGGCCCTAAATCCCTCCAATTACAGTAGGTTGATATGATTCTTGATGAGGGCCACGGCTGTGTTATGTATTGTGTCTCCAGTCTCCAGCTCAGACGTTTCTTGGCTCTGTGGGCTTCACAGTGATGTGTGGGAGGGAGTGAGAGAGTGAGGACTCCTGCTGTATCTGTGTGTGCATTATTATACCTACAGTAGTCAGTCAGTCAGAAAAACAAACAAATCAAATAACATTTTACAAACGCTTCGTAAACAACAGTGAAATGCTTACTTACGGGCCCTTCCCAACAACACAGAGAGAAAAATAGAAAATGAATCGACCCTTGCCTCCACAGTGCCCCTGTTGATATAAAGCCACACTACTCCACATAATCATTTCCCAGAAAGTATCATAATTAACCAGAGTAATCTCTCTTTGGCTGTTCGCAAATATTGTACTATTTTACTAGAGCTACAGTACAGTATGCGGTAAAGTTCATATTTGAGTGGGGTGTCATTTGAGATGTGCCCCTTGGCACCGTCACTGTGATATCTTCACTGACCATAGAGGACATACACTGGATGTGGATGCAATGATTATATGCTTGAGGTGGTTGTCTTTTCTGATCAATGAATGTTAAATTACATTTTTTTCAATTATTTTGATTGATAAATAATGATATTTCCTTGATGTCACCTCTAATGGAATAATAATTTATTGAGAGGGATAACCTGCTGTGAAACCACATTCGATTTCGCTGCAAACGCAAAATCCCAACTGTGTTTGTCTCATTATCTTTGCCGTAGTTTGGAGTCCGGAAACATCCCGAACTAGAAACGAAAAAAGTTTTTAGACAAGGGTAAGCAACTCAAGATTCATCTTTCGTTTTGTCATCGATAGTTATTTGTGAATACATTTGATGATTTTAAGTAGTGTTACTGTGATGCCTCTGGAATTGCGAGAGATGTCATCACTTACTTAACCTTACGACGCAGCATAACTAACTAACTAGCTAGCTACTAGGCATTATTGTTGTGCTATGGCGTTCTTGTGATATGTGCTAGCCATTATTGTTGTGCTATGGCGTTCTTGTGCTATGTGCTAGCCATTCTTGTGCTATTGACAGAAGCACGTAGCTAGCGCTTGCTGACTGTCTCTAATCTTCTGTCAATAGCAACTGGTGAGTGTCAATGTTTATTGCTATGGTAATTAAAACGGTTTGTTACTTGCTTGTCATCCAGCAAACATATGACAGGTAAATTAGGATGATTATTGTTCATGATAATTAATGTAAACATTTTTCACATTCACAAAATATGTTCTCCTTTCACAGTGGCTGAATAGCCGATTTCATCGATCTCATCCATAATGTTGCCTAAATTCAAGTGCCCCCGTCTGTTACAAAACCTACACAAGCTTGCTACTGTCAGTGACATACCTTATCATTGAATCATGAGTCCCCCCAGTTGAATGTTCAGGAGGAGCTGTTACAGCCTCAGCCACTGTCTCTACGCAGCCATGTCACGCCTGGAGCCGGAGGAGGAGAGCGGGCCTGCGCCCGGCGGGGAGGTGGGCATGTGGTCGTTGGTGCGTTGCCTGGGTTACCTGTCCAGTTTCAACCTGATGGTGGCAGTATGCCTGGGCCTGTACGTGCGCTGGGAGCAGACGGACGAGCCCATGATCCTTGTCATCTTCATCCTGGGTCTCTTCATCCTGGGCATCGCCAGCATCCTTTACTACTACTTCTCCATGGAGGGGGCCAGTCTCAGCCTCTTCCACCTGTGGTTTAGCTTCCTTCTGGGCCTCCTGTGCTTCCTCAATAGTCCCTCGCTGGAGGATAATGTGAAGGAGCAGGCTACTAACTACCTGTTGCTGGCTAGTGTGGCTTTGAGGACAGTGTGGGCCTTAACAGATAGGATAATGGGCTGCGTTCACTATAAACCCACCCTGCTCTCGTCCAAGGAGCTCCTAGAACTCCTGGGCTTTGGCATTGCCAGTACCACCATGCTGATGCACAAATCTATGGCCTTCATTGCCCTAGTGGTGGCGCTGGGGGCTCTGATCGTGGGCCTGCGTGTCAAGTCCCTCCTAGCCCTGCCCAACTTGGCCTGCTTCACCCTGGTCACCTCCCTGCTGTTTTTCAAGGCCGTGGGGATAACCACCAACCCCTTCGCCCTGGGCTGCTACCTGGGCCGTCTGATCTGTGACCCCCTCTTGGACGTCTACTTCAGCAGCCTAGGGGCCACCGAGCGCTGGCTGCCCCTGCTTTCCTGGGGGCGTGTCTGGTGTCGACTCTCCCTGCTCCCCCTGGGGCTTGTGGAGATGGCCTTCTTCGTCCTAGCCGCTCTAAAGATGAGCCATCTAGAACTGTGGTACCTGGTGATCCCTGGATTCTGTGTGTTTGGCCTGTTCTGGACAGTCTGCCACGTGGTGCTGCTGATCACACTGTGGGGCTTCCACACCAAGCTGAGTGACTGTCAGAAGGCGCGCTCAGTCCAGCAGTCAGACTCACGAAGCCTGGACCGGGTCATGGCCTCGCGGGGGATGAGACACTTCTGCCTGATCTCTGAACGCCTGGTCTTCTTCAGCCTGGTGTCCACAGCCATTCTGGCAGCTGTGTCCTGGCAGGTAAGTTGCTACATGGTGAACTGGCAGGGTAATGTATGTTAAACTAATGAATGAAAAGATGGATTGATAAATCCGTTAGCTGATTGAGCGATTGGATCTGAGCTTTTCATTTATTTTGGTTTTGCCACATTGAGAAGATTTGAATCATTGAGAAGATTTGAATTATCTTATTCGAGACAGACCTGACCATGATAGCTGCATAGCCTAATAACAAAGCAAGGTGAGTAGCGTCATCAACATTGAAACATCAAGCTTCACGTCATAAACCCCGGAGACTGACGCTTGCTAGAGGCCTGGCATGCATTCACAAGACAGTCCCAAGCCGGAGGAGAGCTGCTTCTGCTCTCAACCGTGACCAAGTGAATTAGCTCTTTAATATGCCTATCTCCTTACATAAAGAGCCATAAATTATTTAGCCCTAATTTAGCTTTACCTTGTAATCTGCTATTAGCATAACAAGCTACGCTGAGGCATGTCCAACTATTTGCCACGTCATATAAGATCTGCAGCCAGTTTATGCTACTGTACCTGTAGACTTTCAGTTATTGCGCTAACACTAGGCGAGTTGCGTCATCATTGGTTCATACTGCACGCAGAGACATAGCCTGGGTAGGTAGAAAAACGAATTGTCAGAATCTCGCTGTATCCCTCTAAGCTATGACCCCACCATTTATTTTAATCATGAGCAAAAGCTGTTGGTTTTCTACCTAAAGTTGCAATGGGTCCATTTAATGGCCCTGTGCCGTCAAAAATGTGATTTTTTTTCTGTGTTTTATATGTTTCCACACTATGAGGTTGTAAAAGCTGAAAAGGCCACCTTGAATTTCTGCCTGTTTTGGTGGGATGGAGATTTGTTTTGACTGTTAACATCACCAGGCAGTAAATTAGTAAATAGACCAATAAGAAACAGTTCCAAAATCTCTCAGCTAGGTCTCAGTTTTCCCCTCCCCACTCAGACCACTCCCAGACAATCCTAAAAAATGTCTTGCTTGAGAAATTGCTCTTTGCTAAGAATCTATTTTTGGTTATCTTTGACCATTTTAATTTAAAACAATCACAATCAATTGTTACTCAAATGATTTGATATTGGGATCAAAACTACCTTTAGTAAGCACAAGAGACTTGCTAAATTAATAAAAGGCTGTGGCAGTACGAGCATGAAGAGCAGCATCTAGTGGGAAAAACCTGGTACTTTCACACTCATTTATGGGGGGAAATGCAAGCGACTTCAATGGCTAATTTCTCTGAACAGGAAAGAAAAAAAACATCACCGAATTCACAATACATAGGATGAATAAACAATACTCCAAGCCACAGCTTCATAATACTTGTCAAACATAGACAACTGATACCTTATGGTGGCGGTTGGGGTGGCCTTGTTTTGGGTGGGGTACATGGGTGGCTTTTGACTATTTATTTGGATTCCTCATGTCTTAGTCATTTTAAGAAGTGGTTTTGTCCAAATAGGATATTGGGTATTATACTTAATGAATATTATATGAATCCTATGATTGAAATGGCCAATTTGGGTGTAATCAATTAGCTTAATTTCTCAGAGTTCAAAAAGTGTTCAACGAAATAATGATTCAGGAATGCTTATCTTATCCGTTTCTAACTACAGAAACTATTTCAGAACAATCAGAGATGGTGGCTGTTGTCATGGCCTGCTGAAATTACATGGAACTACCCTTAAAGAGATTCTACTGTACCTTTGTATACTTTTTGCCGGTAGTTTTGAAAATATTACTCACAAGCCAAAAGTGGTACACAAATTGCGTACTACATCACATGTGCAGCTATGTGCACCACGTCATTTTTCTTTCTTTCTTTCTCTCTCTCTCTCACTCACTCACTCACTCACTCACTCACTCACTCACTCACACAGCCGTTGGGCCACGCTGGATAACGATGGGCAGGTGCCTTGCTAGCTGTCACACACACTAAGGCTGAAACTTAGTGGCTAGAACTGTAATTGCTCTAGGCACAGCTTCAAGAAACAGTCGCTTTCAAACGTATTTTCTCGTATTTCGTAGCTAATTAAGGTGACAGTAATTCTGCTCATAGATTATGCATGTATGAACTACACATTGACACATCCAGCCCAAAGCAGGAGGTTTACATTTTTTTTATTTCTTAGTCGCCAAAGTACTGGAGCATGTCTTTAAGCAAGAATACTTACTCAACCCACCCACACACTCTTAAACATGTAAAGTAAATTAAACAATTCAGTGTCCGTGTTATCAAACATATAGGCCTAGTTATAGCTTTGAATTGTTTCTATAATCTAGGCCTATAGCCTTGTTCTACGTTTTAAAGGGCTTGAATGCTGGGATTGCATAAGAGCTTCAGTGCTGCTTTGTCAAATGAGGACTGAGGAGATGATTATGGACCAGCTGTGAGTCCTTGGGCAGTCGTAGCTGAATTTAACAAGAAGTCTGCTGCCTCCATCCAAAACTGGCTCTCTAATAATGAAGTAGGGAGTTCTGATGTGGTAACCTTGCTGGTGCCTCGCTAATTGGACAAATCAGATTGAGGAAAAATATGAGGTTTAATAAGGATTTTAATTGCAAATGTGAATGTAACACAAGTGTAATTGAGGAATCGCAAGGCTATGTGGAAATCGTCAAGGCAACATCATACAATTATTTAGTTGTGTATTTACTGAATTTTAACAGCTTGGTGAATTTGTATAATAAGAGTCCATTGGGTAGAACTATAGATTTTGGCCTTGAATTCACATAGACTATCTTTGAAAAGGCTTCATTCTCACTCCCACAACTTGACTTGATTGTGTTTGAAGGGTGTTTTGAGCTGAAGCCTTGTGGTGGATTAAAAAAAAAAAAATGTGTAGCTAAATTATCTTGTGCTTCAATACATTGAAAAAAAATAAAAAATGAAATGATCTCTTGTGTTGCAGCCCTCCAATGGTGTGTTCATGAGTGTGTTCCTGGTGGTCCTCCCTCTGGAGTCTCTGGCCCACGGGCTCTTCCATGAGCTGGGCAGCTGCCTGGGGGGCACATCTGTGGGCTACGCTGTGGTCGTCCCTACCAGCTACAGCAGGTATATAACCGTACACACAATCAATCAAATGTATTTATAAAGCCTTTTTCACATCAGCTGATGTCACAAAGTGCTATACAGGAACCCAGCCTAAAACCCCAAACGGCAAGCAAAACAGATGTAGAAGCACGGTGGCTAGAAAAAAACTCCCTAGAAAGGCAGGAACCTCGGAAGAAATCTAGAGAGGAACCAGGCTCTGAGGAATGGCAAAGAAAAACAATAATAGCAATATCATCCACTCAACTGAAATATTTTTAAAATATAATTGGATTGAAATCAAAAAAATAAAGTGCAAAAATCTATTAATCAAAAACAACACTTTGTTTAAGGAGAAGTAACATGCAGTGAAAACAAATATTAAATTTTAACTTTTAAACTTGAACTGAGTAAAACTCTAAATATGTGATTGCACAAATGTTCATCTTGTTTGAGGTTGAGGGTGATACTTGGTGGTGTCCCATCTTCATCCACAAATCATGTTGGGGTAAGGCTCCTGAGCTGAAGAAATCCCATGCATAGTGGAGTTCAGCAGTGGCCATGTTCAGGTTCATCAAAGAAACAGTTGTTCACACAAGCAAACATGACAAATGCGCAGCTGGGGATTGTGCCGGGAGGAACGGGATGCCTCTTCTGGCAGTGCCGGTGGAGATTAAAACAGTACATGGCCAAGATCTGATGTTTGTTCAGGTTCATCAAAGAAAACAGTTGTTCACGTATCCATAGATGACCACCCACTGCCGCATATTTTGCCCTCAGTGCATCATTGCATTGGAGGGTCAGCAAAAGCAATGTGCTTCAAATCAGCAAATAATCAGCATACCTATTTTATCAGCCAAGTGGTTTCATGGTCTGGCAGCTGGGAAAGTGGCTCAAATTTTCTTTCCGCATCTGGTCCCACAGAGTCAGTTTGGTTTTAAAACTGTACTGTACATATCAGATGACACGATCCCGACCCTGCAGCTGCAAGTTTATTGCATTCAGATGACTCGTAATGTCACACAGAAAAGCCATTTCAGAAACACGTCTCAGTTGTGTTGTGTCTTTCCCTTTGGTCCAAGAACAGTAAATGCACCTTTCAGTTCAGAAAGCGGTGATTTTTAATGATACAATGATAAGCTGTCCGATCATTCAGAGTTAGAGACAGCAGGTGTGCGGTAGTCAAAGAGAGGCAGCTCCATCTCATTTACACAGACACCTCTTCATACAAATCATGCAGGTCAGGGACAAGGTAGCATGTCCGGTGAACATGTCAGGGTTCCATAGCTGCAGGCAGGACAGTTGAAACTGGAGCAGCAGCACGACCAGGTGGACTGGGGACAGTAAGGAGTCATCGGGCCAGGTAGTCCTGAGGCATGGTCCTAGGGCTCAGGTCCTCAGAGAAAAGAGAGAAAGAGAATTAGGAGCATACTTACATTCACACAGGACACCGGATAAGACCGGAGAAATACTCCAGATATAACAGACTGATCCTAGCCCCCTGACACAAACTATTGCAGCATAAATACTGGTGGCTGAGACAGGAGGGGTCGGGAGACACTGTGGCCCCGTCCGACGATACCCCCGGACATGGCCAACCAGGCAGGATATAACACAACCTACTTTGCCGAAGCACAGCCCCCACACCACTAGAGGGATATCTTCAAACCTCCAACTTTCTACCCTGAGACAAGGCCGAGTATAGCCCACGAAGATCTTCCCCATGGCACGAACCTGTATATACAGTTGAAGTCGGAAGTTCACATACACTTAGATTGGAGTCATTAAAACTAGTTTTTCAACCACTCCACATATTTCTTGTTAACAAACTATAGTTTTGGCAAGTCGGTTAAGACATCTACTTCGTGCATGACACAAGTAATTTTTCCAACAATTGTTTACAGACTATTTCACTTCTACTTCACTGTATCACAATTACAGTGGGTCAGAAGTTTACATACACTAAGTTGATTGTGCCTTTAAACAGCTTGGAAGATTCCAGAAAAGGATGTCATGGCTTTAGAAGCCTCTGATAGGCTAATTGACATAATTTGAGTAAATTGGAGGTGTACCTGTGGATGTATTTCAAGGCCTACCTTCAAACTCAGTGCCTCTGCTTGACGTCATGGGAAAATCAAAATAAATCAGCCAAGAGAGAAAATATTGTCAATCCCCACAGGTCTACAGCAATTTCCAAACTCCTGAAGGTACCACGTTCATCTGTACAAACAATAGTACGCAAGTATAAACACCATGGGACCACGCAGCCATCATACCACTCAGGAAGTTGACGCGTTCTGTCACCTAGAGATGAGCGTACTTTGGTGCGAAAAGTGCAAATCAATCCCAGAACAACAGCAAAGGACCTTGTGAAGATGCTGGAGGAAACAGGTACAAAATAATCTATATCCACAGTAATACGAGTCCTATATCGACATAACCTGAAATGCCGCTCACCTAGGAAGAAGCCACTGCTCCAAAACTGCCATTAAAAAAGCCAGACTACGGTTTGCAACTGCACATCGGGACAAAGATCGTACTTTTTGGAGAAATGTCCTCTGGTCTGATGAAAGAAAAATGGAACTTTGGCCATAATGACCATCGTTATGTTTGGAGGAAAAAGGGGGAAGCTTGCAAGCCAAAGAACACCATCCTAACCGTGAAGCACGGGGGTGGCAGCATCATGTTGTGGGGGTGGTTTGCTACACTTCACAAAATAGATGGCTTCATGAGGATGATAAATTATGTGTATATATTGAAGCAACATCTCAAGACATCAGTCAGGAAGTTAAAGCTTGGTTGCAAATGGGTCTTCCAAATGGACAATGATTCCAAGCATACTTCCAAAGTTGTGGCAAAATGGCTTAAGGACAACAAAGTCAAGGTATTTGAGTGGCCATCACAAAGCCCCGACCTCAATCCAATAGAAAATTTGTGGGCAGAACTTAAAAAGCGTGTGTGAGCAAGGAGGTCTACAAACCTGACTCAGTTACACCAGCCCTGTCAGGAGGAATGGGCCAACATTCATCCAACTTATTGTGGGAAGCTTGTGGAAGGCTACCAAAAACATTTGACCCAAGTTAAACAATTTAAAGGCAATGCTACCAAATACTAATTGAATGTTTGTACACTTCTGGCCCACTGGGAATGTGATGAAAGAAATAAAAGCTGAAATAAATCATTCTCTACTATTATTCTGACATTTCACATTCTTAAAATAAAGTGGTGATCCTAACTGACCTAAAACAGGGATTTGTTACCAGGATTAAATGTCAGGAATTGTGAAAAACTGAGTTTAAATGTATTTAGCTAAGGTGTATGTAAACTTCAACTGTGTGTGTGTATATATATATATATATATCTCGATTGTGCATGGCCACGCAGTCGTGGGTGAACAGGGAGTACAGGAGAGGGCTGAGAATGCACCCTTGCGGGGCCCCAGTGTTGAGGATCAGCGGGGTGGAGATGTTGTTACCTACCCTCACCACCTGGGGGCGGCCCGTCAGTCCAGTACGCAGTTGCACAGGGAGGGGTGTGTGTGTATATATATATATATATTACACACACACACACGTAGACACATGTCTACAATTAAAACACATAGCAACGATTAAATGCGAACCACTGCTTTTAACTAGGGCAAGGTGACCGGAAACATGACCGAATACATACAGTGTAGCTATTCCCTCCGCAAGGCAATCAAACAAGCTAAGCGTCAGTATAGAGACAAAGTAGAGTCGCAATTCAACGGCTCAGACACAAGAGGTATGTGGCAGGGTCTACAGTCAATCACGGATTACAAAAAGAAAACCAGCCCCGTCACGGACCAGGATGTCTTGCTCCCAGGCACACTAAATAACTTTTTTGCCCGCTTTGAGGACAATACAGTGCCACTGACACGGTCCGCAACCAAAACATGTCGACTCTCCTTCACTGCAGCCGACGTGAGTAAAACATTTAAACGTGTTAACCCTCGCAAGGCTGCAGGCCCAGACGGCATCCCCAGCCGCGCCCTCAGAGCATGCGCAGACCAGCTGGCTGGTGTGTTTACGGACATATTCAATCAATCCTTATCCCAGTCTGCTGTTCCCACATGCTTCAAGAGGGCCACCATTGTTCCTGTTCCCAAGAAAGCTAAGGTAACTGAGCTAAACGACTACCGCCCCGTAGCACTCACTTCCGTCATCATGAAGTGCTTTGTGAGACTAGTCAAGGACCATATCACCTCCACCCTACCTGACACCCTAGACCCACTCCAATTTGCTTACCACCCAAATAGGTCCACAGACGATGCAATCTCAACCACACTGCACACTGCCCTAACCCATCTGGACAAGAGGAATACCTATGTGAGAATGCTGTTCATCGACTACAGCTCAGCATTTAACACCATAGGTAACTACATCTCCACCCCGCTGATCCTCAACACTGGGGCCCCACAAGGGTGCGTTCTCAGCCCTCTCCTGTACTCCCTGTTCACCCACGACTGCGTGGCCATGCACGCCTCCAACTCAATCATTAAGTTTGGGGACGACACTACAGTGGTAGGCTTGATTAACAACAACGACGAGATTGCCTACAGGGAGGAGGTGAGGTCCCTCGGAGTGTGGTGTCAGGAAAATAACCTCACACTCAACGTCAACAAAACTAAGGAGATGATTGTGGACTTCAGGAAACAGCAGAGGAAGCACCCCCCTATCCACATCGATGGGACAGTAGTGGAGAGGGTAGTAAGTTTTAAGTTCCTCGGCGTACACATCACGGACAAACTGAATTGGTCCACCCACACAGACAGTGTGGTGAAGAAGGCGCAGCAGCGCCTCTTCAACCTCGGGGCTGAAGAAATTTGGCTTGTCACCAAAAGCACTCACAAACTTCTACAGATGCACAATCGAGAGCATCCTGTCGGGCTGTATGACCGCCTGGTACGGCAACTGTAAGGCTCTCCAGAGGGTAGTGAGGTCTGCACAACGCATCACCGGGGGCAAACTACTTGCCCTCCAGGACACCTACACCACCCGATGTCACAGGAAGGCCATAAATATCATCAAGGACAACAACCACCCGAGCCACTGCCTGTTCACCCCGCTACCATCCAGAAGGCGAGGTCAGTACAGGTGCATCAAAGCAGGGACTGAGAGACTGAAAAACAGCTTCTATCTCAAGGCCATCAGACTGTTAAACAGCCACCACTAACATTGAGTGGCTGCTGCCAACACACTGACTCAACTCCAGCCACTTTAATAATGGGAATTGATGGAAATGTATGTAAAATATATCACTAGCCACTTTAAACAATGCTACTTAATATAATGTTTACATACCCTACATTATTAATCTCATATGTATATACTGTACTCTATATCATCTACTGCATCTTTATGTAATACATGTATCGCTAGCCACTTTAAACTATGCCACTTTGTTTACATACCCTACATTATTCATCTCATATGTATATACAGTACTTTATATCATCTACTGCATCTTGCCTATGCCGTTCTGTACCATCACTCATTCATAGATATTTATGTACATGTTCTTTATCCCTTTACACTTGTGTGTATAAGGTAGTAGTTTTGAAATTGTTAGATTACTCGTTGGTTATTACTGCATTGTCGGAACTAGAAGCACAAGCATTTCGCTACACTCGCATTAACATCTGCTAACCATGTGTATGTGACAAATAAATTTGATTTGATGTACACAGAACTCACACACACACCAGGGTCTCCGTTAGCCGCTAATAGCCAGCTTTTGGCAAATACATTTGACCGGTCATGCTTGTCGGTTTCTAAAATAATTTGAATAATTTTGTGGAATTAAATTGGCACGTGTGTATTTTCGTTAGTCGTTAGGTTTATCACACAAGCACAGCATACAGATGCAGAGCCTATGATTGGAAAATCTGTCACACAGCGTGAGAGCTGCTGCTACAGCTCCTCAAACAGCTCATTTGTTGCTGCTGGAGTGAAACTTGCATTTATAAGCCCAATCATTGCCTAACAATTCTAAATACAATCGCATGTTAACTGTTTTGATGTTCCCGATTTTAAAAAGAGCTACTATTTTTATTTCTCAACTGTTAATTAAAATACTCTTCCCATTCTCCATTCAAGTTTATATAGGCAACGGTATCGGCACGCTTCAGCATGTTACACACCACTTTGTGATGAGCTGGAAGCTGTATGCGTTTTGAAAACACTTATTTAAATGTTTGAAACCTAAATGTTTTAATTCATTTTATGAGGCATGACTTACCTTGCTTCAAAGTAAAATCCGACCATTGAAACATGGGGGCAATTCTTCTCTAAAGACTTCCATAAACCATTGAAACCAGTAGCATATTTCTCTCATGTTCTATTGGTTTTCAAATCAACTTTCTTTCAATACTCACACTAACCATACAATTTGTGACATGAATTGAGTATATAGTATACTTATTGGTTATAGTTAGTTTGCAAAAAGTTCCCGGATGTCGTACCAAATTCGCCAAAATACAAAGTAAACAAGCAGTGTACACTATTTCCGAGCTTTTAGGGCCCATAATGCAATACTTCAGAAAATGGGCGTAGCTTCACAACATTTTCAGATTTGAAGAAAATGGCAGAAAAAATGCAGCCGAAGTCCGACGAGAGCGGATACAAATTCATTCCTTTAACTAATTATCACAAATGTTAAGAAAATGTTGAGCAATGTAGTGACTTTTCAAATAACTTACATTGGCTGACAATTTGTTAGCTATGCTCTCCTTATGAACCGCATAGCATTACAGCAGTATGTATCAGTATTATCTAACTTTAGTTGGCTACTAATACATCAAACTTGCCAGGCAGTATTTTAACTAACTACCAGACGTTTATTGACTTGATTGTTAACATAATTCTTAGCTAAGTGGTATAGTCGTTGTGCGTTTCAATGGACATTGTTAATTCTGGCTATCTGCTATTTCAGAACACTCTCGTTAGTGTGTCAGAGTGCGGAATAACTGATGAATTTACGAACGCTCAACACCTGTTGAATATGGCCAGTGGCAGTAAACGTCGGCATAAAAAAGCGTAATTCAATTGTTGCCAGCAGCACAGTTAGTCACCAACGCTCTGGCTAACATAAACAGTCTTACAGCTAAACGCTCTGAATTTACGAATGGACAATCTGACAACGCCCAGAGCGCACTCTGGCACTCCAGATTGAATTTACGAACACACCTGAAATCGTAAAATGTCTAGCTAGTCATTTGTTATGATAAGAAACTAGCAAGAGGTTGCATAGCTACAGCATCAATTTACAGTAGACAGGCGTAGTACGCTCAACTGAAATGATACCATTCGTTTACAGTATTCTAAAATGAGCTCCTAGTATATATTATGTAGTGTATATATTCATTTCCGGGCTGCAATCCCGGAATTAAAATAAAAATTCCTCAAACATACATGTATTTTATACCGTTTTAAAGGTAATCTTGTTGTTAATCCCACCACAGTGTCAGATTTCAAATAAGCTTTACGGAGAAAGCACCACAAACGATTGTTAGGTCACCACCAAGCCACAAAAAAACGCAGCCATTTTTCCAGCCAAAGAGAGGAGTCACAAAAAGCACAAATAGAGATAAAAATGAATCACTAATCTTTGATGATCTTCATCAGATGACACTCATAGGACTTCATGTTACACAATACATGTATGTTTTGTTTGATAAAGTTCATATTTATATTTAAAAAATCTGAGTTTACATTGGAGCATTACGTTCACTAGTTCCAAAAACATCCAGTGATTTTGCATAGCCACATCGATTCAACTGAAATACTCATCATAAATGTAGATGATAATACAAGTTATACTCATGGAATTATAGATGTACTTCTCCTTAATGCAACCGCTGTCAGATTTTAAAAAACCTATACGGAAAAAGCAAACCATGCAATAAGCTGAGATGGCGCTCAGAAAATTAGTCAAATTAGCCGCCATGTTGGAGTCAACAGAAACCAGAAATTACATGATAAATATTCCCTTACCTTTGACGATCTTCATCAGAATGCACTCCCAGGAATCGCAGTTCCACAATAAATGCTTGATTTGTTCGATAATGTCCGTTATTTATGTCCAAGTAGCTGCTTTTGTTAGCGTACACATATCCAAACGCTCGTGTGTTTGGACAAAAACTTCAAAAAGTTATATTACAGGTCGAAGAAACATTTCAAACTAAGTATAGAATCAATCATTAGGATGTTTTTATCATAAATCTTCAATAAAGTTCCAACCGGAGAATTCCTTTGTGTCTCGAGGAGGAGTCGATATCATGTGGAATGCGCGTGACCAAGAAATGTCTCTCTGCCAGTAAGCTGACTCATTCCGCTCTTATTCTGTCCCACAACACAACAGAAGCATCATTCAAGTTTCTAAAGATGGTCGACATTTAGTGGAATCCCTAGGAAGTGCAACTTCATTCATTTCCCAATGTGAATTCAATAGGGCCTGGATTGAAAATATACCAACCTCATTTCTCACTTTCTGTTTGGATTTCTTCTCAGGTTTTTGCCTGCCATATGAGTTATGTTATACTCACAGACATCATTCAAACTGTTTTAGAAACTTCAGAGTGTTTTCTATCCAATACTAATAATATTATCCATATATTAGAAACTGACACTGAGGAGCAAGCCGTTTACTCTGGGCACCTTTCATCCAAGCAACTCAATACTGCCCCTGCAGCCATAATAAGTTAAGTATGTAGTATACAGAATGTTAGTATGGCTTACTGCCTTGTGCGCACTGCTAAACTTATAATGTGAAGAAATAATAATTTATCAACATTTATAATCTAAACGTGCTGATCTGTTGCATCAGCCTCATTGCTTTTTAAAGATTTCTTTTTTTTAATGTAGGCTAGGCCTACTAGTTGTATGAATTTGGGATCTATCATCCCATAATTGTCCCAGAGTCTGTTTGGAATAGCCTATTTCTTTCTTGCACAGAACGACAAGCTGACCATAAGAATAGGTCAACCTTTCTACTATGTGGGATATTACATGGACATAGGCTAGTGATTTTGCTGTTTTTTTACTCGTCTTGTTGGCTGATGAAAAGTCAATGTGGCCGTTATTCTTACATCTTCAAAGTGCGCATTGGAATTCGGTAAGAAGAGCGTACGCTGTTGCATCCTCGAGTTGCATGTTCTGTGAGGATAAATCATCGAAATGTGATTTTTGTCTGTGGGTGGACGCCCTAATCAGGTTATGCGCCCAATGCATATGGGTCCGGTAAATTTCTCAAATGTCTGTTAAATTAAAATGCTGCCGATCAAAAGTCAGGCTCCACATTTTCCTAATGGAAACCCTGACGCGCACACATTTCAGTGTACACATGTACACAAACCTCACACACACAGACCCACATTCACTTTCTTCATCTCCACAATCATCAATCTTCCCTGCACCAAAGTATAAAAAAAAATACCTTCATTTTACAGCATCCAGCGGGACAGACCATCATTTCAATTCCCTCACTGGACAAACCAAGTGGAAAATATCCCAATAGCCATGCATAAACATGACCCTAATGTTTTCCCCCCTGAGGCTGCTCTCTCCCTGGCATACTAAGTGGCTGTGGGTGGAACATGTGTTTACGACCAGGCAGGACCACTCTGTCCGACATGGCACCCTTATCCCTTTGACTAGGACCCATAGGGCTTTAGTCAAACGTAGTGCACTATGTAGGGAATAGGGTGCCATTGCAGACTCTGACTCTATCTCTGTGCTGGGGCAGTTAGCACTTGGTCTGTCTGTGGTGGTGATTCGGATGCAGGCCCATACATCTGCTCTGTATTCCAGGGCTGTGGATGTAGGCCCCGGCGGGAGACCAGAGAGCATGTTGAGAATATAGCAGTGTATTATCTACTGTTTGATGGGTTCAGATCATGTTTTTACAATGATGAGGGCCCCTTGGGAAGATGAGGAGGAGGAGAAGAAGGGAACGACGAGGGACAGCGAGCAAAGGAAAGAAAGTCTGACAGGGACAAAGTGAGAGAGGGTGCGGGGGGAGAGAGACAAGCTTTTAGAGAGGGAGGACAGAGGGAAGGGGATAGTGAGAGACTAATATGTTTCCATCTTTGTGTAGATAAGACCCAGGCCAGGTTAGTTACACATCTGTCACGTCAGCCTCCAACAGCCATGTCATCCACTGCCCCCCAGTCATCTCAATACAACCACTCAGACAAAATCTAGTCATTATTTAAACATAACTTTCTCCAGCCCAAGGTCTCTCTCAAGATCATAATAACTCCGCTTTAAGATGGCACGTTTTGAGTTATGCAGATGTCTATATGAGTGAATGGAGAAAGTTGTAATGCCAGGGACAGACAGATACAGAGTGAGTGAGGCTATATTGAGTGACAGAGACTGGGGAAGCCTTGGCTCCTGCCCTCATGCCTGGTGCTGTGGGATGGAGAGAAAGAGGTGTGTCGGATCAAACAGATTTCTCTGCCTTGACCTCCGAATGGTGCTGTTAGGTCAGGACTCCTCTCCATCTTTATTCTCACTAGTTTTAGACAAACACACACATTCCATCTCTACTGTACTGCCAGTGTCTTCACCTCTATTCCTTTTCTTACTCTACATTCTCATCTTCCTCTTTTCAATTCTGCTGTCCATCTCCACTTGCCATTCTCTCCTCATATTCATTCTCATTCCCTCCTTTCCTCCACCCATCCTTTCGTCCTTCCCTCCACAGGCCAGATGGCCAGCCCACCCTCCTACCTCCGGTCCAGGTGCAGGAGCTGAACGTGCTCTCCACGGGCATGTTGAACAGTGTGCAGCGCCTCTTCTCCCACCACATGATTGAGACTTTTGGCTGTGACTACTCCACCAGCGGGGTGACTTTGGAGGCCCTGCAGGCCAAGCTCAAGGCCTTCCTGGAGCTTCGCACGGCCGACGGGCCCCGCCATGATACATACGTGGTGTTCTACAGCGGGCATACGCAGCGCACCGGGGCCTGGGCACTGGCAGGTGAGGGTCACCATAGCTTACAGAGGCTGGCTGGCTTGATGGTTGGGCTGGCTGGCTTGATGGTTGGTCTGGCTGGCTTGATGGTTGACTGGCTGGCTTGATGGTTGGCTGGCTGGCTTGATGGTTGGCTGGCTGGCTGGCTTGATGGTTGGCTGGCTGGCTTGATGGTTTGCTGGCTGGCTGGCTGCCTCTCCTCAACGCACAAGCTTCTTGCCTCTGTCTCTCATCTTCTATCAATGTTTATTTTGCACCTATTTATTTCCAGACTAGATCAAAAAGACAGGATCAAAATAAGGTTATATGTTTGAATAAAACATGATGATGAGGGTAGAATACTAAATTTTTGTTTTGACAAACAATTTAAAGTTTTCCATTTGTTTCTGAGAAAAGTACAACATATTTTGTAGTCTGCCAGATGCAGTGTGTTCTATCTAACACCTTATTACTTGTTAGATATTACTGCACTGTTGGAGCTAGAAACACAAGCGTTTCGCTACACCCGCAATAACATCTGCTAAACACGTGTATGTGACCACTAAAGTGTGATTTGTGCCTGTACTTTTCATGAATCCATCGCTCTTAGTAGAAATGAAGAGTCTCAACATTCTCCCAGTGTGATAACTGAAGCTTGTCTTCAGTGGCTGCCAACACACACCCACGCTTTATCACTGCGTGGTGCTGCTACGAAGACAAGCTCGGTGACAATTAAACATGACTTGACCGTTAATGTACTCCCACTCGTAACTTTTCCTTTTCTCCATGAACCCAGACTACTTTTACCTTTTTTGTCTTTAATGTCCTTATTTACTCACCACCCACCTTAACCTTCTCAAATACATGCAGACAGTCATCGTGCCTCATCAGGCAAGTCGGCTGTAATGAGTGTAGTTAATTAGCATTATTAACCCATTACCCAATTATTATTTTAATGGATTGAGGAAGGAATATATTGTACATTGTAAGAGATGATTACAGTAACTTTTATAACCTTTCATCAAACTAGCTACTAAACCTCTAACATTCAGGGTCAGTAAAAAAAAACTGGTATGTATTGTCTTCCTAAAGATACAGATCCATCTACGGGCCAATGCTTCTCGTAATATGTGTCAAAACATCAACGCTGCCACAGTGTACCACCCCGGTCCTCCCCTGAAACCCAAATTGTACTTTAAGCATCAGGTTGTCACGACCACACAGTGTATTGCTCCTCTTCACCAGTCCCTTTCTGAGCAGCTCCCAAACTGTAAAGAAATATCTTATCTTGGCTCCATCTACGGGCACCTCTTAATCTTCCTGCCATGGAGCCCACTGCCATATTAATCCTCATGAAGGATACTGCTTGTCATACGCCGTGTCACAGTGTTTGAGCAGTGGAGGCCGAGGGAAAAACAACCCGAGCCCTGGCTGGCGTTGGAGCTTTACAGAACGGTCTGGGAAGAGCAGGATGGGGGGGGGGGGGGGGGTGTCTCTGGCACTCTTACTCAATCACGCAGGCTGCTCACGCACACATATACACACTCATACGCCGCTCACGTTTCTGCCACAGGGGAAGGGTGTCCAAACAGAGAGCAGTCCCTGTAACTCAGGATTTAGACTAGGGATAGGCCATACAGGCGTGTCGTTGTAGATGGTATTCAGAATAACAATAGAGATGATTTGACAAATAACTTGACTATTCACGTTCCTTTTGTTTACATTGTGTATGATATGAATCACATTAGCTTTTCGCAAATGGTTCCTTGTTTGTCCCAGCCTAAGACTAGGGTTGTGTTTATTACAATGTTTTATTTCTCGCTCTACCAGGAGGAGACTCTCTGCGTCTGGAGCAGCTGCTGGAGTGGTGGAAGGAGAAGAACAGCGGCTTCACCTCCCGTCTCATCCTGGTCCTGGACACGGAGAACTCCATGCCCTGGGTAAAGGAGGTCCGCAGGATGGAGGGAGTCTATGTGGCTGTGCAAGGGGCCGAGCTCGCCCCGCCGGCGACATCGAAGGCGGGGTCGCCCCCCGCCTTGGGGACTTCACCTCGGAGTGGGTGGAGTTCAACTGCAACCCGGACAGCGCCACCCAGTGGTCGGAGAAGGGCAGGATGGTGGCGGCGGCCTACGGCGTGTCGAAACACTGGAGCGACTACACGCTCCATCTTCCCACGGGGAGCGACGTGGCCAAGCACTGGAAGACCCACTTCCCCCAGGCTACCTATCCTCTGGTGCACCTATCCAACTGGTGCTGTGGGCTCAACCTCCTCTGGCTGTGTGGAGTGTGTCTGAGGTGCTTCAGGCGACTCAAACTGGGCTGGTTCCCTCCCAATATACTGGACACGGGACAGGGCATCAAACTGGTCCACTCATAGACTGACTGAGCTGTATGTCTGCCTGGGAGATCACTTGCCTGACCACTCACCCTGAATTGAATTCCTCTGCTCTATCAATCGCTACATACAGTCAGTCTGAAACTACCATCCTAGAAGTTTTGTGTGACTTCAAAACCAATGAATCAGTGATTGGTTAGATTTGTTTATGACAATCCAGTCAGAGAATCAAAGTTGATAACGTCATCAGGTAAGCAGGCTCTGGCCCAACCCATCGGTTTCTGGGACCAATCAGATTGGTCAGATTATGTTCGCATTTTAGAAATCGTCGGGGAGGGAGGCAAATCCAGACTCATCGTGGAGAAGAAACGTCAGTTGGCCGGAGCAATGTGGATGGGTAGCCAGGCAAGGAGATCACAAGGGAGTTTCAGCAGGTAGCCTAGTGGTTAAGAGTGTTGGGCCAGTAACCGAAAGGTTGTTTGTTCAAATAGTCGGCTCGGGGATTTGACCATCTGTCAATGTGCCCTTGAGCAAGGCACTTAACCCTAATTGCTCCTGAAAGTCTCTCTGGAAAAGAGCGTCTGCTAAATGACTCAAATGTAAATGTGTTGACAATCATCAGTATCTATGGTAAGCCATGTGTAGACAATCACCAGTATCTATGGTAAGCCATGTGTTGACAATCACCAATAGTACATGTGGTAAAGTGGTCACCACCATAGGCCTGATTTCTATGGTAAAGCTATATCCATCACCGCAATCAGTCTTATCGCCATGCTAGTATGGGCCTTGTTTCCAATGGTATAAGTAGACCTTCTCCACAATATTCTGTGTATCTATGGTTTACTGACATCCACCCTATGTGCCTTGTTACTTTGTAAATTGAACTTTCGTGGGACATTGTACTTTATTTTGAAAATGCAATATATCATTATTTCATAAGTGTTTTTTTTCTGATATTTGTAATTGTTTGTCATGTTTATTTCCACTTTGGAAACTGATAGTATACAGGTTTTACCATTTTTGAAAATGTCTAGCCAAAGATTTTGGGACAGAATTTCAAGAGTCTTGGCCAGTGTCTTGCCTTGCGTTTGGTCTTGGTTTCTATTGACTGGCTATTTGAAATCATGAGATTTATTACCTTATTTTAGTACCACATTCTGTTCTATTAGATGGATCACAACAAAATGTGGTTAATTCATTGATTCGTTTTTTTAACATGAATTTAGTAAATGTGCTGCGTCAGTGTGAGGAGGAAGTGTTGACAATTGGTCGGCCTGACAGGATCTATATAGCTGCAAGGGATATACAGTACACAGCTCCCTGCCTGGCGCCACTTTGCTGCAGTTGTTTTGGCGTCGAATCCACTGTAAAAACAATGACTCACCACATGTAGCCTATCATTGCATCATAAACCGTTCACTGTGCCCTCATTGGTTTCGATGGCCATGGTGACCCATATTGGCCAACGTTTCTGCTTCATTTGGTGCTTGTCTTGCTCTCTCTCTCTCTGTGATGCTGCCTTTATGATACACTGTGATGTTTATGCTAAAAAGGTCAAATTGTATTATTCTACATATAAATGAAAGCCAAGCCTTTTGTCTCGCTATGTCTTCGTTGTCCTGATTTGAACCATTGTGATGCCTCATCTCAGATTATGCTGGAATAATAAAGTGAATATGTGAAAAGTTGTGTACATGTGCTGGTCCCTTATCTATTGAAATGAATTGCATTTTGTAAAAACCCTGTGCAGCTCAGCAACATTCTGGTATCTACCTGGACATTGAAACGGGAAGTTTACCCCAGAGATTAAAAGAGTCACTCAGTTTAGTTTGGAAAGCAGAGTCGATGGGTTCAATTGGGGCCAAATCGCCTCTACATAATTGCTTGTCTCTCAGTGGTGGTTTGAGAGGATAGGATGGGTAGAGAGAGGAGAAAGAGGAGGATACGTGGAGATAAATCATGAAATAGCCTAGCCATCCGTTCCAATTCCAGACATTAATATGGTATGGTTTACAGACATTGAGCAAATACAGACCCTCGCTGTATAAATGTTAGTGTTGGCTGCAAATATTGGGTTTGAGAACCTAGAAGTCCGGACAGATGTAGGAATAATTGTCCTATGCTGCAGTAAAAAGGTTTCCGTTCTCTCTCTCTCTCTCACCGGGGAGTCTAGCTGGACACAAAGCTTTCACTTCACTTTAGTCCCCCTTTCCTCAACACGTTGTGGTGGACATTCACAAGAAAATGTTTTCCTAATACAAATCCAATTTGATTAGTCACATGGGCCGAATACAACAGGTGTAGTAGACCTTACAGTGAAATGCTTATTTACGAGCCCCTAACCAACAATGCAGTTTAAAAAAAATACAGAGTAAGAAATAAAAGTAACAAGTAATTAAAGAGCCGCAGTAAAATAACAATAGAGAGACTATATACAGGGGGGATACCGGTACAGAGTCAATGTGTGAGGGCACCGGTTAGTTTAGGTAATATGTACATGTAGGTAGAGTTATTAAAGAGACTGCATAGAGGATAACAGAGAGTACCAGCGGTGTAAAAGAGGGTATGGGAAGGGGCAACGCAAATAGTCTGGGTAGCCATTTAATTAGATGTTCAGGAGTCTTATGGCTTGGGGGTAGAAGCTGTTTTAGAAGCCTCTTGGACCTAGACTTGGCGTTCTGGTACCGCTTGCCGTGCGGTAGCAGAGAGAACAGTCTGATTAGTGTGGCTGGAGTCTGACAATTCTTAGGGCCTTCCTCAGGCAAAATGATGTGCGTGAGTGGTGCCATGACTCTCTCTCTCCTTAGTGGGGATCAAAGGCGCAGGTTTTAAAGGGAAGTTGGGCCGGTTTTATGACTTAACACCGGTCGTTAACTTTCTCTCTCTTGCCCTGCAGCATTGAACAAATGAATGTGGTGTGTGTAGAGAGAGACTCTTGCCTAACAACTTCAACATCAAACAACGGACACTGGGACAATACATTTCAACATCCAAAGGTTGGGGATGATGAGGGATGGAATATGAAAAATTAACATCTATTTTGTGATGTCATTAAAATGATAAGAAAGACTATAACAGAAATACTGTAGCTTAGGAAGGAAACATTCTAGCTGTAAAGCTTCCACCCCATGGGATGTTCGTACAATGTAAAGAAAGATGAAACTTTGTTTGAAAATATAGAAATGTGAGTTTAGTCTTCTGAGATAATGGTTGTTCATGTCTTTTGCACACTAACTAAGCCACGCCCCCAATGAGGTCAGAGTTCGTGTCCACATGCTGGAACCGCCCTCCAAGGCCAGAGTGCTTAAAAGGACACGCTGAGAATTGAAATACAGACCAGAGAATGTGAGGACGAAACTACAAGACCAGATAATGGTAAGACCCTCTGAAACTCTTGACGAGTGAAGAGTAGACCAAAACATGCACCGTCTGCAGCTCTGCACGTAAAGTAGTCTAGGACAATTGATCCTAGACGGGTGGGAAGACAGATCCCTCTCACCACCGTGTGGTACACCTGAAGTAATCATTCTAATAACACTCCAGAACAAACAACTAAAGATGGACATTGTGACCTCTGGTGGACAACCAGAGACTTACATCGAACTACTCCCCATAGACAGATCGAGTTGTTTCAACAGAGACGACAGAGAAAGACATCTACGTGTAAATATATGTTGCATTTCTAATCCAAATGAGCGGTTATTAAGGTACTAAATATTCATATTTACGGTGAGCATAGATTTCAAATGTATGTACGATATGTCCACTCTTTGTCTATCCACCTTTTTGTCTTTCCCCACCTCCTTTCCATTGTGTAACAAGCCGTCATGTCGGGATAGTCCACTAGGGACTGTTTTCATTGCATTATGTGAGTAATCAATAACCTATGCTATGTGTGTGTGTGTGTATATTTCTGTGTGTATTTCTGTGTGATTATTTCGTTCGTAAATAAATAATTAAGCCAATTTGTGAATTGCTGATTCATCACTTAGGTTGGGGTTCGTGCAAATGTATGAAGTCAATGACATTCAGAATGAAACTGTTATGAGGAAATTATTAATTGATGACTGGTATAATATCGAGACATTCTTGAGTTAATTCGGGAAATGGTAACTCATTAAATCAACTTTTCCCGTGGTTCCCCAAATTCCTATTGAGTTAATTGTCAATCAATCACATTTATTTATAAAGCCCTTCTTACATGAGCTGACGTCACAAAGTGCTGCACAGAAACTCAGCCTAAAACCTCAAACAGCAAGCAATGCAGGTGTAGAAGCACAGTGGCTAGGAAAAACTCCCTAGAAAGGCCAGAACCTAGGAAGAAACCTAGAGAGGAAACTTCCTCTTCTGGCTGTGCCGGGTGGAGATTATAACAGAACATGGCCAAGATGTTCAAATGTTCATAGATGACCAGCAGGGTCAAATACTAATAATGACAGTGGTTGTAGAGGGTGCAACAGGTCAGCACCTCAGGAGAAAATGTCAGTTAGCTTTTCATAGCCGATCATTCAGAGTTAGAGACAGCATGTGCGGTAGAGAGAGAGAGAGTAGAAAACGGCAGGTCTGGGAAAAGGTTGCATGTCCGGTGAACAGGTCAGGGTTCCATAGCTGCAGGCAGAACAGTTGAAACTGGAGCAGCAGCACAACCAGGTGGACTGGAGACAGCAAATAGTCATCAGGCCAGGTAGTCCTGAGGCATGGTCCTAGGGCTCAGGTCCTCTGAGAGAGAGAGAAAGACAGAGGAAAAAGAGAGAGAGAATTAGAGAGAGCATACTTACATTCACACAGGACACTGGATAAGACAGGGGAAATAAGACAGGGGAAATACTCCAGACAGACTGACCCTAACCCCCCGACACAAACTATTGCAGCATAAATACTGGTGGCTGAGACAGAATTTTACATGATTAATTTAATCGAGTAATAATTAAACTTGGTAGGTAATTATACAATGAATAGCAGTCATCACATTAATGATAGTCACGTCACGACAGTGGTTTCCAGACTGTATTTGAGCATTAATTAGCTGTATTTCATGCTTGTGTAATCGTGAATGAAGTCACTTGAAAGTAGCGTGCTTGGAAGAACCGAAACATTGACATAGCCCACAGTAGGAGGCCATAGGTAAAACTTCTTATTCTTGAAATCTTATTTCACTGCTAGACAGCAACACACCTGTATGAAATGACTCACTGTCTTCATTTAAACATGTCTCCACCATCAGGTGAAGTACACATCATTATTCGTAGTCTCATTCATTATGTTTCCAAGCCTTTGCATTGTTGCAATATGAACCATCATGTAATACCGTATGACCATGAGCTCATTCCAGTCTTTCCTATTCTGCTTGTTGCGAGGTAAATGTAATGAATTTCTCCCTTCTCTCTGGCTGGAAATAGGCCTGACTGGCTGCTGGAGTAATGGGATGAGATTATTGATTCATTCGATGCAGGACCGTATGTTAGCAAAATTACAAGATTATAGCCTCCCGAGTCGCGCAGTGGTCTAAGGCACTGCATCGCAGTGCTAGCTGTGCCACTAGAGATCCTGGTTTGAGTCCAGGCTCGGTCGCAGCTAGAGACTGCTGGAGGCGGCGCACAATAAACCCAGCGTTGTCTGGGTTAGGGGAGGCTTTGGCCGGCTGGGATGTCCTTGTCCTTGTCTCTAGCGACTCCTGTGGTGGGCCGGGCGCATGCACGCATGTACGCTGACAAGGTCGACAGGTGCACAGTATTTCCTCTGACACATTGGTGTGGCTGGCTTCCGGGTTAAGTGGGCAATGTGACTTGGCTGGGTTGTGTTTCGAGGACACACGGCTCTCGACCTTCGCCTCTCCCGAGTCCGTACGGGAGGTTCAGCGATGGGACAAGACTGTAACTACCAATTGGATACCACGAAATTGGGGAGAAAAGGGGTAAAACAAATTACAAGATTATGTTATGTGTCACGCCCTGGTCTAAGTATTTTGTGTTTTTCTTCATGTATTGGGTCAGGCCAGGGTGTGGCATGGAGTTTTTGTATTGTGGTGTGTTTTGTCTGGGGGTTTTGGTGTGTATGTTAGTGGGATTGTAGCTTAGTAGGGTGTTCTAGGAAAGTCTATGGCTGTCTGGAGTGGTTCTCAATCAGAGGCAGGTGGTTATCGTTGTCTCTGATTGGGAACCATATTTAGGCAGCCATATTCTTTGGTTGTATGGTGGGTGATTGTCCTTAGTTGTCCTTAGTTGTCCTTAGTTGTCCTTAGTTGTCCTTAGTTGTCCTTAGTTGTCCTTAGTTGTCCTTAGTTGTCCTTAGTTGTCCTTAGTTGTCCTTAGTTGTCCTTAGTGTCCTGATGTCCTTGTTCTGTGTTAGTTGACACAAGTATAGGCTGTTTTCGGTTTTCGTTACGTTTATTGTTTTTGTAGTGTTTTGTATTGATTCGTGTTTACGTGTGTTTTTTCCATTCAAACATGGATCGCAATCTACATGCTGCGTTTTGGTCCGATCCTTGCTACACCTCCTCTTCCGAGGAGGAGATAGAAGAAAACCGTTACATTATGACACTGTTTTTGTACCGAATAGTTGTTTTCAGGCAATAGAATAGGTTTCTTAGAACTCTCTCTTCATTCTGAGTGAACCGAGAGAAATCTTTTGAAGTTTGGGCTAGCAACTGATTAAGTGATGCCTTGGTGATAAAACACTTTAGACACATTCCATTCTATGATTAGTGATTAGACCTATGTCTCCGGCTTGACATTCATAGATAAGGTGTGTGTGTGTGTGTGTGTGTGTGTGTTTGCGTGCGTGTGCGTGCGTGCGACTCGAGAGAGCGTGAAGGAATTGAACAAACATCTCATTGTTTGTTCTAATCCTTGCATCTAGGAAACTTATCCTGGAGGAGTAAAGTAACACCCCCTGTGCAGATAAATGACAGGATGAACCCAGGTTGTTTTATGGTGCCCCAATCTACATGGGAGAGGTGGAGACAGCCATAAATAAGCATTTTGAAGTATGCTATATAAAGACCGTGTATACCAGGCCTGGGCAATTCCATTGTGTTAGCTGGGGCTGGGGCAAAAGTGTGACACCAATCAGTCCCCCGAGGACTGAAGTTGCTCAGGCCTGCTGTATACTATGTATGATTATAAGCACTTCGGAATGTGGGGTCGATGGTTTCATTATTGCAATAATGAATCAATATTAAATAAAGATGATTGTTTGAAGATATTACAGTCTCTCACTTGATTAGAATATTCCACGACAACTGCTCCAACTTTTCAGCCCAAAAAAAGACAGTTGACGTTACTGTGGCTTTGAAATGTCAGAGGCCTTATCTCTAAAGATGTAAAAACTACATTCAAATCCAGAACTATTTCTACATCGCTGTGTGTAGTGATACACTTAAATACTTCACCGATACATTGTACCATACAGAAGTAGTGTCAAGAGTGTTTCTGAATAATACAAAATATTCAAGCATTGTTGAGCACAGTACTCATTCCAATAAGCTGTAATCGTTACAGGATACTGCATTAGCCTCTGTCATTAAGAGTGGTGCAGACGACCTTCTTCTTCACATCATCAACATCAACATCATATGAGGAAGCCCAGAGATTCACCAGTGATGGTTTCAATGTTGTTATTCATCCTGTAATGTAACAAAACAACTAAACAGCTGACCTAGCTAGGTTTATGAACAGAATATAACCAATTACCTAGACTTATTTATAGGTTCCTTCCTTCCAGTAACCCAACCTTCCCTTCTTCTGCCAGACAACAAGGTACACTGCAGCAGTGGTGTAAAGTACTTAAGTAAAATTACTTTAAAGTACTAAAGTAGTTTTTTTCAGTATGTTTACTTAATTTTACTATTAATATTTGACAACTTTTACTTTTACTTCACTACATTCCTGAAGGAAATAATGTACTTTTTACTGCATACATTATCCCTGACAGGAAAATGGTCCAATTCACACACTTCAAGAGAACATCCCTACGGTCTCTGATCTGATGGACTCACTAAACACAAATGCTTCGTTTATAAATTATATCTGAGTGTTGGAGTGTGCCCCTGGCTATCCGTTAAAAAAAAAGAAAAAAAGAAAATTGTGCTGTCTGTTTGTTTAATATAAGGAATTTGCAATGATTTATACTTTTACTTGTGATACTTAAGTTTATTTAAAATGAAATACTTTTACTCAAGTAGTATTTTACCGGGTGACTTTCACTTCAGCAATTTTCAATTAAGGTATCTTGACTTTTACTCAAGTATAACAAATGAGTACTTTTTCCACCACTGGTATACAGTGCAATCTGAAGGTATTCAGACCCCTTCCCTTTTCCCACATTTTGCTATGTTACAGCCTTATTCTAAAATTGATTAAATAAAAAAATGTCCTCATCAATCTACACACAATGCCCCATAATGACAAAGCAAAAACAGGTTTTTAGAAAGTTTGCAAATGTAAAAAAACAAACAGAAATACCATATTTACATAAGTATTCAGACCCTCTACTATGAGACTCGAAATTGAGATCAGGTGCATCCTGTTTCCATTGATCATCCTTGAGCTGTTTCTACGACTTGATTGGAGTCCACCTGTGGTAAAGTCAATTGATTGGACATGATTTGAAAAGGCACACTCCTGTCTATATTAGGTCGCACAGTTGACAGTGCATGTCAGAGCAAAAAGCAAGCCTGAGGTGGAAGGAATTGTCCGTAGAGTTCTGAGACAGGATTGTGTCGAGGCACCGATTTGGGGAACGGTACCAAAACATTTCTGCAGCATTGAAGGTCCCCAATAACACAGTGGCCTCCATCATTCTTAAATGGAAGAAGTTTGAATCCACCAAGACTCTTCCTAGAGCTGGCAACCCAGCCAAACTGAGCCATTGGGGGAGAAGGGCCTTTATCAGGGAGGTGACCAACAACCCGATTGTCATTCTGACAGAGCTCCAGAGTTCCTCTGTGGAGATGGGAGAACCTTCCAGAAGGACAACCATCTCTGCAGCAGGCCTTTATGGTAGAATGGCCAGACAGAAGCCACTCCTCAGTAAAACGCAGATGAAAACCTGCTTGGAGTTTGCAAAAAGTATCCTAAAGGACTCTCAAACCATGAGAAACAATATTTTCTGGTCTGATCAAACCAAGATTGAACTCTTTGGCCTGAATGCCAAGCGTCACGTCTGGAGGAAACCTGGCACCATCCCTACGGTGAAGCGTGGTGGAAGCATCATGCTGTCGGGATGTTTTTCAGCGGCAGGGACTGGGAGACTAGTCAGGATCGAGGGAAAGATGAACGGAGCAAAGTATAGAGAGCAGAGCGCTCAGGACCTCAGACTGGGGTGAAGGTTCAACTTCCAACACGACCTTAAGCACACGGCCAAGACAATGCAGGTTTGTCTATGAATGACCTTGAGTGACCCAGCCAGAGCCTGGATTTGAACGCAATCGAACCTCTCTGGAGAGACCTGAAAACAGCTATGCAGCAACACTCCCCATCCAACCTGACAGCTTGAGATTATCCGCAGAGGAGAATGGGAAAAAGTCCCCGAATACAGGTGTGCCAAGCTTGTAGCGTTATATCCAAGAAGACTCGAGACTGTAATCGCTGCCAAAAGGTGCTTCAACAAAGTACTGAGTAAATGGTCTGAATACTTATGTACATTTCAGTTTCTGCTTTGTAATTATGGGGTATTGTGTGTAGATTGATGAGGGGGAAAAAACTATTAAATCCATTTTAGAATAAGGCTGCAATGTAACAAAATGTGGAAAAAGTCAAGGGGTCTGAATACTTTCCGAATGCACTGTATATGAGCAAAGTACAGATCTCTCTCTGTACTTTGCTCCTCTTTTTGATTGATAAACTCACAATGAGAAGGAAATGGATAATATATGAGTTAACTATTGATAAACTATAGTTACTTCCTTGTGGTCAGGTGTATATAGCTGCTCCCCTTTCTCCAACAGAACAGAACCTACCAGAGATTCCTTATACATCAGGTAAGTCCACTATAGTCACCTCCGCCTACGTTCTAAAGTACTCAGTCTGACGCTGAATTTGTCTTAAGTCTCTATCTCTCTTTCTCTTTATTTTTCTCAGGAGAGTATCACCATGACGATGTTGACCATATTTCTGCTTCTCAGCGCTGCCTTTACTCTGGGTGATGCAAGTAAGAGAGATATACCTCATAGTTTCCACCATATTTTAAGTGTATTCCTTTTAGTTACAGCGTAGATAAGAGGTGTTTAATGATATGTAGCTAGTAGAGGTATTCTTATCAATGGTTTGATTACCTGTTCACTCATCAGATGCAGTTTGATTATATCATTCTACACGCTAAAGACCACATGAGTATGAATCTTTCCTCTGCCTTTGTCTCTCTTTGTTGTAGGGGATCTGAATGACACAGAGAATCAAATTATTGAGAACCTGATACGCAACCTGCCAATCGGTAAAATGTCTTCCTCAATCCCATATCAACAAGATTTCTGAAACCTGCAGAAAGCTATAATATTGTGTTGGTTTGCTAATGTTAATGGACTGATAATGCACAGATAGCTGTGGTGCTGTGTTCAGTAACATCACTGTTGGAACACACTTTTGACCACTCAGATTGTGTTGTCGGAACTAATAATTTCATCATGATACTGCATGATATCTCTTCCCCCTACAGAGTCTGAGGAGATGGGAGCGAAGGAGAAAGGAGGACTACAAACCAGGAGTTCATCATGCCCACCTGGTTGGCACAGATATGAGACACACTGCTATCACTACGTCCCCATCATGGCCAAATGGCCAGAGGCAGAGGTACCTGTAAATGTCCATATTTAGGGCCAGATTTACTAATTCTAAACATCATAGGATTAGTGTGTTTAACAGGGTTGCTAAACTAAAACTTGACATGCTATTCCTTCTCTTAATATTTAGATACTCATGCAGAAACTTCCCATATGTCTATCATTATTACTTCAATTTAGACTTCCAAATAACCAAACCCAGTCCCAGACATGGATAACACTGGAGGCCCCTAAGGTCTCCACAGAGTTGGATAAAGCTGCATTTAGTTTGTTTGTGCTCTTCATGTGGAACACCTTACGGAGCTCTCTCTAAAATTACATGTCCTGGTCCCACTTTGTCAGTTCAGAGTAAATATTGGAGACATCTATGTGGATAAATGTGTCTGTTGTTCACATGTTTTGTAATGTATATTGTTGGTGTTTGATAGTATTTATGCAGGGCTCATCTGTAAAAGAAACCCCAGTCTCAGTATGACTTACCTGTCAAAATAAAGGTTGTAAAAATAAAAATTTAAATATTCTACCTTTGTGTGATTCTCTCTCTCTTTCTCTCTTCAGCATTACTGTTTGCTATTGGGAGGTAACCTGGCGTCAGTGCACAGCCTCTCCCAGTATAACTTCCTTCAGTCAGTCATCCAAAGTAGTGCCAACGGAGCCCAGCGCACCTGGATTGGAGCCAACGATGCCATCAAGGTCAGAAACACTCTGTTTAACACTCCTGAAACCTATACAGTAAGATGCGTTGATTCTTTTAGAATATAATTATAAATGCCTAGTGGTGCCTTACCCGAAATATAAACTTGTTTTACTCCATTGTTTGTAAACAATGTAATTGTAAACAAACACTGTCGCTTCAAAACGTGGTTAAATCATTTTTATATAATGTATAGTGTCTGCTGGTTACACATCTGCTTGTATGCTCTTTAGGAGGGTCTTTGGCTGTGGAGCGATGGGTCCAGGTTTAGCTACCAGAACTGGGGCAAGGGGCAACCTGATAACTACATCCTAGTTGCTGGGAACGACAACACGAATGGCCGTGAGCATTGTATGGAGATGAACTATGGAGGTACGATGCTGTCGCCAGAGCACTCTCCCTCACGTTATTCATCAAACATTTTGATAGATGTAAAAATACATTTTAAAGGTAATGTGTTCCTTTTTTCGCTACATTTAAACAAAAATATTACCCTCTTTCCCAGGGGACTTCGGGCAGAATGATGCAGCCTGTTGGATGCAAATTCCATTCATGTGTTCCAGAAAGCTGTAATATCGACCGATTGGGAGAGAATTCATGTTCTAACGTTACTCCCCTCATGTTTAGTGCACTTTGAGATTTTTGCTGATTTTAATGTGATTCTATTGCCTTATCTTGATGATTATTGCTAATTATGTAAAGTGACTTTGGGTCTCTTGAAAAGCTCTTAAAATAACATTTCTAAAATGTATTATTATTACATCTGAGAGGCTCTCAGGCGATGGGATTCTTCACTAAAGTCAGTCTGTAATATTTGCTATTGTTCAGTGGTAATTTTGGCAAAACCCCCCAGAGAATTCTCATGGGTGGCTCCAGGGAGGGGGTTGCCTTTGCAGAAGCACCCTCATGAAACAATGTATTAGTATGTATATACATGTAAACCCTTGATTTCAAGCACCCCTTTGCAATGACCGAACCTACCCCTTAGTTAGGCTCTCGGCATATGGGATTATTTTAACCAAGGATGGTGTTGGGTGCTAGATATTGCTGTATATCTGGCCAAATACACTTACTATGAAAAATATGATGTTGAAACGGCTGATTAGATTAAAAGTAACTCTGGGAGCTAACTGGCCTGTCAGCCTTGTGGGTTTCGAGGACTGTAATGAGCTCAGCTGCCACAGTCGAGTTCAGATGCATTTTACTCCGGGCTGAGGCTAGGCCAGATCTGGGCTGGATGGAAGAATGGAAAAACGCACATTTGCTACAGGAGTTCCTCAAACACACAAAGCCAACCAGCGTGCCAGACACCCCTCCCTGCATCCCTGCCGTCAAATCCACTCGTCCCCCTAAAGAGGCAGCTGATATGACTTAAGTGCTCTCCGTCTGGCTGCGTGGTGGAGAGTGGGTTATGGAGACGAGGGGTGCTCCATCTCCCTGCCATGCACTCAGACTGTAGCTGGCTGGAGACATACCTGTTTACTGCACCGTAAAGTAGGGCATGGATGGCAACCATGCCATGGGGGAGGGGGAATAACAAATGGAAAACGCATCATGGTAGTGCAGAATACTGTACCCTGCAGTGTTTCGTAGCTACATGGGTTGATGTTGTGTGTCATACTCATGTGGGTGTTGTCTCAAGAGATGCCTGTATGTATGCTTGCAGGTAGATAGCCTGTAGGTAGATAGCCTACACACCGTTCACTAGAGATTTGACTACTACAGTATGACATTTCTGCTGAGACAAAATATTACATGCATGACAGAGTGCATGCCTGCTTGCACGCAAGTACATATATTGGTAGCCCACATAGAGTACACTTGATTAGTCCTGCCCAGGAGAATCTCCAGAATTATACCAAAATATTACCTCTGATGGAGCGTGGAATTCCACCAGTCACCAGAGGGCGGCAGAGACCGTCCTAGAGACATTAACGACACTCAGGTGTGTCCAATTCACTCATGATTTCCCTGTTAAAAGAGGTGTGTTTTCTGTTGTCCTTTGCAGAAGCTAGAATTGTTTACTGTGGTCGGGTCGGTCGGTCGGTCGGTCGGTCGGTCGGTCGGTCGGTCGGTCGGTCGGTCGGTCGGTCGGTCGGTCGCTGAGTGATTTTTCGAGACTTGTTGTTGTTGGTTCCCCCTACGTGTACTGTGATCCTGCGGCTACTGTTCCTCAGGAAAGTATGTTTATCCTTAACCACTGATTCCTCATCTGGTGTCTTCTCTGCACCTGGGTCCATCCTTATGTCACAGGAATACCAGTTGAAACTAGTTTGGTTTACATTCTGACGTACAGTACCAGTCAAAAGTTTGGACACACCTACTCATTCAATGGTTTTTCTTTATTTTTACTATTTTCTACATTGTATTATAACTCACCTGCAGTCTTTCAAACATTGTTCAATGACAAAGTCATCAAAACTATTAAATAACACATGGAATCATGTAGTAACCAAAAAAGTGTTAAACAAATCAAAATATATTTTGTATTTGAGATTCTTCAAAGTAGCCACTCTTTGCCTTTAATTATTTTTTGATTGAACCTTTATTTAACTAGACAAGTCAGTTGAGAACAAATTCTTATTTACAATGACGGCCTACTCCCGACGACGCTGGGCCAATTGTGCACCGCCCTATGGGACTCACAATCACGGCCGGATGTGATACAGCCTGAATTCAAACCAGGTACTATAGTGACGCCTCTTGTACTGAGATGCAGTGCCTTAGACCGCTGCGCCACTCAGGAGGCCAAGTGCTCAGCATATGTGGGAACTCCTTCAAGACTGTTGGGAAAACATTCCAGGTGAAGCTGGTTGAGAGAATGCCAAGAGTGTGCAAAGATGTTGTTTGAGCCAAATAGCCCATTTGTATTTATATACAACAACCAGAGCATTATTAGTTTAATTATTAGTGCGAAGCCATTATTGGAGATGAATACTCCCCTTGCGGCCAGTGCGGTGGATACAGGAGGAGGAAAGGTTATTTGAGGGAGGAAGTCGGGCCTACAAGGAGGAGTCTTGGTTAGATTAGGGAGCGGTATAGTTTTTTGATCGCACTTGTTCGCACTTACATGATATCTTGAATTTACTTCACACAATAGCTTTTCGATATTGCACTTATAAGTTATTAGAATTAGAGGAATAATAAGGAACATTTTCGAAACCCATCTTCTATATTAGAAAGTTATATGCTTGAACAATGAAGCCACACTGCCATCATCTCTACGAACGTGCAGAAATGCCTGCGGTGAGTGTGTGTCTGAAGCCCATCTCTCGCCAGGGCAGAAAATATACCATTACATTAGTCAAAAAAGTCAGCCGAAGAAAAGCTCCGTTACACATGCTGGATTATTGTTCTTCACCTGGAGCGCACTTGGAACCGGGAGGACAGTTCTCTGGAAAGATTCCAAGTCCTACAATTCTGCAGTCGTAACCACTGAGAATTTATGTACTCATCGGTTCCATACAATTGTATTGTGTTTGGTCAAACAAAGGATGAAAGTGCCGATGGGCGCTAATGTTTGATAAACGGAAATACTAAATACTAAAATACTAAACAAATAAAGGAAAATAATGGAACTAGGTTGCATGTAGAAATAAATATACCGAGTGAGCTAGAGCGCAATCAAAGGATGGAATAAACTGCGCGAATCAAAACATGTGAACGAAAAATTAAGATGACAAAGTGTCATAGTGAATAAAACCCAAACCCAAATCACTGCTATGGCAGAAAATAAAGATCAAGTAAAGTAGGTCAGCTCTATACGTAGAGGAAAACTTGGATGGTGCACACGCAAAATCATCAAAATCCAAGCTTTGCTTGAGGAAGGAAATGTTGAAATTGTGAATGAAGCCGTTGAAATATTTGATTCGATCCTCACTGAATTTAAGGTGCGGTGTGAAAGGAAAACGAGACGATTGATTGGAAAGATGGAAACGTTTGAAGAATTTCTGAACGAGGTGGAAACAATGGAAAAATACTCAACAGGACCCACAAACAATGGTTGCACCAGATGACTATTTTTAATGTGCCATCACAGAGGCCTTCAAAGACTGGATCAAGATGTTCAAGAACATCAAGCGGTTATATTAAAGGAAAAGCATGCACTGGAATTGGAGAAGGCTCGAATGCAGTCAGCCAAGGAGGAAATGGAACTGAAAGCAAAAGTAGCAGCATCAGATGCTAAATTAAAGGTCCTGGAGAGCATTCAAACGGATTCACAAGTCTCTGAAGGGGCCAACCGAGATGGAATGAATGCTTACCTGAAAAAATCCCAGTGCATTTATGGATTTCATAAAGTTAGGTGCTGTTCCAAAAACTTACAGTCCGAATCTTTCTTCTGTAAAGCAGAGGGTCACCAAGCATGTCGTGCAGGTGATGGGGGACTTCATTTTGCAAAGAACACAACAACTCCATGCTGTGCCCTTTTAGCCCTGAGGCACATCCATGCCTACAGAAATCAATTTGGGCAGATGAACACCACTTTTGGCAGGAGCAGAAGGGACAGAGATAAAGGGTTCTAGCGTTCTTCACAAGCCTGATGACGTAATCGCCATCTTCACGGATCCATCGCATGGTCCCCCGATCAGCCCGCTTAGGCATGTCGTTCACCTTTGTCTTTGGAAAGCCCATCCTGTTAGTACGAATGGTGCCACAAGCCCACACATCCAGCTTCCTAAGGTCTGCAAACAGGGTAGGGCTTGTGTAGAAGTTGTCCACAAACAGTTTGTAGCCCTTCCACCGGCAGTTGAAAATCCAATAACTCCATTACAGAGTCATAGCTAAGGCCCCTCCCGGTAGCAAAACTGTTCTTCCCGTCAGAAAAAAAAAATGCATGTGTAGGCACACACAGAATCAGCCAACACAAACAGCTTGTAACCCCACTTAGTTGGTATGTTTCTCATGTATTGTTTGAGGCCAATTCTGGCCTTTGAGGCTACCACCCTCTCATCTATGGACAGGTTCTGGACTGGCTGAAAATAGGTCTTGCAGGCCTCAACAATGTTGGGGTAGAGAGGTTTGATTTTGCAGAGTCTATCAAACGTTGCTGTGCCTCTCTTCTTGTCATTGTCCTCATCAACTTCTGGGTCACTGATATGAAGCACCTGTGAGAGAACCAGAAACCTTTTGCATGACATGACAGTGAGGGGGAAAGGCAGTTGGTAGAGAGATGACTTTTTCCAGTAGTCCCTCAGGGTTTTCAGCTTCACCAGCCCCATGTAGATGACCAGTGAAAGGTAGCAGAAAAGGTCTGACATGGAAATGGGCTTCCATGCTACTTTTTTGTCTGCTTGCTTCTTCGCCCCATACTTATTTGTGTTAGACACGAGCGAATCAACAACTGATGGGGTGAAAAACAGCTGAAAAAGCTGAAGGGGGCTGTACGTTGCAGTCATGTTCAGCTGAGGTCCTGGCTTCCTTTTTGGCCTAAATGTTGGTTGAGGTGGACAGTGTGCCAACGCCCGTCTGTCTCTTTGTTTGTAGGTTGCACACTTCCCCTCCTCCGCTTCTTTGTCAGTCCCTTGACACCTCTAGATGGCCCGGGAGGTGTGGAGCCGGAAACAGCAGGGGTCTGGCTGGATGAACCAGCTTCAGTGGGGGGTGGGCTCCCATTCGGAGTCAGTGGCACTGTGAAAGAAAAAAGTTCAGTTAGAATTGTTTCACGTATGAGCCCTGTATCAACAGGTATAATAAACAGATATATATAGAGTACAGGGAACATAATCATTAGGTTGAAGTGCTGTTCCATTTCACTCTGGCCATTGTTGTGGGCCCTCCCCTCAACAGCCTCAAATAGATTATTTCATGTGGGGATTGGGGTGGCGCGGCAGACACGCATCTCGGCCATGTTCCTTCTAATACAGGAGGAAGCATGGTCGCTGTGTTGAGATGTGTGGGTTTGCTGTTACATTCTACTCCATATACTGTATATAGACACACAGAAACATAGGCTATGGTTCATACACATACATACAAACATACCCCCACCCACAATGTATAGCCATTGTGTACTTTACACATTTCATTACTGATTATATTTATATACGTATATTGCAAATAAAAAATTTAAAATCACGAATAATATTTGATATTATTAATATCAAACAACGGCATTAGCAAGAGAAGAACTTACCGGTCCAAAACGATGTCCTCTCCGTGCAAAAAATAATCTTCCATCTGGGAGTCATAGCTATGCTCGCAAACTGAATCTTCGTCCAGGAGCAACTCTGTCTCACTTTCCCTATCAATTTCTTCTATAATTTTGTGTACATCTGTATATCTAGACTTGGATTTTGCTTTCCCTGACTTAGTCGCCATAATATAAAAATAGCTGAAGATGCGCTTTACCGAAATACTGCTGTGCGTAACAGCACGTGTGGCTCCTTCCAGTATGAATCTTCAATGACGAATGACCCTCTTTACGCCCGAGTTTACTACATGTGCTGGTCTTCCAACACATAAACATTACATATTGCCGTTTACCTCAGCTCATTGGCTATCTACCAAGCTAGATTTCAAGACGATCAGTAGTCATTAGGTTAAAATACAGTCAATCAACGAAACAGTGGTCATATAATTGGTGCACAATGAGGTTATTATCGGTTTCTTTCGGTCAATACGTCCAGCGAAAAGAACCATCATGTTTGGTTTCGTGTTACACACAACCAGTTGATTGCAATGAAACCAAACATGACTGGATAAACGCACATGTAGTGTGTGTATTTACATCGAATGTTTAGTTGAAAGTTGAATGAGACGGAATTCACGACACAAGCGGTACACAAAATGTTTCGTGGTAGGCTATAAAAATGGATTTTATCAAACAAAAGACCAGTCATTGTGTAACAATGTACGAGGCTGTTTCTCGGTCTGAGAACCTTCTAAGAGCCACATACCTCACCACGCACTACCGACTTGAGCTGTAGAACAGGTTTCTAAAGTTGCAGAGCTCTAGGTCTGACGGTTCATTGATAGTTCAAACGAAGGTAACTATTGCAGGCTTTGTGTGTCTGTAAGCCCCACACTGTGTCACTTCATCCTTGCTGTGTGTGTGTGTGAGTTTTTCTTGGAAATCTGATGGGAGACATGACTGATTTACAGTTCATGAGGGCTGCCTAATCACACATATGAAGTTTTGGAAAGATGTGACTTTTTTAACCCTTCGAAACAGCCCCTATGACCCCAATTGAAAGCACTTCCAGTTGGCACAGGAAGCTAAAAGTAAACACATATCCTCATTGGGGTAGGCTTTTACAGAATCCCGAGTTTAAAGTCTTTATACTAAGAATTGACTGATTTAAACAGGGTTGAATGCAGTGATTTTCACAAACTGCAGGTTTGGTTCATCAAACATCTTTAGGGTGAATCTAATCACTTCCGGTTGCTCCAGGAAGCTTAGAATCAACACAGGTAGACCTCATAGTGGCCTGATGAATTGTTATCGAAGACATGTTCATAAGGCCTTCATAACCCGCATAGGCTTCAGGTTGAATTTAGGGGAGCAGGCAATGTATTCCTATGGGGAGAGTAGTCATTGCAAACTGCTTGATGTAAACACCTTCTTTTCACTGTTAAGGGTTAATGCCACACGGTCAAGGTTAGGCTTGCACAAATCGAATTGTGCCTCTAACCCTAACGGTTCTCCCGCTGACACCCAAAAGCACATATAAATTTAGGGCCAGGTTTAATTTTGGACCTACTTTTTTGCACGGTCGCTGCGCTCAGACCGAGCGAGCTACTGTCAAGCGGAGCATCTTGTTGAACTCGGCACAGCCTAGAGATTATGGTAATGCTATTTCAGGCTCTGTGTATCTTTAAGCCCCGCACTGTGTCATTCCATTCTTGCTGTGTGTGTGTGTGAGTTTTTTCTTTGACATATGTTGGGAGAAATGACTGATTTACAGTTCATGAGGGTTGCCTAATCCCACATATGAGGTTTTGGAAAGATCTGACCTGTTTAACCATTCGAAACATCCCCTATGACCCCAGTTTAAGGCACTTCCGGTTGGCACAGGAAGATGAAAGTGAACACAAATCCTCCTTGGGGTAGGCTCTAACAGAATATTGCGTTTTAGTTCTTATCATAAAGACTTGACTGATTTACAGAGGGTTGAATGAGTGTGTGTGATTTCAGAAAATCACAGAAAATCACAGAAATCTCACAGAGCTCCGAAACCCACCTTAACAGATCCGTCTGAACACGCCCCAACTGGATCTGTAACTTTTTTGAAGAAAAAAACACATTTCTTTGACCATCACCAATTGTACATTGTACGATTTCTCGTATATTACAATAGATTTCTATTGATTAGTTTCTTTTTTTCCTGACACCGTAGGTTCATGTACTTTGATGTCAAGTGGTCAAATTAGCATTCTATTTTTGTTATTGACCTTTAATCCCAGAAAATGGCCTTAACTCAAAAAGCGTTGAGGCCTCGACACCATCTGGCTAACAGCCCATTAGTCCAAACCTATGCTCACCAAGTTTCGTCTTCGAAATCTTTTCCGTTTAGGATAAATGGCCATGTCGTGATTGGTGATGTTTTGTACATTTGCAATAAGATTCCATTCGCCATCTGGTGGAATTTACCGGGACAGGGGAAAAATGACAAAGATTTGAACATTTTATAAAACGGAAACCTAATGTCCGAGAGACTCCGTTCGATGACTTCCAGAAGACCTGACCCCGGTGCACGGACCGCCGCCATCGGCAAATTTTACAAACATTCCCAGACGTCTAGTAAGGGACCGTACATTTGCAATATGGAAATTCTCATCGATCATACAGCAAATGCCGAAAAGTGCCCTTCATGTATGCAAGTGTACAAGACTACGGAACTACAAGCTACTTGAGGCTCACAGGCAAAGAAGAAAAGTTTCACATTGCATTTTTGCTAGGCCAGTCCAAAGTGACGCCAATTAAGCAGATGACAACCCCCAGGCTGGAACTCTCAGCACCAACACTAACTGTACAAGTAGATAGCATACTCAGAAAGGAGCTCCAGATTGAACTACAAGACTCTGCTTTCTGGACAGACAGCCAGCCTGTACTGAAATATATTGTTGAAGGAATTCTAAATTCCTCTGTTTTATTTCCCAATCAAAATTAAAACACTCTGTCAATGCATTTAAGGGTTTGTAAGACCCTATATTTTATAAGAATGGACAGAGCCCCGGTCTTAAAAGTCAGGTAACAGCGTTTAATTCAAGAGAGTACTAAGTTCATACACATTTTGCCACGGGTTATAAACTGAAAATGACGTCAGCGTTTTCTAAATGTTCTATCTCTTCTTGACACTGGTAGAGAGGCCCTATAGTTCTCGAGCCTTCCCTCCTCGCCTAAAGCCAAGGTCAGTCAGTGTAGATAGCATTCTAGACAGTCTGGAGATAGTTCATTCATTTGTACCAAGACATTGTTCTAAACTCCTGACTATATTATATACAATTGGGAATGGGAGCAAGATAGAAAATTCATACATGTACAGTACATAATAGCATTTGGACTAGTCAGTCCTGATAGAAATGTATACATAATTAGTCATCATTGATAAAAATCCCCTTAACATATATCAACAACAAGACTACAAGATTCCATACCTTTGTAGTGAACAGAGTCTCTGTGATTCGTGATCTGTCAAGAGGAGAGCAGTGGGAGACACATAAATACAAAACAGAACCCAGCTGACGACGCCTCACGTGGCCTGAACATTGAGACCTTTCTGAATTCAAGATGGCTGGCAGGACCAGAGTTTTTGGAGAAACCAGAAACACAATGGCCAAAGAATCCATAACTGGGCTCTATCCCTCAGGACAACCCCGAAGTAAGAATGTCACTGTAAATAGTGTGCGCGTGACAGAGGAGAGGTCAACTAGCAAGCTGATCGAGCACTATTCGACATGGAACAGCCTCAAGACGGCCTTTGCTTGGATGCTGGAGCTAAGAGGACTGCTGCTCCGATCAAGCCAGAACAGAAAGGTTTGAATTACCCGCTCGACCCAGCTCAAGCTGTCTGTCAAAACAGAAAGCCTGACTGTGGAGGACATGGGGGAAGCTGAGAAAGCAATTATCTGCTATGAGCAGAAGCAGCACCTTGAGATAGAGAGACAATATGCTAAAGGCTTCGGTAAGATGGACCCAGTCATGGACAAAAGCCTGCTTAGTATAGAAGGGCAGATAAGTAAAGGATCCATGCCTATGGAGCTGAAGAACCCCATGATACTGCCAAAAGATTCCCACATCTCCAAACTTATCCTACAACAGATTCATGAGCAGGTTGGTCATTGTGGGAGGGGCCATATGCTGTCCAGACTTAGCCAACGCTTTTGGATGCCCTGTGCCAATTCATTGGCAAGAAAGATCATCAAGAGCTGTGTCATGTAGGTGTATGCAAGCCAAAGCTGGAGAACAAAAGATGGCTGACCTTCCACAGGACCGTGTGACCCCAAAGTTTGTGGGTGCACAAGGGGAGCTAGCAGAGGCTCTAAAGGAACTGGATCACAAGAAGATCCAAAACACATTACGGAACATTGGAGTAAAATGGTCGTTCAATCCTCCCTCAGGAGCCTATCATGGAGCAGTATGGGAAAGGCTGATTCGGCAAGTGAAGAAGATTCTAGCATCAACCCTCAAGGAACAAGCACCAGATGACGAGGCGTTGCAAACAGCTCCGTGCGAGGTCGAGGCAATCATAAATGACAGGCCATTAACAATGGTGACCAACGACCACAACGACCTTGGTCCTCTCACTCCTAATCACCTGCTTCTACTGAGGTCAAAACCCATCATAACCCCCGGGCTATTCCAGAGAGGAGACCTGTACTCCAGGAGAAGGTGGAGGAAAGTGCAGCACATTGCCAACCTGGGTTAGGGAATATCTCCCATTGATGCAGGAAAGGAGCAAGTGGAATAACCATAGGAGAAATGTCACTCCTGGAGACCTGGTCGTCATCATGGATGCTCCAACAAACTCATGGTTAATGGGACGCGTGGTGAAGGCCCTGCCATGGACTAAAGGCCTAGTCCAAAGTGTCTTAGTTAAGACAACGACTAGCATTTTAGCCAGGCCCATCACCAAGCTCTGTCTGCTCATTTGGGTAGACTAAGCCTATGAAAAAAGCCTGATGTTGAGCTCCAACCTACATCTGTAACAAGTGGGCTGAGTGTCTGGAAGCAAGTTCAGGGAGAGAGTGTTTTATTAAATAAATTAAACAATAAACATGTACCACAAACAATGCACCGACATGAAAACAGAGTCAATAACACCTGAGGAAAGAACCAAGGGGACTGACAGATGATAATCAAGGAGGTGATGAAGTTCAGGTGAGTGTCATGAGGCGCAGGCGTGCGAGACGATGGTGACAGGTGTGCAGGATAATCAGCAGCCTGATGACCTAGAGGCCTGCAACCCAAGATGTCGGGCTCATGAACTATGGATTTTTCACCGACATGCACCCACATACAACCATACATCTAGGTCTATATAGGACCTTAGTTGTGAATTACAATTACACTCTGATGCAATATCATTTTTGTTGTTATGGGCTCTACCTGAAATATTTTAGGTAATCGATTATACATTTTGTGCATTTTACAATTAGGGGCCGGAATGGGGGAGCCAAAGAGCCAATTTGTATACAATAACCGGAGGATTATTAGTTGAATTATTAGTGCGAAGCCATTATTGGAGATTAATACCCCCCTTTGCGGCCGGCGCCCTCCTTATTGCACTTATAAGTTATTAGAATTAGAGGAATTTTAAGGAACATTTTCGTTTTCCCATCTTTTATATAAGAAGGTCTGTAAGTTTTATATGCTTGAACGAGGAAGCATCCTTTTGTTTGTAAACTTGCAATCCGAAGTGCCACTCTGCCATCATCTCTACGGACATGCAGTAAAGCCTGTGGTGGGTGTGTGTCCGAAATAGCCCCTCTCTCGACAGGGCAGTGGTCATATTTATTGGATGGAATTGAGAAAATATCCCATTACAGCTGTCATCAAGGCAAAGTGTGGCTACTTTTAAGAATCTCAAATACAAAATAGATTTTGATTTGTTTAACACTTGTGGTTACTACATGATTACATATGTGTTATTTCATAGTTATGATGTTTTTACATATGATTCCACAGGTGTGTCCAAATGTTTGACTGCTACTGTATATCCAGTGTGAACGGTATGGGTTAAGATACCAGGCAGACCCAGACCTAAATGATGCAGAAAACTGGTTTATTTCCCAGATTTACCCGTGCTTCATCATTGGAGCACATTAGCTCATTCCTGGGCATCAGTGCTCCCCAAGAGGCCCCCACTGCTTGTTTGATTGTAGCCTCACTGCTGGCTTGTGATGTGGGCCAGGCCTGAATGGAAGGATGGAGGGAGGAGGGGAGGGCGGTGAATCAGTTGCCCACAGCTGTGAAAATCTAAAAATCAGGCTGGACCCTGGTGCTGGGTTGGGAAGAGTGAGGGGAGGAGTCTCTCTCTCTCTTTCATTCTTGCTCTCTCTCTCTTGCTTTCTCTCTCCCTCTCTATCTGTTTGTGTGAGAGGGAGAGAGAATAGACACACAAACATGAAAGTATATACAGAGACACACACACACGTCCTCAGCAGCATCATCGCCTGGCTGGGTGGAGGATATAAAAGCCTGCACGGTCCCTACCCTGCTGTAGAGAGGCAGAACTCCCTTGCTGTTGGGCAATTGGGCAATGGAATGGAATAGCCTAAAGTAGATGTGTGTGTGTGTGTGTGAAACGCAAATATGCAACAAACAGAAAAAGTAAGACACAAGTACGGAACAGACATACCCACATTTCCCATGAGAATATCTGTCCTCCTCCATGGCATGCAGTGTGGGGACATTCCAGGGCTCATCTCATTTGTGTCCTTGCAGTGACTGCTGAGAGAGAGAGAGACTGCCTGCTGAGAGAGAAAAAGAGGGGGGGTGGGGGGGACAAGAGAGCCAGGGAATGAAAAAGGCGGCTGAGACCGAGACTGTATTTTGTGGCGAGGCACAAACACACTGATGATGCATGGGGGCAAGAGACCTGTTATTGCTCCAGCTGTTCCATTTGGATGAAGAATATGTTTCATGGGACGTGTGAATGGACTATAAAACAGGGAAACAGTCTTGGGTGTGAAAACATTGTGTTAACGAGGTCCACTTCCATTCATTCGCGGTAAAAAGGGCATTCTTATAACCTGCACCTCTCTAGATGGATGACTCTCCAGGAAGAACCTCTCACACTGTGCTGCCATTATTATTGTCATGATGAACAATGTAGTGCCAAAGCAGAACAACGCCCTCTGTGGGTCTGGAAGGTCCATGTAAAAATCCCCTTCATATGAATATATGACCTAATGGACCATGAAAACTATTTATTCCCAACTATTAACATTACATAAAGACGGTAGAATGTCCATCACTAAAATGTTTTGAGGGAACTTTCCCACATTCTTTTAATGAAGAATGAAGAGCATTTGATGAGTATGGTCTTAGATGCTTAATGAGTATGAACTGGACTGTGAATAGGTTGATGTGAAGCAGGATGAATTCTCGTACATCACCCTTCGTTCTAGACCAGGGTTTTAGTCATTAGGGCACACTGTAGCAAACCATTTAAAAATGAAAACAAGTGGTTCCTGTTGGTAGTCCCTCCCTGCTCCCTGTTTCAGTCTGTGTTCTTCCGTTTGGAGCCTAATTAACACGACCCTTGCTGCTTCGCATGACCAGCCCCTGTTGCTAAGCAGCCAGTTCAGGTCGAGGTATTTTAATGGCTAATACTAGATCACCCATATTCTAATTACATTTACATGGGCTGGAGAAGCGGCATCCACCGCTAAAATGATATCCTGCATATTCAATACATTGACTGAATGCGCACATGTAATGACTCCAATATGACATACATTCAGCATTCATGTTTGAAAGGATGGATGCAGCTGGGCCTGGGAGACCTTGAAATATAATGTATATAACAGTACATAAAAATCTCTTTCAGCTCTAGGGCATCATTGTAGTCGCTACGGTATGAAATGGTTAAAGCTCAATGTTTAATCTCTCTACCGTCATATCTAAGCCAATACGACACCAGTGTCGATGAAGATTCCCAAATCAACTTGATTAGATGTACACAACACACTCCCTGCCTCTCCTCATGACTGTCCTGCTGTTACCGAGAACCACTATACCGGATTTTTGACACGGCCATTAGCATTAGGGTAGTCAGATACATTTTTCGCCTAAACCTATCTCAAATTTAAGATGTCGGATTACAATGAGGCTACAGCTTCCATTAGGTGACCATTATACTTAGATACATTTGGACTGGATACGTTTGTAGGTGCAACAGTTTTGATTGAATTCACAATGTATTCAAAGTTTGTGTACATTTCTGCCCAATAAAATCCAAGGATGTGCTGCTACCTTTTCAGCTGAATCTCAGAGTTCTAAAACCAGTCAAGTAAATCAGTAGCAGCTAGCCAGTAGAAAGCCTGCAGCGCAAGCTAGCTAACACCAGTTGGATGAGAAGCAAAAGAAAATAGGTAGGTAGGTAGGTATATTCCGTAATGGAAGGTTTTCATATGGCTGAAGAAAGTCATCTGTGCAAACTGCTGACCTGGATGTAATCAGAGCACAGACAAAGAAGCTAGTGAACATCCTTGGCTACTATTATAGCCAGTTAACGTTAGATACACCAAACTTTGGGCATTTGGGGAAACTGCCACGCTGCTAATTATAATACATGCACACACCAGACAGACACATTGCTGTTAGAAGATCCAGAGCCAATTCTAGCCCTTACCTTATGCATTAATTCAGTTCACTCCCTCCTCTGTTATAATCCAAATTCACGCTGACTGATCAACACAGTGTCAGGTTACTTTTCAATGTGTTCCCGAAGTCTCTATCCACAAGTAAAAACTAGCATGGGTGCAAGATGCACACAAATTGCGTCTAGGTAAAACAACAACAACATCATAATGATCATTGCTTTCCTGCGTGATGTGTACATCTAAAAGAAAACGCCATGCTTGCTAACACATAAACGCCATGCTTTGCTAACACATAAACGCCATGCTTTGCTAACACATAAACGCCATGCTTTGCTAACACATAAACGCCATGCTTTGCTAACACATAAACGCCATGCTTTGCTAACACATAAACGCCATGCTTTGCTAACACATAAACGCCATGCTTTGCTAACACATAAACGCCATGCTTTGCTAACACATAAACGCCATGCTTGCTAACACATAAAGCTTAGAGAGGATCTCAAAACTAAGTTAAATACTGTTGAAGTAACATGGCTACAGGTTCATCTGCCTCACCTAAAGCCCATTCTTGTGGGAAGCTGCTATAGAACACCAAGCGCTTACAGTCAGTATCTGGATAACAATGCTTGATAATGGATGTGATATGAACAGAGAGGTATATTTTCTGGGTGATTTTAAATATTGACTTGCTTTCATTAAGATGCCCACTCATGAAAGAGCTTCAAACTGTAACCAGTGCCTGCAACCTGAATCAGGTTATCAGTCAACCTACCAGAGTAGTTGCAAACAGCACAGGAATGAAATCATCAACATATATTGATCACATCTTTACAAATGCTGCAAAAAAAAAAGCTAATGGTGCAGAAATTTGCTTGAAAGTAGTATCCAGATCCATCAGATGTAGTGATCACAATATAGTAGCCATATGTAGGAAAACCAAAGTTCCCAAGGCTGGGCCTAATATAGTGTATAAGAGGTCATACAATACGTTTTTAGAGATTCCTATGTTGTTGCGGTAAAGAATATTTGTTGGTCCGTGTTGTGTAATGAGGAGCAAACAGACACTGCACTTGACACATTTATAAAATTGCTTATTCCAGTTACTAATAAGCATGCACTCATTAAGAAAATGACTGTAAAAAATGTTAAATCCCCGTGGATTGATGAATTTTATGGTTGAGAGTGATGAGGCAAAAGGAATGGCAAATACATCTGGCTGCACAACCGATTGGCAAAAGTATTGCAATTTGAGAAATCATGTGACTAAACTGAATAAAAAGAAGAAGAAACTGCACTATCAAACAAAGATAAATTACATAAAGAATACACATGGATTTTGTATTGTAGATATGTGGTAGTGGTGGAGTAGGGGCCTGAGGGCACAAAGTGTGTTGTGAAACATATTAATGTATTGTAATGATTTTAACATTGTATAACTGCCTTAATTTTCCTGGACCCCAGGAAGAGTAACTGCTGCCTTGGCAGCAGCTAATGGGGATCCACTTTTAACACGTCAACTGTTTTAGACTTTTTTTAAACACGCAAATAAATAAACATTCAAACAGTACTGAGTGAATGAACAACAAAACATTTTGGAGTGAAAGCTGTCATCACCAGTGTCAAGTTGACATACATCTAACAGAGTTCTTAGTGAAACAGTCAGCGTCACCACCCTGGGATTTGAATGTCCTGGGTTTTCCTACCGGAGGGGACATTTTGACCATTCTCTTTTTTGAATGGACACACACACAGGGTGAGGCCTAAGGGGTTTTAATAAATGAGCATCCACCAGTGGGTCTTGCGGTGGGTATACAGAGATTACCAGTTTACAGAAGATTATAGAGTGCAGTGACGTGTCCTTTTGGTGGCAAATCTGACGGCCGAATGGTAAAGCACATCTAGCCGCTCGAGAGCACTCTTACCTGCCAATCTATAAATTACGTCTCCATAATCTAACATGGGTAGGATGGTCATCTGAATCAGGGTTAGTTTGGTAGCTAGGGTGAAAGAGGAGCGATTGCGATAGAGGAAATAAAGTCTAGATTTAACTTTAGCCTGCAACTTTGATATATGCTGAGAGAAGGACAATGTACCGTCTAGCCATACCCCCCAAGTACTTGTATGAGGTGACTACCTCAAGATCTAAACCCTCAGAGGTAGTAATCACACCTATGGGGAGAGGGGCCTTCTTCTTACCAAACCACAATACCATTGTTTTGGAAGTGTTCAGAACAAGGTTAAAAGGGCAGAGAAAGCTTTGATGTAGAGTGTTTAACACAAAATCCAGGGAGGGGCAGGCTGAGTATAAAACTGTATTATCTGCATATAAATGGATGAGAGAGCTTCCTACTGCCTGATCTATGTTGTTGATGTAAATTGAGAAGAGCGTGGGGCCTAGGATCGAGCCTTGGGGTACACCCTCGGTGAAAGGCAGTGGCTGAGACAGCAAATGTTCTGACTTTATCCACTGCACTCTTTGAGAGAGGTATTTAGCAAACCAGGCCAAAGACCCCCCCAGAGACACCAATACTCCTTAGCCGGCCCACAAGAATGGAATGGTCTACCGTATCAAAAGCTTTGGCCAAGTCAATAAAAATTGCAGCACAACATTGCTTAGAATCAAAGGTAATGAGGACCTTTAAAGTTGCAGTGACACATCCATGACCTGAGCAGGATCCAGATTGCATACCAGAGATAATACTATAGACATCAAGAAAGACAGTTGATTATTAACACTTTTTATAAACAGGGCAAAATAGAAATAGGCCTATAACAGAATCAGCTTGATCTCCCCCTTTAAATAATGGACGAACCGTGGATGCCTTCCAAGCAATGGGAACCTTCCCAGAGAGGAGAAACAGGTTAAAAAGGTCAGAGATAGGCTTAACGATTATAGGGGTAGCAACCTTAAAACCTCTTAAGGATCTGCCCCTTATTTTTCAATAATCGCCTAAAATGACATACCCAAATCTAACTGCCTGTAGCTCAGGCCCTGAAGCAAGGATATGCATCTTACTGGTACCATTTGAATGGAAACACGTTGAAATGTGAGAGGAATGTATGAGAATATAACACAATAGATTTGGTAAAAGATAATACAAAGAAAAATCCAACCCTTCTTTTATATTTTTTTGTACCATCATCTTTGAATTGCAAGAGAAAGGCCATAATGTATTATTCCAGCCAATGTGCAATTTAATGTTGGCCATTAGATGGCAGCAGTGTATACTGATCCAATGAACCATTGCATTTCTGTTCCAAATTTTGTATCAAGACTGCCCAAATGTAACTAATTTGTTTATTCATATCTTTTCATGTTCAAAAGTATTGTGCACTCTCCTCAAAAATAGCATGGTATTCTTTCACTGTAATAGCTTCTATGAATTGGACAGTGTAGTTATGTTCTGGTTTCTTACAACCTCATGCTCATCGGATTAGCCTACGTTAGCTCAACTGTCCCGTGGAAGGGACACCGATCCCGAATAAGTTTTAAAGAAGAAAGGTTCTAAACCATCTGACCCAGATGTTTTTTGGGGTCAAGTTTAAGGAGCTCCTTTAGCACCTCAGACTCAGTGACCGCCTGCGGGAAGAAACTTTGTTATAGGGTAGGGGGAAAAGAGGGAGTAGCATCAGGGCAAGTCTCATTAGAAGGGCTGCGAAAATGTCAAATAGGAATCCTGACTTAATAATGAAGTGGTGATTAAAAAGCTCAGCCATGTGCTTCTTGTCAGTAACAACCACATCATCAACTTTAACGAGCATGGGCAGCTGTGAGGAGGAGGGTTTATTCTCCAGGTCTTTAATAATTTTCCAGAACTTCTTGGGTGTCATGACTCTCCTGTGAGGATCCAAAAGATCAGGTTACAGTGGATCAGCTCTACAGAGCTCTCTCTCCCGCAGATGGGGAAAGGGATGGATGTGGGGTTTCTATGACACCTTACATCGACCGTAAACCATAGGCATCAGACGATTCCTTTTGTGGCCTAGTTTGGGTGATCGGAATGTCTTTGTGTCTTATGGAGGGAATTTGCCATGCAAAAACTTCAAGATCAAACAATGGACATTGAAACAATATTTCTAACATAAAGAATGTTGATGAGCGATGGAATATGGGAAATTAATGGCTATTTTGTGATGTCATTAAAATTATCAGAAATCTAAATGTTGTAAAAAATTATGATTAAATATGAAACTATTTTTTTAAAGATAGAAATGTGATTTTAGCCTTCTAAATAAGATAATGGCTTTTCATATGAACCTGGGCCCAGTCAGTAACCACGCCCACATGAGCACAGACATTGTGTCAATAGGACGGTACGCCCTCCAAGACCAGAGTGCTTAGAAGAAGTCGCTGAGAATTTAATTACAGACCAGAGAATGTGAGGATGTGGTCCACACGTTGAAATGGTTAAAACTACAAGACCAAAAAATGGTAAGACCCTCTGAAACTCTCGACGAGTCACAGTCTGCACAGTCTGTAATGTAGTCTAGAACAATCTGACCATAGACAAGAGGGAAGAACAGATGCCTCTCACCACTGTGTGGGACACCTGAAGTATCCATTTTAAAAGAACACTCCAAGACAAAGAAGGCTACAACTAAGAATTACATTGTGACCTCTGGTGGATAACCAGAGTCTTACATCGATCTACTCCCCATTGACCAGGCCTGGGAAAGGGCTGGCCCGGAGGCTGTATGCGGCCAGCGACCTGATTCAATACGGCCCGGGGAATCATGCTCAGATCACATAAAGAATTTGCCATAGTGAAGTTTAGAAAATAATATTTGTTATTGAAATTAAAAGACCAATGAATACTCACCTATGTGTAATGCTTGTGGGACATATATTATGAAGGCACATATAAATAACAACTGCACTAGGACAGACAGTGACTGACAGGCTGAGACACACGTCACAGTTCCAAATTGTAGCTAGCTAGAAATTACGCAAAACTGAGTTTTCAAAGATTTCAAAGAAAAGGAAAGTAGACAATGAATGTAGGGTGTTCCAGCAATAGTGGACATCAAAATATTCCTTTATTGAGGTATCAGAGAAAGCTGTGTGCTTAGTGTGAAAAGAGAGCATCGCTGTCTTGAAAGAATACAACTTGTCCCGACACTTCCAGACGAAATATGCAGAGAAATATAGGAATATGTCTTCAGAGCAAAGGGCAAGTGCATTGAAATAGTTGCATTCTCAGTTGCAAAAGCAGCAAGGACTTTTCACAAAACTGCATTCAGCAAACGATGGAATTGTGAGAGCTAGCTATGTACTGTCCCACAAAATTGCTAAACATAGCAAGCCATTCGCTGAGGGTAAATTCATAAAATAATGTTTAATTGATTCTGTTTGAAAATGTTTCCTTGTCAAGACGAACAGTGACACGGCGTGTTGAGGACGTCGCAGAGAATATGAAACAACAGTTGAACGGCAAGGTACAGGATTTCACCTATTTCTCCTTGACCCTGGTTGAGAGCAGTGATGCATGTGACACAGCACAGTTGTTGATATTCTTACGCGGCATAACCCCAGACTGAAATTACAGAGGAGCTTGCTTCAGCGCAATGAATGAAGAGCACATACCACAGGGAAATATTTATTGGACGAGGTTAATAAGTGTGTGGCAAAGCTAGGACTGAGTTTTGAAAATGTATCCAGTGTAACCACTGATGGATGCTCAAACTTAACAGGAAAAAACATTGTCCTTTAGAAAAAGATACAAGATGAAGTAGCCGAGCTGAACCCAGATCAGAAATTGATTTTCCCACATTGCATTATTCATCAGGAGATGCTCTGTAAATGTGTTCTGAAAATGAGCCATGTTGTGGATACAGTCGTCACTAAAGTGGTAAACTTCATAACAGCAAAATCTTTAAACCACAGGCAGTTTGTCTCGCTGTTGGAAGAGACAGAATCAGGTCACGCAGATCTCCCCTACCACACAAACGTGAGATGGCTGAGTTTGAGGAAGATGCTTAAAAGTGTGTGGGACCTGTCGGAGATTGCTGAATTTTTGCAAATGAAAGGAAAATATGTGGATTTCCTGCAAGATAAAGAATGGTTGGCTGATTTTGCCTTCACCGTGGACATCATGGCCCTCATTAATTAACTGAATTACAAACTACAAAGCAAGGGCATTTTTGCACATCAGATTTACAGCCTTGTCAAAGCCTTCAAGGGAAATTACTCCTCCTGACCTGCCAAGTAGAAGCCAACAATCTCACCCACCTTCCGACACAACTAGTCTGTTCCCTATCAGATGACCAACGGGAGAAGTATACCTCGCTGCTGCGTGCTTTGAAAGGTGAGTTTTCTCATCGTTTTGAGGATTTCAAAATGTTGGAAAATTACATGCTGTTGGTTTCCTCTCCTTTCAGGTTCAATGTGGATAACGCTCCCATTGACCTGCAACTTGAGCTTATTGATCGTCAGTCTGATGCAGTGATTGGAGAACTATTCAACACAGTGACACTGACGAGGTTCTATGCATCTCTCAATGAACAAAATTGTCCAATTATTATGAGTCAAGCTCAGAAGATGTTTGTACTGTTTGGGTCAACCTATGTATGTGAACAGACATTTTCAGTGATTAAATATAACAACTCAAGGCACGGATCATCTCTTACTGACTCTCACCTCTCAGCAATCCTGCACAGAGCGACATCAGAAACTATACCTGACTTCACTGCTCTAGTCAATGCCCATCAGAGACTTCACTCCTCACTGATTGAGTAGTTTAAATGTAATGTTGAGCTTTCACACTTTCTTGTGTTTTTGTGCAGACCCGTTAATAAGAGTTCTGTCCGTGGTGCTGAATTCACAGTGTACTTTTCCCTCCGTGTAGTTCATTGCATGTTTAATAATGAAAATGCCCACCAAAAGGAGAACGTGGATGTGGATTATTTCTGTTCATGTTTAAATAAAGTCAAAAAAGTAGCATATCTGGACGTGATTTACAGTGTCAACAAAGTCATACACATTATGTATAATCCTGTAATATGATTCTGGCTATATACAAATATGTTTTGATATGACCCTCCATGGAAAATAATTGCCCAGGCCTGAAGTAGATGGTCTGAATACTTATGTAAATCTGATATTTAAGTTTTGTATTTTTAAAACATCTTCAAAAATGTTTAAAAAAATATATATATATTTCCTTTGACATTATGGGGTATTGTGTGTAGATTGATGAAGGAAAAACAACAATTTAGGCTGTCACGTAACAAAATGACGAACACTTCAAAGCAGAGAGGAGCTTTTGATTTGTCAGGATTAGAGAAAGGCAACCCCTAACTGACATGATCAAATGTACTTTACACCATCATCTCTAGTGGAGGTTGAAAGGCAGAGCAGTAGGTAAGAGGCAAGGGGCAATCACATCTCTCATATTTACACTACTGAAATGGGTACAATGTTTTCAAACACATGAATTTACCAGGAACACATTCAATCCAGTGTCAGGTGTAAATGGACTGTCTTTAGAGCTTTTTGAGAATCACGACGAAACAAAAGGCAGGTCCTTGTGAGCCACATGCAGAGATTGCCTGTTGGTATATTTTCTTTGTTGACTTGTCAAATATGTTTACCACACAGACAAATTGAAGTTGTGACATCAGGGACCCACTATATTACCCAAGGGCCTTTTGTATTCTGAGGTCTCACCACTGTGAAAAGCTTTCCATCGATTGGCAACAAACTAGCAGAGAGGATTTAGTACTCAGGAGAAACACAGCACAAGCCATTTCCCTGGATTGAATATTCAAACAGTTCTTTTTTGTTTAGGGGCAGATCGAAATTCACTGGGGGACTGGTGGCCCAAAATAGGGGAGGGTTGTCCAACTTTTTTTTTCCTTTGGGGAGGGTTCTGTGATTTTCTGGGGGGCACAGGGAAGGGTTGTGCGCTTTTTCCCTGGTTTACATTTGCTCTTCTGCTCGTATTTTCCCTACAAAAATGTCTTGACTTACATTTGATATCACCCTTATAAAGTTTTGACACGATTGTGGTATGGTGTGGCTATCATTACGCTTTAGTTACTGCAGGCCTTTGATATGAAGGCAGTACGCCCCGGCGTAAAACAGTTTCAGGTCTACCATAGTTATTCACATTAATATAATGTTATAACAAACTACCCTCTTTCTGTACGTCTGTATCTGTATAGCAGATGCTGTAGCCATCTGACATAAAGTAATTATTGTCGGTGTCATGGCAAGCCACTGGCATATATCTATCTCTCTGGGGCTAGGCCAAAGCTTCTCTTCCTTTTATATTGGCTTTATTCACAATATATACAAAAATAGGTGGACAGTCAGCACAATAACTGTTCGTTGGGAGCTTGATGAAAATGGGTTTCAATGGCCGAACAGCCACCCACAAGCATAATATCACCATGCGCAATGCCAAGCATTGGCTGGAGTGGTGTCAATCTCGCTGCCATTGGACCCTGGAGCAGTGGAATCGCGTTCTCTGGAGTGATGAATCACCCTTCACCATCTGGGAGTCTGATGGACAATTCTGGGTTTGGTGGATGCCAGAAGAACGCTACTGTAAGGGTCCTGTGTTTAGCTGGCGTAGAGTGTCAGGCGCAGGACAGAAAATATGAGTAATCAACGTATTTTTACTCAAAATGAGAAATGTATAAAGTATCATACGAGCACACAATTACGGACTGAAAATACAATAAACAATCACTCACAAACAAACATGGGGAACAAAGGGTTACATAATAAACAGGTAATTGGGTGAGTGAAACCAGGTGTGTAAGACTAAGACCAAACAAATGGAAAATGAAAAGTGGATCGGCGGTGGCGAGAAGGCCGGTGACGTCGACCGCCGAACGCCGCCCGAACAAGGATAGGGACCAACTTCGGCGGAAGTCGTGACAGCTACCTGCCCCAATGCATAGTGCCAACTGTAAAGTTGGAGGCACATCATGGTTCACCAGCAGTCCCAAACATCTAAAGAATAAGCTACGAGTCAAACAAGCTTGTAAAAATTGCACTTAAACTCCCCCCTTATACTCATCTGGAGGTTGAGCATTTTTTCGTCTCTCTCTCTGTAATGTGTCTGTATCTAATGTCAACCCCAATATTGAAGTGCCTGAAGTCGGGAAAGCTTTGTTTATTGGTTGTGTGGCACAGAAACCAGTTGGTGGAAAATTTGTTGCATGTATTTTATACAATTATAAATATGTCATAACATTTTAGTAAATCTGATTTCCCCCTAACTGATCATTGGCTGTAGCCAGCTCTGATCATAGTGTAGTGAAACATGTAGGGAGAGTGAGCTCATGTTTGGTGGTCGGTGAACCTTCAACTTTATGGCCCGTAGCCCTGCGTGGCACCGACTGCGCAACAAAAGCATGCTGAAGTGGCAAAACACAGTCTCTCTACACTTATTGCTATTTGTAGTTGTAAATATTATTATGAGTTCATTCTATGAGGAGGGAGGGTGTTCAATTTATTTTACAGTACACCCCCCCTCCCCCTAAAAAAAAGTTGAAAATATTTTTTAGGGGGAGGGGGAGGTGCATTTTTCTTATGACACCTTGAGTTGGACCAGCCCCCCCCCCCCCCCCCCCCCAGTAAAGTTAATTCTGTCCCTTATCATCTCTAAAAAGCCCTTGTGTTGCACCGGGCTATAGGCAAACATATACATTGGATGACAATATGAATTAAAGGAAACATTTGATGCACTGTAGGCCTCTATTGAAATCCAATGGAGTCAACTGTCAAGACATATCGCCTCAACACGGAATGACTCTCATTAGTTGATAACACAACCAAGAGTTAACCTCGAATAACCACAGTGTGTTTGTTTTATCGATTTGCAGGAGTGTGTGCATGCATCCGTCCTTGCATGTTTGTGCATGTGCATGTATTTGTGTGCAAGGATGCCTGCATCTTTACCTGTGTGTGTGTGTGTGTGTGTGTGTGTGTGTGTGTGTGTGTGTGTGTGTGTTTGTCCCAGCATCCCACTCAGCATTATATGTGTGGTCCCTGTCACATTAGCATTATTGATATGTGTGCTGTGTGCAGCATTACAGAGAATGAAGTGGCTGACTAACTTAAGCTGTCAGTGCTCTAATTAAAACAACTCTCTCTCAGGCTGATGTAGGAGCAATGGAAAGCTGCTAATTAAATACCGAAATGCCACTTTCTGGACTTAAGGATTTCTTTAAGGTTAACAGTGTCAAAACATGTTTTTTAAAATCCGGTTTGGAAGTGTTGGGTTCTAACTTGAAGTATTGAAATATCCTTATTCATGTTACCATATTAGAACTGGCTGTATGCAAATCTACTGAGTGAGAAGGTTTACATTTTGTCAGAACATGTTATTGTCAAATCTCATGCATCCTATGGAGAGAGGCAAAGAGTAACAGTCTGGTTTCAGTCACTGATAAGGTCAGATAGCTGCAGATTAGGGAGGAGTGAGGAATGTGGTCAGGTCAGATGAAGTGAGAAGAAACAGTCCTATGACATACACACATAGGAGGCAGTGTCATGACAACACCCATGAGAGGAACCACTTAAGTTCCTGCCTAGCAACAGAAATGTATCAGCTGTCTAGGAGTTGACTCCGCACAGTAGAGGCTATATGTACTTGTGTTAACATGTCTTTGTCTTTCAGCTGTTGGGCCCAGTGGGTGAAGACATTTGGTTTGAGCCTTTACCTAGCATTCCGTTTGAGTTTTTACTTTGTCAGAACCTAACAGAAGGATTTGTATTGAACCACTTTTATGAAACAAACACCTCGCAGTGTGAGATTAATTAATTTAGTCTTTCCCCAAAAAATTATTAATGATGACATCGTTTGCGGCAACACGTTTAGGGCCACCATCGCTCCCCTACCGTCTGAAGTTTTCCTGCTTCAAACCAAACCCTTGTTTGTCAATCTTCTTCTGGCTCTCACCTTGTAGCCCTTGTGAGCCCTGTAGTCACACTCTCCCTCAGAGTTTCTCTGAGTGAAGGGGACTCTTGCCACTCTCAGGGTCTTCGGAGCTGGTCTGTGCCACAGGGAGGGGATTTCCTATTTGTTGCATCAATGGTTCGGGCTGAACTGAGAGAAGAGGAGGAGGAAAGGAGAGGAGAAGAGCAGAGGAGGGGAGGACAGGGGCCCTCCAGGACTAGCAGTGTCCCTGACCTTCAGGAACTTTATTGGCTTTCACAAATGGCTCTGCAGGGTGTCGTCTCCAGCAAGCCTCAGCCACTACTGGCCCGATGCCACCTCCACCACCACCACTAACCCCTTTAATGATTACAGCTATAGGCCCGGTTTGTCATATCTGAAGCGGAGCTGAGACCATTATAATGTGGACGCAGCACTTTTCTGTGCATCTTGCAGACATTGAGCAAATACAGAACCTTGCTGTATAAATGTTATTGTTGGAATAAAATATTGGGTTTGGGAACCTAGAAGTCCGGACAGATCTAGGAATAATTGTCCTATGCTGCAGTAAAAAGCTGTCAGTTCTCTCTCACCAGGGAGTTTAGCTGGACACAAAATTTTCACTTCACTTCAAATTAAATACCGAAAGGCCACTTTCTAGACTTAAGGATTTCTTTAAGGTTAACAGTGTCAAAACAGTTTTTTTTAAATCCTGTTTAGAAGTCCCTCTTTCCTTAACATGTTGTGGTGGAAATTCAACACCAGGACACATTAAGTAAATAATAAATGAATCACTATTTTGTATCAGTTAACTGGAGAGGTTACAACAAACACACATACAAAGTAAAAGTCTGCTACCAGCTCCGCCAGGGTGGTCCCTTCAGTCCTCTTATTTACTGCTACGCCAAAAACCTACATAGGCATGGTTCATAGTGTTTGTTCCTACAGGTGACTGGCTGTTATCGTGCAGGCTACTTTTCCCAAGAAACTGAGTAATGTCTCCTATCTTAACTTCAAGAACATATATATAACGTATATCTGGCCAAATACACTCACTATGAAAAATATGATGTTGAAACGGCTGATTAGATTAAAAGTGTAAATCTGAGGCTTGGCGCAGGGGTCTAAGGCACTGCATCGCAGAGCTAGAGGCATCCCTACAGATCCTGCTTTGATCCCAGGCTGTGTAGCAGCCGGCCGCGACTGGGAGATCCATGAGGCGAATTAGGGGAGGGTTTGGTCGGCCGGGATGTCCTTGTCCTATCGCGCTCTAGCGACTCTTTGTGGCGGGCCGGACGCCTGCACGCCAACTACGATCTCCAGCTGTACGGTGTATTCTCCAACACATTGGTGTGGCTGGCTTCCGGGTTAAGCAAGCAGTGTGTCAAGAAGCAGTGCGGATTGGCGGTGTTGTGTTTCACATGGCTCTCGACCTTTTTCCTCTCCTGAGTCTGTATGGGAGTTGCAGCGATTGGATATCACGAAATTGTAAAGGGGGTAGAATTTTTTTTTGTAAATCTGGAAACTAACTGGCCTGTCAGCCTTGTGGGATTTAAGGACTGTAATGAGCTCAGCTGCCACAGTCGGGTTCAGATGAGTTGGAAGAATGGAAAAACACACGATAGTTGATACAGGAGTTCCTCAAACACACAAAGCCAGCGTGCCAGACACCTTTCCCTATGTCCCTGCCATCAAATGTAAAGCGGGTTATGGAGACAAGACGGGGCCTCCTCCACCTCCCCGCCATAACACACATGCACTCAGACTGTAGCTGGCTGGGGAAATACCTGTTTACTAAAGTAGGGCATAGATGGCAACTGTGTGGTGGATGGGGGAGGGGGAATAACAAATGGAAAATGCATCATGGTAGTGCAGAATACTGTACCCTGCAGTGTTACATAGCTACATGGGTTGATGTTGTGTGTGTCATACTCATGTGGGTGTTGTCTCAAGAGATATTGTGCCTGTATGTATGCACAGTTGAAGTCGGAAGTTTACATACACTTAGGTTGGAGTCATTAAAACTTGTTTTTCAGCCACTCCACAAATTTCTTGTTAACAAACTATAGTTTTGGCAAGTTGGTTAGGACATCTACTTTGTGCATCACACAAGTCATTTTTCAAAAAATTGTTTACAGACAGATTATTTCACATATAATTCACTGTATCACAATTCCAGTGGGTCAGAAGTTTACATACACTTGGTGACAAGTTGACTGTGCCTTTTAACAGCTTGGAAAATTCCAGAAAATTATTTCATGGCTTTAGAAGCTTCTGATGGGCTAATTGACATAATTTGAGTCAATTGGAGGTGTACCTGTCGTGGTATTTCAAGGCCTACCTTCAAACTCAATGCCTCTTTGCTTGACATCATGGGAAAATCAAAAGAAAACAAGCCAAAAAACTGTAGACCTCCACAAGTCTGGTTCATCCTTCGGAGTAATTTCCAAATGCCTGAAGGTACCACGTTCATCTGTACAAATAATAGTATGCAAGTATAAACACCATGGGACCACGCAGCCATCATACCGCTCAGGAAGGAGACACGTTCTGTCTCCTAGAGATTAATGTACTTTGGTGCGAAAAGTGCAAATCAATCCCAGAACAACAGCAAAGGACATTGTGAAGATGCTGGAGGAAACAAGTACAAAAGTATCTATATTCACAGTAAAACAAGTCCTATATTGACATAACCTGAATGGCCGCTCAGCAAGGAAGAAGCCACTGCTCCAAAACCACCATAAAAAAGCCAGACTATGGTTTGCAACTGCACATGGGGACAAAGATCGTACTTTTTGGAGAAATGTTCTCTGGTCTAATGAAACAAAAATAGAACTGTTTGGCCATAATGACCATCGTTATGTTTGGAGGAAAAAGGGGGAGGCTTGCAAGCCGAAGAACACCCTCCCAACTGTGAAGCACGGTGGTGGTAGCTTCATGTTGTGGGGGTGCTTTGCTGCAGGAGGGACTGGTGCACTTCACAAAACAGATGGCATCATGAGGTAGGAAAATGATGTGGATATATTGAAACAACATCAAAACATGTCAGGAAGTTAAAGCTTGTTCGCAAATGGGTCTTCCAAATGGACAATGACCCCAAGCATACTTCCAAAGTTGTGGCAAAATGGCTTAAGGACAACAAAGTCAAGATATTGGAGTGGCCATCACAAAGCTATGACCTCAATCACATAGAACATTTGTGGACAGAACTGAAAAAGCATGTGTGAGCAAGAAGGCCTACAAACCTGACTCAGTTACACCAGCTCTGTCAGGAGTAATGGGCCAAAATTCACCCAACTTATTGTGGGAAGCTTGTGGAAGGCTACCCAAAACGTTTGACCCAAGTTAAATCATTTAAAGGCAATGCTACCAAATACTAATTGAGTGTATGTAAATTCCTGACCCACTGGGAATGTGATGAAAGAAATAAAAAATGAAATAAATCATTCTCTCTACTATTACTCTGACATTTCACATTCTTTGTCACGGCTGGCTGAAGGACTGAACCAAGGTGCAGCATGGTAAGCGTACATTTTTTCTTTATTCAAAAATGACGCAGACAAAACGAAGAACAAAAAACCAAACCGTGAAGCTTTGGGCCATGTGCCCTGAACAAAGACAAAGTTCACTTCTCACAAAACAGGTGGGAGAAAAGGGTACCTAAGTAGGGTTCTCAATCAGAGACAATGATAGACAGCTGTCCCTGATTGAGAACCATACCAGGCCAAGACATAGAAAAAAGAACATAGACTACCCACCCCAACTCACACCCTGACCAACCTAACACAAAGACATAAAAAGAAACTGAGGTCAGAACGTGACATTCTTAAAATTAAGTGGTGATCCTAACTGACCTAAGACAGGGAAGTTTTACTAGGTTTAAATGTCAGGAATTGTGAAAAACTGAGTTTAAATGTATTTGGCTAAGGTGTATGTAAACTTCCGACTTCAACTGTATGTATGATTGCATGCATGTGTATAAGTAGGTAGCCTACATGCACACTGTACACTAGAGATTTGACCACTTCATTGTACTACAGTATGACCTTCCTGATGAAAATAAATATTGCATGATATTACATGCATGACAGAGTGCATGCCTGTATACTACTGAAATTTGTCCTGCCCTGGGGAATCTCCAGAATTATACCATAGTTGAGACAAAATCATAAAATATTACCTTCCTTCTCTGGAATGTGGAATAGCGTTCGCAACTAGTTCGGTTTACATTTTGAGGTATATCCAGTGTGAACGGTATGGGTTAAAATACCAGGCAGACCCAGACTTAACTAATGCAGAAAACTGATTTATTTCCCAGATTTACCTGTGCTTCATTATTGGAGCACATTAGCTCATTCCTGGGCATCAGTGCTCCCCAAGAGGCCCTCACTGCAGGAGCATGTTTGATTGCAGCCTCACAGCTGGCTTTTGATGTGGGACAGGCCTGAATGGAAGGATGGAGGGAGGAGGGGAGGGTGGCGAATCAGTTGCCCCCAGCTGTGACAATCTAAAAACTCAGGCTGGACCCTGGTGCTGGGTTGGGAAGAGAGAGGGGAGGAGTCTCTCTCTCTCCTTCTCTGTTTGCGTGCGCGCGTGTGTGCATGAGTGTGAGTGTGAGTGTGTGAGAGAGAGAGAGAGAATAGACATACACACATGCCCACATGTCCTCAGCAGCATCATCACTTGCCTGGCTTGGTGGAGGATATAAAAGCCTGCACGGCCCCTACCCTGCTATAAAGAGGAAGGACTCCCTTGCTGTTGAGCAATTGGGCAATGGAATGGAATAGCCTAAAGTAGATGTGTGTGTGTGTGTGCGTGTGTGTTGAAAAACGCAAATATGCAACAAAAAACAAAAGTAAGAGACACAAGTACGGAACAGACATACCAACATTTCCCATGTATCTGTCATCCTTCATGGCATGCAGTGTGGGGACATTCCAGGGCTCATCTCATTTGTGTCCTTGCAGTGACTGCTGAGAGAGAGAGAGAGAGAGAGAGAGAGAGAGAGAGAGAGAGAGAGAGAGAGAGAGAGAGAGAGAGAGAGAGAGTCTGAGACTGCTGAGAGGAAAATATGGAGGGGGGAGAGAACAAGAGAGCCAGGGAATGAAAAAAGCGGCCGAGACTGTATTTTGTGTTGAGGCACAAACACACTGATGATGCATGGGGGGGGGGGCAAGAGACCTGTTATTGCCGTTATTGCTCCAGCTGTTCCATTTGGATGAAGAATATGTTTCATGGGACGTGTGAATGGACTATAAAACATGGAAACAGTCTTGGGTGTGAAAACATTGTGTTAACGAGGTCCACTTCCATTCATTCGGGGTAAAAAGGGCATTCTTATAACCTGCACCTCTCTAGATGGATGACTCTCCAGGAAGAACCTCTCACACTGTGCTGCCATTATTATTGTCATAATGAAAGATGTAGTGCCAAGGCAGAACAACGCCCTCTGTGGGTCTGGATGGCCCATGTAAAAATCACCTTCATATGAATAAATTACTTAATGGGCAATGAAAACTATTTACTCCCAACTATTATCTCCCAACATAACAATAAGATGGTCAAATGTTCATCACTAAAATATTTTGAGGGAGCTTTTCCACAATTATTTTTATGTTTTATTGGAAAATGAATAGCATTTGATGAGTATGGTCTTAGATGCTTATTGAGTATGAACTGGACTGTGAATAGGTTGATGTGAAGCAGGATGAATTCTCATACATCACCCTTTGTTCTAGACCAGGGTTTTAGTCATTAGGGCACACTTTGGCAAACCATTTAAAATGTAAACAAGTGGTTCCTGTTGGACAAGTCCAGATAGTCACTCCCTGCTCCCTGTTTCAGTCTGTTGCCTTCCGTTTGGTGCCTAATGAACACAACTCTGGCTGATTCACATGACCAGCCCCCGTTGCTATGCAGCCAGTTCAGGTAAAGCTATTTTACTGGGTGACACTAGATCACCCATATTCTAATTACATTTACATGGGCTGGAGAAGCGGCATCCACCACTGAAATGATAACCTGCATATTCAATACATTGACTGAGTGTGCACATGTTGTCACAACTTGATTTGTTTCACCTGTCCTTGTGATTGTCTCAACCCCCCTTCCCCATTATCCCCTGTGTATTTATACCTGTGTTCTCTGTTTGTCTGGTGCCAGTTCGTTGTGTTTCGTCAAGCCTACCAGCGTTTTTCCTTCTGTTCCTGTCTCATGATTATTTCTGTTTTCTAGTTTCCCCGGTTTTGACCTTTTCTGCCTTCCCTGACCCTCAGCCAGCCTGCCTGCCATCCTGTACCTTTGCCCCACCTATCTGGTCTACTGACCTCTGATGAACCTGAGCCTGCCTGCCGTCCTGTATCGTTGCCCCACCTATCTGGATTACTGACCCCTGCCTGCCCTTGACCTGTCTTTTTCCTGCCCCTGTTGGATTAATAAGATGTTGTTTTTAACGTTGTCTGCAACTGGGTCTTACATGAAACGTGATACATGTAATGACATACATTCAGCATTCATGTTTGAAAGGATGGATGCAGCTGGGCCTGGGGGACCTTGAAATATATAACAGTACATCAAATTCTCTTTCAGCTCTAGGCATCACTATAGTCGCTATAGTACGGATTGGTTGAAGCTCAATGTTAAATACCATCATATCTCAGCCAATATGACACCAATGTCGATGAGAATTAGCAAATCAACTTGGAGGTACATAACACACTCCCCACCTCTTGTCATGATAGTGCCGACATTACCGAGAACCACTAAGGTGTTTTCTTTTTGACGAGGTCATTAGCATTAGGGTCGCCCAAATTATTTTCTGTCCAAACCTAGCAAAAATGTAGACGTCGGATTAAAACGAAGCAACAGTGTCCATAACGTGACCATTAGACTGGATGCGTTTCATTTGGATGGGTTTTTATTGAACGTATGACTCTCACGTGTACATTTCTGCCCAATAAAAAACAAGAATGTGCTGCTACCTTTTCAGATGAATCTCAAAGTTCTAAAACCACTTGAGCAACTCGGTTGCTGCTCAACGCCAGTTGGATGAGAAGCAAAATAAAATAACTAGCCAGCTAGCTAGGTAGATATATTTCGCTATGGAAGGTTTTCATATGGCTGAAGACAGTCATCTGTGCAAACTGCTGACCTGCACACTTGTGCGTAATCAGAGCACAAACAAATAAGCTAGCGAACATCCTTGGCTGCTATTATAGCCAGTTAACGTTAGATACACCAAACTTTGGGAATTTGGGGAATCTGCCACACTGCTAATTATAATACATGCACACACCAGACAGACACATTGCTGTTAGAAGATCCAGAGCAAATTCTAGCCCTTACCTTATGCATTAATTCAGTTCACTCACTCCTCTGTCAATTACATTTTCTTCTTGTCATTATAATCCAAATGTATGCTGAACTATTGACACTGTGTCAAGTTGCTTTTCAATGTGTTCCTGAAAACCAGAAGTCTCTATCCACAAGTAAAACGTAGCAGGGGTGCAAGTTGCACACGAAGCATCCAGGTAAAACTACAACAACATCATAATGATCATTGCTTTCTTGCGTGACGTGCGTATATTTTCTGGTTGAATTAAATATTGACTGGCTTTCATTAAGCTGCTCACTCAAGAAAACGTGTAAACTGTAACCAGTGCCTGTAACCTGGTTCAGGTTATCAGTCAACCTACCAGGGAAGTTACAAACAGCACAGGAATGAAACCATCATCATGTATTGATCACATCTTGACTAATACTGCAGAAATTAGCTTGAGAGCAGTATCCAGTTCCATCGGATGTAGTGATCACAATATAGTAGCCATATCTAGGAAAATCAAAGTTCCAAAGGCTGGGCCCAGTATAGTGTATAAGAGGTCATACAATACGTTTTTAGAGATTCCTATGTTGTTGCTGTAAAGAATATTTGTTGGTCCGTGATGTGTAATGAGGAGCAAACAGACACTGCACTTGACACATTTATAAAATTGCTTATTCCAGTTACTAATAAGCATGCACTCATTAAGAAAATGACTGTGAAAACTATTAAACTCTTGTGGATTGATGGGGAATTGAAAAAATGTTATGGTTTTGAGGAGTGACGCAAAAGGAATGGCAAATAAGTCTGGCTGCACACTGATGCAAGCAGTAAAATGTTATCTTAAAAACAGATACAAATACACCTTATGGAACAGCAGGGACTGTGAAGAAACACACATCTGTGAATGTATTGTAATGTTTTTACAATTGTAGAGTAACTGCTGCCTTGGCAGCAGCTAATGGGGATCCATTTTTAACACGTCAACTGTTTTAGACTTTTTTTTTGAATGAACAACAAAAACCTTTTGGAGTGAAAGCTGTCATCACCAGACTCTATTTAAATAGAGAGTGTCAAGTTGACATACCTCTAACAGAGTTCGTAGAGGAACAGCTTGTGTCACCACCCTGGGATTTGAAGATCCCTGGTTTTCCTACCGGAGGGGACATTTTGACCATTCTCTTTTGTGTATAGTGTTAGCAATTGGATATGTAGATGGGTGAGCCGGTCAAGGATCGATTCAGACTAAGTGGTAAATTTTATGACAAGTAAACAGTTTATTCAGAGTGAAAATATGTAGTACAGCGTAATTACGGCTCTTCCGTTAGTTCGTGTTGGAACAGCAGGCAGAGAGCGCGTAAACAGTCAGCACAGCCCTTATATGGTCACAGAAAGTAGGTTGACTCTAGGAAGATCGGATCTCCGGATTGGTTCAGCTGGTTGTAGTCTGTAGTCTTCCGCCATTGGCTCAGTTGTCTGTCCGTCATCGTAGAATCTTCTTCGGGCACACAGTGTTCGGTTAAAAGGGAGATTATGTGTGTAATGTGGGAGCTATCCTGTAGGGGACCCCACAGGCTTTACTGTGAAAATACGTTGCTATGTGTTATCTCAGTTATAACAATGCAATAGCCATGTATTTAGCAATAGATTGGTCTCCTGCATAATAGCAATTCTTTACAAAAGACACACACACACTGGCGTGCACACGCACGGTGTGTGCTTATTTTCATTTATTATGTGTACCTTAAAAGAGCCTTTGGGTTCGTTGGGTACTAGTGCGGGCGTCTTGCTACTACGGAGGAAAGAAATGTGGAAGTGTTTTAATGATACATCTTTCCTACCATGGGCGATGAAGTAACATGCTTTTCCAAGCAAAAGTAACGGACTCTAACTGCGTTGTTGTAGCATGTGTCAATACTGATAGGACCGAAAGAAAGTGCTGCTCTCAGATTTAACTAGGCAAGTCAGTTAAGAACAAATTCTTATTTTTAATGACAGCCTAGGAACAGTGGGTTAACTGCCTTGTTCTGTCATGTATTGTCATTATGTCTTGTTCCTGTTCTTTCTCTTCACTCCGTCTCCCTCTGCTGGTCGTATTAGGTTACCTTCTCTTCCTTTCCTTCCCCCAGCTGTTCCTCATCTTCTCTAACTACCTTGTTCACCCTTTTCCCACCTGTTCCTTTTTTCCCTCTGATTAGGTCTCTATTTCTCTCTCTGTTCCTGCTTCTGTCTTTGTCAGATTCTCGTTTGAGTTTCTCATGCCAGAACCAAACTATCGTCTCGTTTGCTTCACCCTTGTCCCGTCCTGTCGGAATCTGCCTGTTCATCTGATGCTACGTGTGATCAGGTACCTCTGTCCTCTACAACCCGCGCCTACCCAGAGAGACCAGCATTCTGTCGCCGCTAACCCTGCTATTCTCCTCTGCTGCTAAGAAGGGGACTCTTCTGTAAATATCAGAGGACTTTATGATTTATTTGTCGCCCTCTCTGCGGGTTGTCTATTTTGCCATTCTATACATCTTAAGAGGATCTATGTCTTCCCTGTGTTTTGACATTAAAGGACTCTGTTTTTGTTAAACCGCTTTTGGGTCCTCACTCACCTGCATAACATGTTCAGGGGCAGAGCAACCGTTTTTTTTTTACCTCATTAGCTCAGGGATTTGATCTTGCAACATTTCAGTTACAAGTCCAACACTCTAACCACTAGGCTACCTGCCACCTCCAATGTACACTTTCTCCATTCAAATATTTCTTTAACATTGGAATTGACGACGGATCAGCTACGAGAGATATTACAACTTATGGCTGCAAATATTGAGGCTGCTTATTCTGATCACCTATTTGGCATATCATTGTGCACGTTAGGCTACACATCAGAGAGTCTTCCACAGTCTTCCACAAGCACTAGGCAGGGTAGCCTAGTGGTTGCAAGTTCAAATCCCCGAGCTGACAAGGTACAAATCTGTCGTTCTGCCCCTGAACAGGCAGTTCCTAGGCCGCCATTGAAAATAAGAATTTGTTCTTAACTGACATGCCTAGTAAAATAAAGGTAAAAAATTAAATAAGTTGGGTGAATTTTGGCCCATTCCTCCTGACAGAGCTGGTGTAACTGAGTCAGGTTTCTAGGCCTCCTTGCTCGCACACACTTTTTCAGTTCTGCCCACAAATGTTCTATAGGATTGAGGTCAGGGCTTTGTGGTGGTCACTCTAATATCTTGACTTTGTTGTCCTTAAGCCATTTTGCCACAACTTTGGAAGTATGCTTGGGATCATTGTCCACTTGGAAGGCCCATTCGCGACCAAGCTTAAACTTCCAAGCTATACCATGATGCTGCCACCCCCATGCTTCACAGATGGGATGGTGTTCTTCAGCTTGCAAGCTTCCCCCTTTTTCCTCCAAACATAACAATGGTCATAATGGCCAAAATGTTATATTTTTGTTTCATCAGACCAGAGGACATTTCTTCAAAAAGTACAATCTTTGTGTCCATGTGCAGTTGCAAACTGTAGTCTGGCTTTTTTTATGGCGGTTTTGGAGCAGTGGCTTCCTCCTTGCTGAGCGGCCTTTCAGGTTATGTCGATATAGGACTCGTATTACTGTGGATATAGATTCTTTTGTACCTGTTTCCTCCAGCATCTTCACAAGGTCCTTTGCTGTTGTTCTGGGATTGATTTGCACTTTTCGCACCAAAGTACGTTCATCTCTAGGAGACAGAACGCGTCTCCTCCCTGAGCGGTATGACGGCTACGTGGTCCCATGGTGTTTATACTTGCATACTATTGTTTGTACAGATGAACATGGTATCTTCAGGCATTTGAAAATTGCTCCCAAGGATGAACCAGACTTGTGGAGGTCTACAAATAATTTTCTGAGGTCCTGGCTGATTTCTTTTGATTTTCCCATGATGTCAAACAAAGAGGCACTGAATTTGAAGGTAGGCCTTGAAATACATCCACAGGTACACCTCCAATTGACTCAAATTATGTCAATTAGACTATCAGAAGCTTCTAAAGCCATGACATAATTTTCTGGAATTTTTCAAGCTGTTTAAAGGCACAGTCAACTTAGTGTATGTAAACTTCTGACCCTCAGGAATTGTGATACAGTTAATTATAAGTGAAATAATCTGTCTGTAAACAATTGTTGGAAAAAATGACTACAAGAAATTTGTGGAGTGGTTGAAAAACGAGTTTTAATGACTCCAACCTATGTGTATTTAAACTTGACTTCAGCTATACATATACACACATATATATATATATATATACTATATATATATATATATATATATACTGTACAGTGGCAAGAAAACGTATGTGAACCCTTTAGAATTACCTGGAATTCTGCATAAATTTGATCTGATCTTCATCTAAGTCACAACAATAGACAAACAGAGTGTGCTTAAACTAATAACACACAAATAATTGTTTTTTTCTTGTCTATATTGAATACATAATTTAAACATTCACAGTGTAGGTTGGAAAAAGTATGTGAACCCCTAGGCTATTGACTTTTCCAAAAGCTAATTGGAGTCAGGAGTCAGCTAACCTTGAGTCCCAATCAATGAGATGAGATTGGAGATATTGGTTAGAGCTGCAAAGCCCTATACAAAAACACTCACAAAGTTTGAGTTTGCTATTCATACGAAGCATTGCCTGATGTGAATCATGTCTCGAACAAAAGAGATCTCAGAAGACCTAAGATGAAGTATTGTTGACTTGTATAAAGCTGGAAATGGTTACGAAAGTATCTCTAAAAGCCTTGGTGTTCATCTATCCAAGGTAAGACAAATTGTCCATATATGGAGAGGGTTCAGGACTGTTGCTACTCTAACTAAGAGTGGCCGTAAGGGAAAGATGACTGCAAGAGCATAGCATAGAATGCTTAATGAGGTTAAGATGAATCCTAGAGTCTCAGCTAAAGACTTAAAGAAATCTCTGGAACATGTTAAAATCTCTGTTGACGGGTCTACGATAAGCAAAACACTAAACAAGAATGGTGTTCATGAGAGGACACCACAGAAGAAGCCACTACACACACACACACACATATATGTACATATACTACCGTTCAAAAGTTTGGGGTCACTTAGAAATGTCCTTGTTTTTGAAAGAAAAGCACATTTTTGTCCATTAAAAAAACATCAACTTGATCAGAAATACAGTGTAGACATTGTTAATGTTTTAAATTACTTTTGTAGCTGGAAACGGGGCCCATTATGGGCCCAGAGGCCCATTATTAGCAACCATAACTCCTATGTTCCAATGGCACGCTGTGTTAGCTAATCCAAGTTTATCATTTTAAAAGGATAATTGTTCATTAGAAAACCCTTTTGCAATTATGTTAGCACAGCTGAAAAATCTTGTGCTGATTTAAAGAAGCAATAAAACTGGCCTTCTTTAGACTAGTTGAGTATCTGGAGGATCCGCATTTGTGGGTTTCGATTGCAGGCTCAAAATGGCCAGAGACAAAGAACTTTCTTCTTAAACTAGTCAGTCTGTTCTTGTTCTGAGAAAGTAAGGCTTGTACAAATTAAAAGTCTGCTACCAGCTCTGCCAGGGTGGTCCCTTCAAAACACCTACATAGGCATGGTTCATAGTGCTTGTTCCTGCAGGTGACTGGCTGTTATCGTGCAGGCTACATTTCCCAAGAAACTGAGTAATGTCTCCTATCTTAAAACCTCTTGAAGCTAGGGGGCACTATTTTTATTTTTGGAAAAATAACGTTCCCAAAGTTAACGGCCTATTTCTCAGGACCAGATGCTAGAATATGCATATAATTGACAGCTTAGGATAGAAAACACTCTAAAGATTCCAAAACTGTAAAAAATATTGTCTGTGAGTATAACAGAACTGATATTGCAGGTGAAAACCTGAGAAAAATCCAATCAGGAAGTGACTCTTATTTTGAACGCTCTGTGTTCCTATGCATCCCTATTGACCATTGAAAGGGATATCAACCAGATTCCTTTTTCTATGGCTTCCCTAAGGTGTCTACAGCCTTTAGACATAGTTTCAGTTCTTTATTTTGAAGAATGAGCGTGAACGACCACATTATGTAAGTGGTCAAGTGGGGGCTCTCAGAGTGATTTTTGCACAAATGAGAGAGTCAGCCATTGTTCCTCCCGGTCCTAGTGAAAAGCCAACTGTCGCGGTTGATATATTATTGAATAGATATTTGAAAAACACCTTGAGGATTGATTATAAAAAAAAATGTTTGCCATGTTTCTGTCGACATTATGGATATAATTTGGATTTTTTTGTCTGCGTTGTCGTGACCGCTATTTCCGGTGGATTCCTGGGCATAACGCACCAAACTAACGGAGGTATTTGGATATAAAAAATATCTTTATGGAACAAAAGGAACATTTGCTGTCTAAATGGAAGTCTCGTGAGTGAAAACATCCGAAGATCATCAAAGGTAAACGGTTAATTTGATTGCTTTTCTGATTTTCGTGACCAAGCTTCCTGATGCTAAGTGTACATAATGCAATCCCAGGCTATCGATAAACTTACACATTCGCTTGTATTGCTTTCGCTGTAAAGCATAATTTCAAAATCTGAGACGATTTTGATTAACAAATGGCTAAGCTTTGTTTCGCTATATTTCACTTGTGATTTCATGAATATGAATATTTTCTAGTAATATTTTTTGACTGTTGCGCTATGCTATTCAGCGGATCCGGGATGGGTAGTTCTAAAAGTTAACTTCTAGAACATATTCTGGGTATTCTGCCAACTGGTCTGAGGAGGTGGTCACAGTCACCTGAACCAAGATAGAGTGAGAGGAGATGCCTACTGTGTACAATGCAAGGCTATGTCAGCAGAACATAAAATGTTCCCTTACAATGTCTCCAAAGTAGAGCTGCTTTCAATTGTCACACTTCTGATGCATTTCATTGGTTTCATACAGCAGGTCAGTGAACCAGGGCATGGTGCCTGGAGGATACTATTAGACTAGCGAGGAATGAATGAAACCATGTTGATAAGCTTTGGGAGGAATAGAGAGAACTCCAGTGTCAGCTTTGCCACTTTCATACAGGCCATTTAGACCTGACTCCTCACACAGACACACTTACAGTCTCTTTCTTGTCTTTATATTGGTCAGGGCCAAATTGAACCTTTATTTAACTGTGCAAGCCAGTTAAGAACAAATTCTTATTTTTTTGACAGCCTATCCCTTCCAAACCCAGACAACACTGGGCCAATTGTGTACCAGCCAATCACATATGGATGTGATACAGCCTGGATTTGAACCATGTACTGTAGTGACACATTTTTCTCTGAGATGCAATGCCTTAGACCACTGCGCCACTCAGAACCCCAAAGAGTTGTTATTGGGTAAGGGCAGTGATTCATGTATACATGAGGAATCATTATGGGAATATTTGATTAAAGGCTGAATTCATCTCCTAAACTGGATTAGGTAATAAAAGAGCCAGTGTCTCTGGCTCTTCTCTCTCTCTCTCTGCGGCCCACATCAATGGTCTCTCACTCGCTTGCTTGCTTGCTCTTCTCTCTTTCTGCAGCCCACATCAATGTGCTGAGTCAGAGCATGCCACTCACACACACACACACACGCACACACACGCACACACACGCACACACACACACACACACACACACACACACACACACACACACACACACACACACACACACACACACACACACACACACACACACACACACACACACACACACACACACACAGTAGGGGGCCATAGGTAAAACTTCTTCTATAAATCTTATTTGACTGCTAGACAGAAACACACCAGTTTGAAATGACTCACTGTCTTCATTTAAACATGTCTCCACAATCAGGTGAAGTACACATCATTATTCCTAGTCTCACTCATTGTGTTTCCTAGCCTTTGCATTGCTGCAATATGAACCATCATGCAGTACCGTATGACCATGAGCTCATTCCACTCTTTCCTATTCAGAGGTAAGGGCTGTCTATGGTCTGTCTGTTCTCCTGGGTGTCCTTTGGGCCTTTAAGTGTGCTGCTCACAGTCATTCAACATCTGCTTGTTGCGAGGGAAATGTACTGAATTTCTCTCTTCTCTCTGGCTGGAAATGGGCCTGACTGGCTGCTGGAGTAATGGGATAAGATTATTGATTCATTCGATGCAGGACCTCTCCGACGTTTCTGCCCAAAAAAGACAGTTTGACGTTGCTGTGACATTGAAATGTCAAAGGCATTATCTCAAAAAACATTAAAACTTCTTCCTCTTCTTCTTCTTCACATCATCATCCACAACATGAGCATCACATGAGGAAGCCCGGAGATTTACCAGAGATGATTCCCTATCAGAGAAGTACAACCATATATGCAGCACTCCAACAATCAGGCCTTTTATGGTAGAGTGGCCAGACGGAAGCAACTCCTCAGTGTTGGACCCTGTATTTTACATTATAGCCATTAGATATATATGATTAAATATTATCTGATGTTGGTTGTGTGAGGTGTCTGCATTTGTGCACTGAAGCATCATTATGAGATTAAACAACTGCTTGCTACTTGCCTGTTTGTGTGTGTGACAAGAACTGAGTAACATGGTGTGACCTGCATGTTGCAAAACTGTAGATAACAGCCCAGCAGATGCTTTGTCCTTGTGTTTGTATGTAACAATATTGAGCACATGGTGTGACTTGCTGTATCTTACAAAGTTGTGATAGGGAGGGGTGGTCATCAGGAGCTTTAACTGAGATGGAAAAATACTGAACAACACGATAGCAGGAACTGAGCAACTGTTATAACTAGGCTGCGATACCAGAACAGTAAGGATCTATACATCGATGGAGGGAGGACTCCAAGAAGCGCCAAGAGGCGGGGATCCGCCTGAGCGCCTGCGATAGGCTGGGCAAGTTTAAACCACGCCCAGTCTCTACTGTGATAGGCCAACAGACGGGTTGGAACTGTCTATCACAGTATAAAGAATACTGTTTACATACATCTTGTCAGTTCTCTGTTCTGGCCTGCGTGGTATTACAGAGAGCCCGTATATACGAAAGTTGCATTTGCCATTTATTTACTTAGCTAATAAAAAATACATAGGATAAAATCGGTGACTCATTGTTATATTTATCCTGATACCAGATTTGAATTTACGCAACCCTAACATCAGTAAAATGAACAGATCAAACCAAGATTTAACTATTTGGCCTGAGAGCCAAGCTTCACGTCTGGAGGAAACCTGCCACCATCCCTACGGTGAAGCACAGAGGTGACAATATCATGTTGTGGGGAAGTTTCTCAGTGGCAGGGACAGGGAGACTAGTCAGTATTGAGGGAATGATGAACGGAGCAAAGTATAGAGAGATCTGCTACAGAGCGCTCAGCCTGGGGTGAAGGTTCACCTTCCAACAGGACAACGACCTTAAACACACAGCAAAGACAACGCAGGAGTGACGTCGGGATATAAGTCTATGAATGTCCTTTATTGACCCTTCCCAAAGTCCGGACTTGAACCAGATTGAACATCTCTGGAGAGACCTGAAAAAAGCTGTGCAGCGACACTCTCCATCCAACCTGACAGATCTTGAGAGGATCTGCAGAGAAGAACAGCAGAAACTCCCCAAATACAGGTGTGCCAAGCTTGTAGCGTCATACCCAAGAATTCTTGAGGCTGTAATCGCTGCCAAAGGTGCTTCAACAAAGTACTGAGTAAAGAGTCTGAATAGGTATGTAAAATTTGATATTTCAGTTTTTGCTTTGTAATTGTGAGGCTTTGTGTGTAGATTGATGAGGGGGGGGGGGGATATTGAATCAATTTTGGAATAAGACCACAACGTAACAAACTGTGTAAAAAGTTAAGGCGTCTGAATGCTTTCCGAATGTACTGTGTATGAGCACCTCCCCCCACCACCACCACCCCAACCTGCCCATTTAGCATATTTGCTACTCTCTTCTTTTGATGATGATAAGAAACACGTCATGAGAAGGAAATAGATATTATATTAGTTAACTATTGATAAAAAAAAACGATAATTGCTTCCTTGTGGTCGGGGGTATAGAAGTGTGCCCCATTCTCCAACAGAACAGAGCCTACCAGAGATTCATTACACAACAGGTAAGTCCACTATAGTCACCTCCACCTATGTTCTAAAGTACTCACTGTCCGACGCTGAATTTGACATTTCCCTCTTTCTCTCTCGCTTTCTCTTTTTCTCAGGAAAGTATCACCATGACGATGTTGACCATATTTCTGCTTCTCAGCGCTGCCTTTGCTCTGGGTGATGCAAGTAAGAGAGATACACCTCATAGTTTCCACCATATCTTTAGTGTACTCCTTTTAGTTACAGCGTAGATAAGAGGTGTTTAATGATATGTAGCTAGTAGAGGTATTCTTATCAATGATTTGATTACCTGTTCACTCATCAGATGCAGTTTGATTATATCATTCTACACGCTAAAGACCACATGAGTATTAATCTTTCCTCTGTCTTTGTCTCTCTTTGTTGTAGGGGATCTGAATGACGCAGAGAATCAAATTATTGAGAACCTGATACGCAACCTGCCAATCGGTAAAATGTCTTCCTCAATCCCATATCAACAGGATTTCTGAAACCTGCAGAAAGCTATAATATTGTGTTGGTTTGCTAATGTTAATGGACTGATAATGCACAGATAGCTGTAGTGCTGTGTTCAGTAATATCACTGTTGGAATGCACTTTTGACCACTCAGATTGTGTTGACGGAACTAATAATTTCATCAGGATATTGCATGTTATCTCTTCCCCCTTACAGAGTCTGGGGAGATGGGAGCGAAGGAGAAGCGGGAACTACAAACCAGGAGTTCATCATGCCCACCTAGTTGGCACAGATATGAGACACACTGCTATCACTACGTCCCCATCATGGCCAAATGGCCAGAGGCAGAGGTACCTGTAAATGTCCATATTTAGGGCCAGATTTACTCATTCTAAACATCATAGAATTAGCTTGTTTAACCGGGTTGCTAAACTACAACTTGACATGCTATTTCTTCTCTTTATCTTAAAATTCAGAAACTAATGCAGAAACTTCCTATCTATCATCATTAATTCAATTTAGACTTACAAATGACCAAACCCGGTCTCAGACTTGGATAACACTGGAGGCCCCTAAGGTCTCCACAGAGTTGGATAAAACTGACTTTAGTTTGTTTGTGCCCTTCATGTGGAACAACTTATGGAGCTCTCTGAAATGAGATGATCTGGTCCCGCTTGGTCAGTTCAAAGTAAATATTGGAGACATCTATGTTGATAAATGTGTCTGTTGTTCATATGTTTTATAATGTATATTGTAGGTGATTGATAGTATTTATGCAGGGCTCATCTGTAAAAGAAACCCCAGTCTCAGTATGACTTACCTGTCAAAATAAAGGTTATAAAAAAACAAAATATTCTACCTCTGTGTGATTCTCTCTCTCTGTCTCTCTTCAGCATTACTGTTTGCTATTGGGAGGTAACCTGGCGTCAGTGCACAGCCTCTCCCAGTATAACTTCCTTCAGTCATTCATCCAAAGTAGTGCCAACGGAGCCCAGCGCACCTGGATTGGAGCCAACGATGCCATCAAGGTCAGAAACACTCTGTTTAACACTCCTGAAACCTATACAGTAAGATGCGTTGATTCTTTTAGAATATAATTATAAATGCCTAGTGGTGCCTTACCCGAAATATAAACTTGTTTTACTCCATTGTTTGTAAACAATGTAATTGTAAACAAACACTGTCGCTTCAAAACGCGGTTAAATCATTTTTATATAATGTATAGTGTCTGCTGGTTACACATCTGCTTGTATGCTCTTTAGGAGGGTATTTGGCTGTGGAGCGATGGGTCCAGGTTTAGCTACCAGAACTGGGGCAAGGGGCAACCTGATAACTACATCCATGTTGCTGGGAACGACAACACGAATGGCCGTGAGCATTGTATGGAGATGAACTATGGAGGTACGATGCTGTCGACAGAGCACTCTCCCTCACGTTATTCATCAAACATTTTGATAGATGTAAAAATACATTTTAAAGGTAATGTGTTCCCTTTTAAGCTACATTTTTAAAAAACGAATCTTTCTCTGTATTACCCTCTTTCCCAGATGACTTCGGGCAGAATGATGCAGCCTGCTGGACGCAACTTCCATTCATGTGTTCCAGAAAGCTGTAATATCAACCGATTGGGAGAGAATTCATGTTCTAACGTTACTCCCCTGGTTAGTCTGTCATCATGTTTCGTGTACTTTTAGATTCTTGCTGATTTCATTCAGGTGATTGTATTGCCTTATCTTGATGATTGATGATTGCTGATTGTGTGAAGTGACTTTGGGTGTCTAAAAAGCGCTTAAAATAAAATGTATTATTACATCTGATATGATGGTTTTTATTGAATTCACAATTTATGGCTCTCACGTGTACATTTCTGCCCAATAAAAGCCAAGGATGTGCTGCTACCTTTTCAGATGAACCTCAGCGTTCTAAAATCAGTCGAGCAACTAGGTTTCTGCGCAACATTAGCAGCTTGCTAGTAGAAAGCCTGCAGATTTAGCTAGCTAGCTAACACCATTGGATGAGAAGCGAAAAAAAATAACTAGCTAGGTAGGTATATTTCGCTATGGAAGGTTTTCATATGGCTGAATACAGTCATCTGTGCAAACTGCTGACCTGGACACTTGTGCGTAATCAGAGAACAAACAAATAATCTAGCGAACATCCTTGGCTGCTATTATAGCCAGTTAGAAACACCGAACTTTGGGGAAACTGCCACACTGCTAATTATAATACATGCACACACCAGTCAGACGCATTGCTGTTAGAAGATCCAGAGAAAATTCTAGTCCTTACCTTATGCATTAATTCAGTTCACTCCCTCCTCTGTCAATTACATTTTCTTCTCGTCATTACAATCCAAATGTATGCTGACGTATTGATACAGTGTCAGGTTACTCTTCAATGTGTTCCTGAAAACCTCTCTATCCACAAGTAAAACGTAGCAGGGGTGCAAGTTGCACACGAAGCATCCAGGTAAAACAACAACATCATAATGATCATTGCTTTCTTGCATGACGTGTGCGTCAAAAAGAAAACGCCATGCTTGCTAACACATTCCTGTAAAGCTTAAGAGAGGATCATGTTAAATACTGTTGAAGTAATATGCTACAGGTTCATCTGCCTCACCTAAAGCCCATTCTTGTGGGAAGCTGCTATAGACCACCAAGTGCTAACAGTCACTATCTGGATAACGTGTGAAATTCTTGATCATGTATGTGATATCAACAGGGAGGTATATTTCCTGGGTAAATTAAATATTGACTGGCTTTCATTCAGCTGCCCACTCAAGAAAAAGCTTCAAACTGTAACCAGTGCCTGCGACCTGGTTCAGGTTAGCAGTCAACCTACCAGGGTAGTTACAAACAGCACAGGAATTAAATTATCATCATGTATTGATCGCATCTTTACTAATGCTGCAGAAATGAGCTTGAAAGCAGTATCCAGATCCATCGGAGGTAGTGATCACAATATAGTAGCCATATCTAGGAAAATCAAAGTTCCAAATGCTGGGCCCAATATAGTCTATATGAGGTCATACAATAAGTTTTGTTGTGATTCCTATGTTGTTTATGTAATAATTTAATATTGTTTATGTAATAACATTTGTTGTTCCGTTGTATATCATGATGAGCAAACAGGCGCTGCACTTGGCACATTTATGAAATAGCTTATTCCAGTTACCAATAAGCCTGCATTCAGTAAGAAAACGACTGTAAAAAGTATTAAACTCTTTGTAAGTGTCTTATGTGTAGCGAGTCAGGCACAGGACAGCAAATATGAGTCATCAATGTACTTTTACTAACAACAAATGAGCACACCATGACGGACCTAAAAATACAAGAAACAATCACTCACAAATACAACATGGAGAACAGGGGGTTAAATAATAAACAGGTAATTGATTGAGTGAAACCAGGTGTGATAAGACAAAGACAGAACAAATGGAAAATGAAAAGTGGATCGGCGGTGGCTAGAAAGCCGGTGAAGCCGAACGCCACCCGAACAAGGAGAGGGACCGACTTCGGCGGAAGTGGATTGATGAGCAATTGAAGAAGTGTATGGTTGAGAGGGATGACGCAAAAGGAATGGCAAATAAATCTGGCTGCACAACCAATTGGCAAAAGTATTGCAAGTTCAGCAATCATGACTAAACTGAATGAAAAGAAGAAGCTACACTATCAAAACAAAGATAAATGACATCAAGAATGATAGTAGATAGGAGAATGATCCAGCACCTTAAAGCACCTTAAATGAAATTTGTGGGAAAAAGGCAAACTCAGCTCAATCACTTATTGAATCAGATGGCTCATTCATCACAAAACTGATCTTGCCAACTACTTTAATGATTTTTTTCCATTGGCAATATTAGCAAACTTAGGCATGACATGCCAGCAACAAATGTTGACACTACATATCCAAGTATATCTGACCAAATTATGAAAGCCAAGCATTGTCATTTTTAATTCCGTAAACTGAGTGTGGAAGAAGTCTATCAATAATGACAAGCCACTGGGGTCTGACAACTTGGATGGAAAATTACTGAGGATAATAGTGGATGATATTGCCACTCTTATTTGCCATATTTTAAATTAAGCCTACTAGAAAGTGTGTGCCCCCAGACCTGGAGGGAAGCAAAAGTAATTCACAACCTAAGAATAGTAAAGCCTCCTTTACTGGCTCAAATAGCCGACTAATCAACCTGTTGCCAACCCTTAGTAAACTTTTGGAAAGAATTGTGTTTGACCAGATACAATGCTATTTTACAGTAAACAAATTGACAACAGATTTTCAGCAAGCTTATAGGAAGGACATTCAACAAGCACAGCACTTCCACAAATGACTGATGATTGGCTGAGAGGAATTGACTTCAGTATGGCTTTTGACATTATCATTCATAGTCTGCCGCTGGAAAAACATATATGTTATGGCTTTACACCCCCTGCTCTATTGTTGATAAAGTGTTACCTGCCTAACAGAACACAGATGGTGTTCTTTAACTTCTTGGTGACAGGGGGCAGTATTTTCACTTCCTGATGAAATGCATGCCCAAATTCAACTGCCTGCTACTCATCCCCAGAAGATAAGATATGCATTATATTAGTAGATTTGGATAGAAAACACTCTGAAGTTTCTAAAACTGTTTGAATCATGTCTGTGAGTATAACAGACCTTATGTAGCAGGCGAAACCCAGAGGAAAAAACATTCAGATTCTTTTTTTTTTTAGGTCACTCTCTTCAATGGGTTTTCATTGGGAATCCAGATTTCTAAGGGACCTTCTTGCTGTTCCTACCGCTTCCACTGGATGTCACCAGTCTTTAGAAATTGGTTGAGGTTTTTCCTTTGTGTAATGAAGAAGTAGCCCTGTTCAAAACGAGGGTCACTCTCACTGTTTGTTAGAGGCGCGTGACCAGAAAGATAGCGTCAGTTTGTTTTCTTCCTGTATTGAACACAGATCATCCTGTCTTCAATTTTATCGATTGTTTACTTTAAAAAAATACCTAAAGTTGTATTACAAAAGTAGTTTTAAATGTTTTTGCAAAGTTTACAGGTAACTTTTGAGATATTTTGTAGTCACGTTGCGCAAGTTGGAACCAGTGTTTGTCTGGATCTAACGTGGCAAATAAATGGACATTTTGGATATATATCGACAGAATTAATCGAACAACAGGACCATTTGTGATGTTTATGGGACTTATTGGAGTGCCGACAGAAGAAGCTCGTCAAAGGTAAGGCATGATTTATATTTTTATTTCTGCGTTTTGTGTCGCGCCTGCATGGTTGAAATATGCTTCTAGGTGCTATCCTCAGATAATAGCATCGTTTGCTTTCACCGAAAAGCCTTTTTGAAATCTGACATGTTGGCTGGATTCACAGCGCGTGTAGCTTTAACCCTTTCACACGTACCATCACACGGGTGTGATCGTTCTACAGTGGTCCCTGAAGCGTACGATCACACCTGTGTGTTTAGAACACTCATTTAGAATGCTCGTTTAGAACGGCAGTTTCGGAATGACGCAACAATCAGCGTTTGAGCTGGCCACACTTTTTTCAGAAACTATTTACACAAACACAGTCCTTACAAAGTTATGTCCAGAATGTCAGCAGTTTATTTTTGGATGGATTGTTCAGATATTCACAGAAGATATAGCATAACACAATCATCCTAACCGGAAAAATGTAGGCTACATTTGTCCTAGCGCTGAGGAAAGATTGACCCAACACAAGCAGTCATATTTTCTAACTCTCGGCTGACGTAAACTACAATATGAATTAGCTAATAGCAATTACTGTATATAATTAATCACATCACGGGTGAGTGAGCTCACCATTGATCGAAATAACTAGGTAAAACACTTTATAGAAATCGAAAGTAATCCGACATTAGTTTCAGTGCGCAGCCATGCATTTTTTCCTCACAGAAACCGAAGATAATAAGAGAAGACGAGATGAGTTTGGTCTGTTTGTAGTATGCATGTTGAAGGGGTGTGTCATCTACCGTCGTTCACATTCCACCATGAATTTCCGGAAGTCCTCAAAAAATTAGTGAACTCTTACTCACCTCATTTTGTTATAACATCTTTGGTCAAACAGACGTGAATCCCAGAATGCATTGTATGTCAACAAACATGGATACACAGCTGGAATTAGCTTAGCTCATCATAATCAGTACAACCTTCAAAAAGGTATTTTACACACATAATATGTGCCCATTACAATCTGTGCAAGAATCGGAATGCATGATTTGTCACCTAGAATTGAAAACATGTGAATAAAATCGTAAATACACAAATAATTACCACACAAAACATTTTCTGATAGTGATTTATTGATACAAGTAGCGCGTGCCGGCAGTCAACCACGTAACCTCCCACTCTGCGCCATTCAGTGTTGTTGCAGCCATGATACTATGCCTTAGAGATGGGGTGGAAATGCAGTTGTTGTTCAGTCACTGCATGGATATTAAATATGGGTTATGCATATTCAGTTTTTTGTCCTCTAGTAAAACAAGTTGTTGAACCAACTACCAGTACTGCAATAAAATAGATTAATATTACATATTGGCATATGTGTTTTCTTGCTGTGTTTTCATCCAGTACAACTGTTAAGGAGTGTACGTTAGCATACAAAAGCTGTCCTCATTCTTCAGCTCCAAAGATGTCCAGCTCCAGTTATGATATTGACAAATAATGTTTCTGGTTTCTGAAAGTACAGAATAAAGAGGAATTATTCATTAGAATACAATATAAGGATATAGCAATAAAACAATACTACAAAGAAGTAACATAATAAACACTGCTATAAAAAAAAAAAGTTTATTGCATTGACAAAATCACAGATTTGAGTTATAACAGTAAGAAATTAACTTTTGAGCTCCACAAGGGGGCAAGGCAGGGCAGAACAGAGCTATGCTGAATAGACCAAATAAACAAACCATGGTCATATCTTTTATTTATTTAACTAGGCAAGTAATTTAAGAACAAATTAGTATTTACAATGATGGCCTACACACCGCCAAACTCGGACAACGCTGGGCCAATTGTGCGCTGCAATATGGGACGCCCAATCACAGCCAGTTGTGATACAGCCTGGATTTGAACCAGGGTGTCTGTAGTGCCATAGACCGCTGCGCCACTTGGAAGTCATAAGGCCAGGGTAGCTTCAAAATACAACACAAGCTAATAGTTTTCTGACGCAACTAGCATCGTTTTACAGAGCTAATAGAATAATGTAGCTAGGTAAGCATGATTGACAATAACACCATAAAGGTTATAACATGTGTAACGTTACCTCACGTGTCCGCAGTTATAAGGAATATATTATGATCTACAGCTACAGCAGAAACTATTATTATAACTATTATAACGTAATAAGGCACTTACTTTGATGGAAACGCAGCCTGGATTTGAACCAGGGAGTCTGTAGTGACGCCTCTAGTACTGATGTGCTGTGCCTTTGACCGCTGCACCACTTGAGAGTCATAAGGCCATGGTAGCTTCAAAATGCAACACAAGATAATACTTCTCTGACGCATTTAGCATTGTTTTACAGAGCTAATAGAAGAATGTGGCTACGTAAGCACGATTGACTATAACACCATAAAGGTTATAAAATGAGTAACGTTACCTCACGTGTCCGCGGTGATAAAGAATATACACAAATATATTATGCTCCATACATACAGTACGCTACAATAGAAATGTGGAATAGAAAATGTGAACACGTGTGCAGATCCTGTTCTGACGGGAGATGAGCAAATGTCTGCAGACGTGAACTGCACAAACAATTGGGTAGTGCTTGGGGAATTTTGTCCGTGTCAGAAATGTCCCAAAAATGTAATTATCCGCAAAAGTAAAAATGACTATTTTTATGTGAATGAATGAGGAGGCGTAACACACCTAAATTCAAACTGTTTTTAGAAAATAAAAACTTGTTTGAAAATCATTTGAAATTGAAGTTAAAACAACCTATAAATATAAACAGGCTGCGTGCTTTAGTTTGAGGGCAGCGCGGATAAAATGTACTGTTACGTATCAATCACATTCTGGAATGGAGAGAACATTCTAACATCACGTGCATAAAAAAACTCACGCTGGGGCGACCGTTAGAGATATTTGGAACTCACGCATGAAAGGGTTAATTTGATATCTTACATGTGTAATTTCATGAAAGTTAGATTTTTATAGTAATTTATTTGAATTTGGCGCTTTGCATTTTCTCTGGCTTTTGGCCAGGTGGGCCGCTAGCGTCCCACATATCCCAGAGAGGTTAATGGAAGCTTCTCCAACAAAATCCACGTAGAATCAGGAATTCCCCAGGGCAGCTGTCTAGGTTCCTTACTTTCTTCAGGTTTACTAACGACATGCCACTGGCTTGAGTAAAACCTCAACACTATACACGTCAGCTGCTACAGCGACTGCAATGACTGCAACACTTAACAAAGAGCTGAAGTTAGTTTCAGAGTGGATGGCAAGGAATAAGTTAGTCCTAAATATTTCTAAAACTAAAAGCATTGTATTTGGGACAAATCATTCACTAAACCCTAAACCTCAACTAAATCTTGTAATCTATCATATGGAAATTGAGCAAGTTGAGGTGACTAAACCGCTTGGAGTAACCCTGGATTGTAAACTGTCAAGGTCAAAACATATTGATACAACAGTAGCTAAGATGGGGAGAAGTCTGTTCATAATAAAGCGTTACTCTACCTTCTTAACAGCACTATCAACAAGGCAGGTCCTACAGGCCCTAGTTTTTTCACACCTGGACTACTGTTCAGTCGTGTGGTCAAGTGCCACAAAAAGGGACTTGCAATTGGCTCAGAACAGGGCTGCACGGCTGGCCCTTGGATGTACACAGACCTAACATTAATAATATGCATGTCAATCTCTCCTGGCTCAAAGTGGAGGAGAGATTGACTTCATCACTACTTGTATTTACGAGAGGTAATGACATGTTAAATGCACCGAGCTGTCTGTTTGAACTACTGATGCACAGCTCGGACACCCATGCATACCCCACAAGACATGCCACAGAGGTCTTTTCACAGTCCCCAAGTCCAAAACAGACTACGGGAGGCGCACAGTACTACATAGGGCCATGACTACATGGAACTCTATTCCACATCAAGTAACTGATGCAAGTAGTAAGATTAGATTTTAAATAACAGACAAAAATACACCTTATGGATCAGCAGGGACTGTGAAGCAACACAAACATAGGCACAGACACATGCATACACACACACGATAACATATGCACTATGCACACACATACACACGGATTTTGTATTTTTGATGTGTGGTAGTGGTGGGAGTAGTGGCCTGAGGGCACACAGTGTGTTGTGAAATCTGTGAATGTATTGTATTGCTTTTCAAATTGTATAACTGCCTTAATTTTGCTGGACCCCAGGAAGAGTAGCTGCTGCCTTGGCAGCATAATAATAAATACAAAAACAAATACCAACCTGGTTAGCTGTGTGATAAAATGAAACTGTTTTCAACACATCAACTGTTTTAGACTTTTTTTAACCACGTAAATAAGTAAACATTCAAACAGTACTGAGTGAATGAACAACAAACAAAATTGGAGTGAAAGCTGTCATCACCAGTGTCAAGTTGACATACATCTAACAGAGTTCTTAGCGTAACAGTTAGCGTCACCGCCCTGGGATTTGAAATTCCTGGCTTTTCCTACCAGAGGGGACATTTTGACCATTCTCTTTTTTGAATGGACACACACACACACACACTGGCTCACACACGCACGTGATGCCTGGGTACTAGTGTGGGCGTCTTGCTACTACGGAGGAAGGTACAGTGGAAGTGTTTAAATGATACATCTTTCCTACAATGGGCGAAGATGTAACATGCTTTTCCAAAAAACACCATGCAAAGGTAACGGTCTCTAACTGCGTTGTTGTAGCATGTGTCAATACTGATAGGATCGAAAGAAAGTAAGCACTGCTCTCAGATAAGCTTTCTCCATTCAAATCGTTCTTTAACATTGGAATTATTTCACAATACTGTCGACGGATCAGCTACTAGAGAGATATTACCACCTACGGCTGCAAATATTGAGGAGACTTATTCTAATCACCTATTTGGCATATCATTGGCATATCATTGTGCATACACATCAGACAGTAGCCTACAAGTAGCAAAATAGAACATGAAATACTGTATATTTCAATATGATTGAAATTGGCCTATAGCTTACTGTTTATATTTTGATGCAGTCGTTTAGGTTTTCATTTGAAGCATCTTTTTATACGTCACTTATTTGTATCAATTGCGAAGACATTGGCACCTTTGTATTTGTAGTCAACTTTGTTCTGAAGTTAACACGTTCACAGAGAGACGGATAACCCATGTGATTCTATGTTTAGCAGAGATCTTCTGTGTAGAAAGTGACACGGGATGGCAAAGAAGCGTCTAACCAAGCACTTAGCTGTTCTATGAGAAGTCTGAGGCAGGCGTTAGCTTACGAGCGTTTTCAAGTGCAACTTTGATAAGGATGGTTTTGGTAAACAACTCAGAGATTTAACGATGCTCCAACAAAAATTCTAACAGTTAATTTAGCCTTATAATGCTCATGGCAAACCGGGTCCAGGGGGGGGGCCTAAGAGGGTTTTATAATAAGCATCAACCAGTGGGTCTTCAGGTGGGTATACAGAGATTACCAGTTTACAGAAGATTATAGAGTGCATTGACTTGTCCTATTGGTGGCAAATCTGATGGCCGAAAGGTTAAGCACATCTAGCCAGTCGAAATCTCCTGTCAGTGTTATCTCCCAGAGGCCCACTTTAAGTTCACACAGACACAATAGAGAGTTATAAGAACCCTTTATTCTGTTGCATAAAACAACCATTTGATGCAATACAAGTATTATAACATAATCTTGTAATTTACACCATATTACTTCAAGCTCTAAACCCTCAGAGGTAGTAATCACACCTGTGGGGAGAGGGGCATTCTTCTTACCAAACCTCATTACCTTTGTTTGGGAAGTGTTCAGAACAAGGCTAAGGGCAGAGAAAGCTTTAATGTAGAGTGTTTAACACAAAATCCAGGGAAGGCCCAGCTGAGTACAAGACTGTATCATCTGCATATGAATGGATGAGAGAGCTTCCTACTGCCTGATCTATCTTGTTGATGTAACTTGAGAAGAGCATGGGGCCTAGAATTAAGTCTTGGGGTACACTCTTGGTGACAGGCAGTGGCTAAGACAGCAGATGTTCTGACTTTATACACTGCACTCTTTGAGAGAGGTAGTTAGCAAACCAGGCCAAAGACACCTCAGAGACACCAATTCTCCTTAGCCGGCCCACAAGAATGGAATGGTCTACCGTATCAAAAGCTTTGGCCAAGTCAATAAAAATAGCAGCACAGCATTGCTTAGAATCAAGGGCAATGGTGACATCATTGAGGACATTTAAGGTTGCAGTGACACATCCATAACCTGAGCGGGAACCAGATTGCATACCAGAGAGAATACTATAGACATCAAGAAAGCCCGTCAGTTGATTATTAACACGTTTTTCCAACACTTTTTATAAACAGGGCAAAATATAAATAGGCCTATAACAGTTAGGATCAGCTTGATCTCCCCCTTGAAATAAAGGATGAACTGTGGCTGCCTTCCAAGCAATGGGAACCTCCCCAGAGAGGAGAGACAAGTTAAAAAGGTCAGAGATAGGCTTGACGATTATAGGGGCAGCAACCTTAAGGAAGAAAGGATCTAAACCATCTGACCCAGATGTTTTTTTGTGGTCAAGTTTAAGGAGCTCCTTTAGCACCTCGGACTCAGTGACCACCTGCAGGGAGAAACTTTGTAGCGGGGCAGGGGAAAAAGAGGGAGGAGCGTCAGGGCTAGTCGAATTAGAAAGGGTGGGAGATGAGAAAATGTTGGGCGGGCAAGGAAGCATGGCTGAGTCAAATAGGAATCCTGACTTAATGAAGTGGTGATTAAAAAGCTCAGCCATGTGCTTCTTATCAGGTACAATCACATCATCAACTTTAAGGGACATGGGTAGCTGTGAGGAGGAGGGTTTATTCTCCAGGTCTTAAAACATTTTTGGGATAGGGGGCAGCATTTTCACTTTTGGATGAATAGTGTGCCCAGAGTGAACTGCCTCCTACTCTGTCCCAGATGGTAATATATGCATATTATTATTAGTATTGGATAGAAAACACGCTGAAGTTTCTAAAACGGTTTGAATGATGTCTGTCAGTATAACAGAACTCATATGGCAGGTGAAAACCTGAGAAAAATCCAACCAGGAAGTGGGACATCTGAGGTTTGTAGTTTTTCAAAACTTTGCCTACTGAGTACACATTTAGATATGGATGAGGTTGCACTTCCTAGGGCTTCCACTAGATGTCAACTGTCTTTTGAAAGTTGAATGAGGATTCTACTATAAATGAGGGGCTCATGAGACCTGTTTGAGTCAGTGGTCTGGCATAGTGCCTCGGTCTTATGACGCGCGCTCCCGACAGAGTTACCTCTCGTTCCAGTGCCTTTTCTGAAGACAAAGGAGTTCTCCGGTTGGAACATTATTGATGTTTTATGTTAAAAATATCCTAACAATTGATTCCATACATCGTTTGACATGTTTCTAAAGGACTGTAACGGAACTTTTTGAGTTTTTGTCTGGATGAAATGCTCGTGCCTCATGAAGATGGATTACTGGGCTGTACACGCTAACAACAAGTGGCTATTTGGACATAGATGATGGAACCTTATGGAACAAATCAGTCATTTATTGTCGAACTGGGATTCCTGGGAGTGCCTTCTGATGAAGATCATCAAAGGTAAGTGAATATTTATGGTGTTGTTTCTAACTTTGTTGATTCCAAAATGGCGGCTATTCCTCTGGCTGTTTTGGGTTCTGAGCGCCGTTCTCAGATTATGCTTTTTCCGTAAAGTAAAAAAAAAATCTGACACAGCGTTTGCATCTTTAATTCTGTGAATAACACTAGTATCGTCACGTTCTGACCTTAGTTCTTTTATTATGTCTTTGTTTTAGTATGGTCGGGTGAGTTGGGTGGGTTGTCTATGTTCTTTTTTCTATTGATTTGGGATTGCTGTGTTCGGCCTGGTATGGTTCTCAATCAGAGGCAGCTGTCAATCGTTGTCCCTAATTGAGAATCATACTTAGGGAGCCTAGTTTCACTTTTGAGTTGTGGGTGTTTATTTTCCGTGTTGGTGCCACACGGGACTGTTTCGGTTTGATTACTTCACGTTTATTGTTTTGTTCAGTGTTCATTACTTTATTAAAAAACATGAACACTTACCACGCTGCGCTTTGGTCCTCACCTTCTTCCATCACAGATGATCGCTAGAAGTATCTTTTATCAATGTTTATTATGAGTATTTCTGCTAAAATCACCGGATGTTTTGGAATCAAAACATTACTGCCCGTAAGGCGCCAATATAAACTGAGATTTTTGGATATAAATATGCACATTATCGAACAAAACATACATGTATTGTGTAACATGATGTCCTATGAGTGTCATCTGATGAAGATCATCAAAGGTTAGTGATTCATCTTTATCTATATTTCTGTGTTTTGTGACTCCTATCTTTGGCAGGGAAAATGGATGTGTGTTTTTTGTCGACTTGGCGGGGATCTAACATAATCATATGTTGTGCTTTAACTGTAAAGCATTTTTTAAATCGGACACGATGGGTAGATTAACAAGATGTTTATCTTTCATTTGCTCTATTTGCTGTATTTGCTGTTAATGTGTGAAAGTTACACATTTAGAAAAAATATTTTTGAATTTCGCGCGCTGCCTTTTCAGCGGAATGTTGTCGAGGTGTTCCGCTTTATTGAGGTATCAGGGAAAGTTGTGTGCTTAGTGTGCAAAGAGAGCATCGCTGTCTTGAAAGACTACAACTTGTCCCGACACTTCCAGACGAAGCATGCAGAGAAATATAGGAATACATTAATGCTGACACAGGGATCTAACCAAAGAAACAGACAGATATAGGAGGGGCAATCAACACAGTGATGGAGTCCATGTGGGTCCAATGAAGGGCAGGTGCGCATAACGATGGTGACAGGTGTGCGTAATGATAGGCAGCCTGGAGCCCTTGAGCTCCAGAGAGGGAGAGTGGGAGCTGGCGTGACACACAGGCAGTTTGTCTTACTGTTGGAAGAGACAGAGTCGGGTGTTGCAGATCTCCCCTACCACACAAATGTGAGATGGCTGAGTTTGGGGAAGGTGTTTAAAAGGGTGTGGGACCTGAAGTCTGAGATTGCTGAGTTTTTGCAAATGAAACGAAAATATGTTGATTTCCCTCAACTGCAAGATAAAGAATGGTTGGCTGATTTTGTCTTCACTGGGGACATCATGGCCCTCATGGATGAACTGAATTCCAAATGACAAGGGAAGGGCCTTTTTGCACAGCCTTGTCATGTACAGCCTTGTCAAAGCCTTCAAGGGAAATGACTCCTCCTGACCCGCCAAGTAGAAGACAACAATCTCACCCACCTTCCGACACAACTAGTCTGTTCCCTATCAGATGACCAACGGGAGAAGTATACCTCGCTGCTGCGTGCTTTGAAAGGTGAGTTTTCACATCGTTTTGAGGATTTCAAAGTGTTTCAAATTTACATGCAGTTGGTTTCCTCTCCTTTCACCTTCAATGTGGATAACGCTCTCATTGGCCTGCAAGTTGAGCTTATCCATCTTCAGTCTGATGCAGTGATTGGAGAACTATTCAAAATGATGACACTGACGAGGTTCTATGCATCTCTCAGAAATCCTACGCATTGCGACGTCAGAAACTATACCTGACTTCACTGCTCTAGTCAATGCCCATCAGTCTTCACTCCTCACACTGATTGAGTAGTTTAAATGTAATGTTGAGCTTTCTCTCTTTCTTGTGTTTTTGTGCATACCCGTTAACAAGAGTTCTGTCCGTGGTGCTGAATTCACAGTGTACTTTTCCCTCCGTGTACTTCATTGCATGTTTAATAATGAAAATACCCACCAAAAGGAGAACATGGATGTGGTTTATTTCTTTGCATGTTAAAAAAATAGTAAAATAAGTAGTATATCTGGACGTGATTTACAGTAGATATATCTGTCAACACAGTCATACACATGATGTATAATCCTGTGATATGATTCTAGCCCACGATGGCAAAAATATATTCTAATGTGGCCCTCCATGGAAAATAATTGCCCAGGCCTGGAGGAAAGGGTCTGAACACTTATGTAAATATGATATTTCAGTTTTGAATTTTTAATAAATTTGCACCAAAAAATTGCTTTGACATTATGGGGTATTTATTGTGTGTAGACTGATGAAGGAAAAAACAACAATTTAGGCTGTAAAGTAACAAAATGTGGAAAAAGTCAAGGGGTCTGAATACTTTCCAAATGCACTGTATAATATATACATTTACAAACTGCACTATATCCAATGAATACGTTTTATTGTAAATGTCATATTTTGTAATAACTCACTATTGTTTATAGGTAAAGTAGTTTTAGGCCTTTCTTCAGTAAACTTTAAAGCACATTTTCATGTCTTTAGTTAATGGGTACAAATGAACTATTTGAAAGTACTTTAAGCTAGGCTGTTTGAGAATGTTTGAATCCTAAGCAAGAGACCAACATAGCTACTGTAGTAGGTCAAAGCTGTGTGCTGGAAAACCTTGGTTGAGCATTGGTGAAGTACGCAATGTGGGTGTCATGTGAATTTCCTGACTTTTTTGGCTTCAAACCAATGCCTACTTCTCACTTAAAACATGTTTTTAATATAAGTAACATTGACTGATTGAATGTATTCAAAGAGGCATGGGGTGTCTCTTTATTAAGTACACGCATTTCTGTCTTTGGGGAATTGGACACTTCAAAGCAGTCAGTTATGAGAGGAGCTTTTGATTTGTCAGGATTAGAGAAAGGCAACCCCTAACTGACATGATCAAATGTACTTTACACCATCATCTCTAGTGGAGGTTGAAAGGCAGAGCAGTAGGTAAGAGGCAAGGGGCAATCACATCTCTCATATTTACACTACTGAAATGGGTACAATGTTTTCAAACACATGAATTTATCAGGAACACATTCAATCCAGTGTCAGGTGTAAATGGACTGTCTTTTGAGCTTTTTGAGAATCACGACGAAACAAAAGGCAGGTCCTTGTGAGCCACATGCAGAGATTGCCTGTTGGTATATTTTCTTTGTTGACTTGTCAACCTAGGTGTCTGGCTAGACTGTAAACTCTCCTTCCAGACTCATATCAAACATCTCCAATCGAAAATCAAATCTAGAGTCGGCTTTCTATTCCACAACAAAGCCTCCTTCACTCACGCCGCCAAACTTACCCTAGTAAAACTGACTATCCTACCAATCCTCGACTTCGGCGATGTCATCTACAAAATTGCTTCCAACACTCTACTCAGCAAACTGGATGCAGTTTATCACAGTGCCATCCGTTTTGTCACTAAAGCACCTTATACCACCCACCACTGTGACCTGTATGCTCTAGTCGGCTGGCCCTCGCTACATATTCGTCGCCAGACCCAGTGGCTCCAGGTCATCTACAAGTCCATGCTAGGTAAAGCTCCGCCTTATCTCAGTTCACTGGTCACGATGGCAACACCCATCCATAGCACGCGCTCCAGCAGGTGTATCTCACTGATCATCCCTAAAGCCAACACCTCATTTGGCCGCCTTTCGTTACAGTTCTCTGCTACCTGTGACAGACTCCCCTTTTTTTCTACTGTGTTATTGACTTGTTAATTGTTTACTCCATGTGTAACTCTGTGTTGTCTGTTCACACTGCTATGCTTTATCTTGGCCAGGTCGCAGTTGTAAATGAGAACTTGTTCTCAACTAGCCTACCTGGTTAAATAAAGGTGAAATAAAAATAAAAAATAAATATATATGTTTACCACACAATGACAGATTGAAGTTGTGACATCAGGGACCTACTATATTACCCAAGGGCCTTTTGTATTCTGAGGTCTCACCACTGTGAAAAGCTTTCCATCGATTGGCAACAAACTAGCAGAGAGGATTTAGCACTGTAGAGAAATACAGCACAAGCCATTTCCCTGGATTGAATATTCAAACAGGTAGAAATTCACTGGGGGAATGGTGGTCCAAAGTAGGGGAGGGTTGTCCAATTTTTCTTTCCATTGGGAAGAGTTCTGTGATTTTCTGGGGGGCACAGGGAAGGGTTGTGGCTTTTCCCCTGGTTTACATTTGCTCTTCTGCTCGTATTTTCCCTACAAAAATGACTTTACTTACTTTTGATATAACCCTAATAAAGTTTTGAAAAGTTTGTGAAGGTTTGGTATGGTGTGGCTATTATTAAGCTTTAGTTACTGCAAGCCTTTGATATGAAGGCAGTGCGCCCCGGCGTAAAACAGTTTCAGGTCTACCATAGTTATTCACATTAATATAATGTTATAACAAACTACCCTCTTTCTGTACGTCTGTATCTGTACAGCAGACACTGTAGCCATCTGACATAAAGTAATTAATGTCGGTGTCGTAGCAAGCCACTGGCATATATCTATCTCATGATAGCTTCTGAAGCTTCTTGCTTCTGAAGCTAAGCAGGGTTGGTCCTGGTCAGTCCCTGGATGGGAGACCAGATGCTACTGGAAGTAGAGTTGGAGGGCCTGTAGGAGGCAGTCTTTCCTCTGGTCTAAAAAAAAATATCCCAATGCCCCAGAGCAGTGATTGGGGACATTGCCGTGTGTAGGGTGTCGTCTTTTGGATGGGACGTTAAACGGGTGTCCTGACTCTCTGAGCTCATTAAAGATCCCATGGCACTTATCGTAAGAGTAGTGGTGTTAACCCCCGTGTCCTGGCTAAATTCCCAATCTGACCCTCAAACCATCACGGTCACCTAATAATCCCCAGTTTACAATTGGCTCATTCATCCCCCTCCTCTCCCCTCTAACTATTCCCCAGTACGTTGCTGCAAATGAGAACGTGTTCTCAGTCAACTTACCTGGTAAAATAACGAATAAATGAATATCTCTCTGGGGCTAGGCCAAAGCTTCGCTTCCTTTAAGTTGGCTTTATACACAATATATACAAAAGTATATGGACACCCCTTCAAATTAGTGCATTCGGCTATTTCAGCCACACCCGTTGTTGACAGGTGTATCAAATCGAGCACACAGCTATGCAATCGCCATAGACAAACATTAGCAGTAGAATGGCTCGTACTGAAGAGGTCAGTGACTTTCAACGCGACACCGTCATAGGATGCCACCTTTCTAACATGTCAGTTTGTCAAATTTCTGCCCTACCAGAGCTGCCGCAGTCAACTGTAAGTGCTGTTATTGTGAAGTGTAAACTTCTAGGAGCAACAATGGCTCAGCCACGAAGGGGTAGGCCACACAAGCTCACAGAATGGTTGCAAGTTCAAATCCCCGAGTTGACAAGGTATAATCTGTCGTTCTGCCCCTGAACAAGGCAGTTAACCCACTGTTCCTAGGCCGTCATTGAAAATAAGAATTTGTTCTTGAACCTCCTCATCTTATTTCAGTGCGACCAGAGGGAGACCATAGTCACACAGTGGTAGGTGAACCTCCTCATCTTATTCCAGTGTGACCAGAGGGAGTCCATAGTCACACAGTGGTAGGTGAACCTCCTCATCTTATTCCAGTGCGACCAGAGGGAGACCATAGTCACACAGTGGTAGGTAAACCTCCTCATCTTATTTCAGTGCGACCAGAGGGAGACCATAGTCACACAGTGGTAGGTGAACCTCCTCATCTTATTCCAGTGTGACCAGAGGGAGTCCGTAGTCACACAGTGGTAGGTGAACCTCCTCATCTTATTCCAGTGCGACCAGAGGGAGACCATAGTCACACAGTGGTAGGTGAACCTCCTCATCTTATTTCAGTGCGACCAGAGGGAGACCATAGTCACACAGTGGTAGGTGAACGTCCTCATCTTATTCCAGTGCGACCAGAGGGAGACCATAGTCACACAGTGGTAGGTGAACCTCCTCATCTTATTCCAGTGCGACCAGAGGGAGACCATAGTCACACAGTGGTAGGTGAACCTCCTCATCTTATTCCAGTGCGACCAGAGGGAGACCATAGTCACACAGTGGTAGGTAAACCTCCTCATCTTATTTCAGTGCGACCAGAGGGAGACCATAGTCACACAGTGGTAGGTGAACCTCCTCATCTTATTCCAGTGTGACCAGAGGGAGTCCATAGTCACACAGTGGTAGGTGAACCTCCTCATCTTATTCCAGTGCGACCAGAGGGAGACCATAGTCACACAGTGGTAGGTGAACCTCCTCATCTTATTTCAGTGCGACCAGAGGGAGACCATAGTCACACAGTGGTAGGTGAACGTCCTCATCTTATTCCAGTGCGACCAGAGGGAGACCATAGTCACACAGTGGTAGGTGAACCTCCTCATCTTATTCCAGTGCGACCAGAGGGAGACCATAGTCACACAGTGGTAGGTGAACCTCCTCATCTTATTCCAGTGCGACCAGAGGGAGACCATAGTCACACAGTGGTAGGTGAACCTCCTCATCTTATTCCAGTGCGACCAGAGGGAGACCATAGTCACACAGTGGTAGGTGAACCTCCTCATCTTATTCCAGTGCGACCAGAGGGAGACCATAGTCACACAGTGGTAGGTGAACCTCCTCATCTTATTCCAGTGCGACCAGAGGGAGACCATAGTCACACAGTGGTAGGTAAACCTCCTCATCTTATTCCAGTGCGACCAGAGGGAGACCATAGTCACACAGTGGTAGGTGAACCTCCTCATCTTATTCCAGTGCGACCAGAGGGAGACCATAGTCACACAGTGGTAGGTGAACCTCCTCATCTTATTCCAGTGCGACCAGAGGGAGACCACAGTCACACAGTGGTAGGTAAACCTCCTCATCTTATTCCAGTGCGACCAGAGGGAGACCATAGTCACACAGTGGTAGGTGAACCTCCTCATCTTATTCCAGTGCGACCAGAGGGAGACCATAGTCACACAGTGGTAGGTGAACCTCCTCATCTTATTCCAGTGTGACCAGAGGGAGACCATAGTCACACAGTGGTAGGTGAACCTCCTCATCTTATTCCAGTGCGACCAGAGGGAGACCATAGTCACACAGTGGTAGGTGAACCTCCTCATCTTATTCCAGTGCGACCAGAGGGAGACCATAGTTACACAGTGGTAGGTGAACCTCCTCATCTTATTCCAGTGCGACCAGAGGGAGACCATAGTCAGTAAGCTGTCCTTCTCACCAGCCTTATTATCAGTTAAACATGGATTTAGAGGCCCCTAATGTATGCTTCAGACACACATCCTCAGCCACTGTACAGAATACTGAACCCCGAGTGTGACTTTCAATATGGCCTCCATGAGAGTATCAGCTATAGACGATATTTGAGTGTGAGCTATTAACCAGTGTGAGCTATTACTGCGTCCAACATCATCCATACCACACCATTCATTCCCATCAATAACATGCGTGCAGGGCTGACTGCATCTTTATATATATATATATATATATGTGTGTGTGTGTGTGTGTGTGTGTGTGTGTGTGTGTGTGTGTGTGTGTGTGTGTGTGTGTGTGTGTGTGTGTGTGTGTGCGTGCGTGCGTGCGTGCGTGCGTGCGTGCGTGCGTGCGTGCGTGTGTGTGTGTGAGAGAGCGTTTCAACCATTTTTGAAGACCGAAGGGATCCCCTCCAGCAGCCCAGCCTAGCCCCTGTGGTGAGTGTGGTCAGCAACCATGTTCCAGTGATATTATTGAGTTGATTTATATGTTGGGAAACACTGTGCTCCCCCCCTCCCCCTAATAGAGCTTTAAGACAGGATGATGGAGAGCTCTTCTGGATAGACTGTGTTGTTGCATTTCTCCACCATTAAAAGCAGCTGGATTTATTGTCGCTCTGATGTGATGAATTAAGCGCTCAGGCAAATTTCGCTTGTGACCTTTTT